>NW_020455658.1:322003-363770 GCF_003342845.1 Nothoprocta perdicaria
TTTTCTTTTCTTTTCTTTTCTTTTCTTTTCCTCTTCTCTTCTCTTCTCTTCTCTTCTCTTCTCTTCTCTTCTCTTCTCTTCTCTTCTCTTCTCTTCTCTTCTCTTCTCATTTCATTTCATTTCATTTCATTTCATTTCATTTCATTGTTAGCATGAACTACTTTGCCCTAAAAGCCAAATGATTACAAGACAAAGCATTTATTTTATTTCTGGGCCTCCTTTGCCCTGGCTATCACATCTAAAATTAAATAGGAGCTCTCTGTGCTCTCCTAGCACTTTTGACCTCTATGCTTCAATACATTTCTTAAAGTGGATATAAAATACTTACCTATTTCTACTATTGACCTACAGAAAGTTATATGCTATGTTCTGTGTACTGAGGCTGTTTTTTATCAGATGCGAATAATACTTCCAGCTTTTTGTGATGCATCACTTAAGCACTTTCAACTCCCAAGAGATGGAAGAAGAGTTAGAGGGGAAAAGTTAAAATTTCTGCCTGCTTCCTTATGGTCATGGTGTGCAATTGGTGAAGTGCTTGGGCTCTGTAGGCTCTCTTGATGTTACTGTGCTGATGTCTGAAGTTCTGCATGTCTGTGTGTTCAAAGGTGCATCTTTCTTACTTTTGATAACAAGCTTAAGAGCATGAATCTCTCTCAGGACTTGCAGACTGGAGCTCCTAAAAGTGAACCATCTGGAGGCTTTTCCATCAAGGATCTTCTTTGGAGTGGCAAGTTCAGGGCAAATAACAATGCAATTGCCCTTTCTCCTTCAAAACCATGGCCAACAGGGCCATGACATCTGCAGAGCCTCTCTGCAGAGCAGATGGAGTGCTCACTCAGAAACGGGCTCCTTCTTACAGGAGAAATGTGTTTGAGGGCTGAAGTTTGGCCCATTCCCTTCTCCAACCTGTCTGACTATTYGGCCTCTGTGTCAGGACTGGCCCTGCACAGCTTTTTACCTTGTGGGAATTGGCTAGTGAGAAATCTTTGACTGGCGCTTAGAGTTTCTGTTTTTCTCAAATGTGCCAGCTCATTTACTAGACATAAATATTCTCCTTCCCCCATTTAATTTCTCCCAGGTTCAATGACAAAACCTAGTGCTGAGTTTTCAAGCAATGCCATTGTCTGGAGCACTCAGCAGTGCCTGCTTTGCTTCTTGCCTGACCCAGAGTGATGGCATCTGTAGCGTTCAAACGAGCATAATGAAATACAGTTTCACAACACAGATGCTGCACTCAAAGAAATGTCAGTAAAAACAGAAAAAAAATCTAAAAAAGGGTATCTTTAATGATTTTATGATAAAAAAATGCTGTTTTTGATTTAAAATGTCAATACTGACTCTTCAAAAAGACTTCAGCTCTGCACTTTCAAGCATAAGAGCTTGCATTGCTTAACAAGTAGAGTTATAATATGGCATGAAATCAATCTTTGAATGGATGTTGACTTCCTTATTTTTATTTCTGTTTGTTACATAATAATAATATGATTTTCCAATAGTGATCCTCCAATACAGTTTTTTTTGTTGTTGTTGTGTTATCTGTATGACGTGCATTTGGGGTGCAAGAAACAACAAAGAAATTGAGAAAATCTCTAAAAGTATATTTTACTATATATATTCTTAATTTTTTATTTATGTATATTTATATTGTATTTCATAGTTTAATTTTCAGAGTTAAAGGCAGTTAAAAATAATGGATTTTAACTATACAGAAATTATCATCCCTTGGTAATAAAATACCTCCATCTCAAGGGCTCACACACAAAGTTTGACCTCAGAGCACATGCACATGAAGTTTTCTCTGTCAAGAGAATCTATTCAAAATGATCTGTCACAGGTGCTCACACATAATATGTTTCCTGTCAAAAGTGATCATCTACATTTTATATAGCAGCTTTGATGACAAATATTTTGTACTTCAGCTGCTTTTTCTTCCCTGTGTCAGACTTAATGAAGGGAAATCATGGATAGTTTTTAAATAATGTCAGCTTCTTAGATCATGTTACTGTGTCTGCCTTTAAAAGCAGTCTCTTACAAGAGCCACAGTACAGCGAAGAAAGAGATGAGGACATTTTCATTTACTTATTTAAAAACAGAGMCTTTTTTTACTTTTTTAATTTCAAAAGCAATATACTCTTTTTCTCTGGACTTMTCTACTTTGAGAACATAGCAAAATCTGCTTTGATAACTGATTGGGGTTGCAACTTCCAGTTCTGCAGAAAAGTATTTTGTTCTCATAGAGGTAGTGTGTCTTAGTGGTAAAAACATATTCCTTGTGGTTGTTCTACAGTCAGTGCCTCACTGGGGAAAGAGAATCTTGTTCCTTAGAATCTCACTAAAATGAGAGTAGGGCCAAAGTTTACTCCTTTTCCTACATTTTCAGTCCTAGTGAGAGAAATAACCCTAATTTCTCATTTGGTCAACAAAAGAGGAAAAGTGAATTTAAACTCTCCTTGAGCTTGCTCAGACTGGGGGACCGATTATCTATAATACCTATCATAAGAGATATGAGGGCTCAGCTCTCTTTCATTTCCTGGGCCACATCTCTTCTGCCAAAACTATAGTTGAACAAAGTATAGAAATATTCCCAAAATTCCCTGCCAGCTGATAAACCTCCTCTGAGCTTGCASGAAGAGATCCAGATGTCATCCACTACCACAGCAATGTTTTTCAGCTTACAAGCCACAGATTCACAGGGGTTTCTAGGCCACTTCCAAGGGACCCTCAGAGATATGGTGAGAGTGTGACACTGCCATAAAAATTTCACTGGCCCAGGGAGAAGGCTGAATAGGAAGTCAATAGGATTTCTCTTAGCTATAGACTATTATCATATCTCAAGTTGAGAGATGAAAACTAAAGCTTACAAAAATGCCTGATTTTCCTATAATAAAAGAGGTCAGATTTTGGTGGATGGAAGTTACTTGATACTTAATTATTTTTCATGCCCTAATTTAAGAATGAAATCATCAATGAAGCAAAAGTAGGTAAGAACTTCTACAACATTGAAAGATGCAAAATATTACATTGTGTGACTGAGGAATAATTCACTGACTAATGTCTGCTACTGAAAAGGTACTCGGCAATATTACCCTCTTTTCTGCTACACCCATCCCCAAAATACCTTGAGAGCTGAACACTCTTAAGCAGTGAGTGTAATAAGCTTTCCTTTCATTGTCTGAAGGATTAGAATAACTCAACTGAAGGGCAAGTATAATCCTACCTATGCTTTGTGCTGGGACTGGAGCAGGGTAAATGCCACAGTTAAGTCTGAACATCAGGTTGTAATTGTTAGAGATTAAAAACATGCCAGAAAGAACATTCCAGGGAAAGAAGGAGGGTGAGAAGGATGTCTTTCCTGTGTCATCCTATTAAGGCAAACTAGCATCAGATCTAAGGAGGATATATTCTGCACAGCAGAATTCAATCAAATGACATTTAGTCAATGAAGGAAATTATGCACTAGGTTATTTTTAATAAATCTGCTAGGAAATGTAATGACAAATGAGTATATATTTATCTACTGAGTCAAGTGCATAAAAGATGTGGCATATGGAAATGACTAAAGGAAAAACAATCATTTTCTAGGATGCTGTTGTTCCCTGAAATCAATTTCAAACATAATTTGCTGTTAGTTACTTTTGCAAGATGTAAGCACAGCATCTGAATTTCTCATTTTTATACAGTTGAAAACATGCTTGAAATTAAATGTCAGGTCATGACAGACATAAGAAAAACATGAAGAAATCTTCAAGAGCTGTCAGAGAGGAGGGTGGTCCACTTTCCAAGTGCAGATGAGTTATTATTCCACGGGCTTGTCTAATTTCTTGTTCTCCCTCCCTTCTTTTTTTCATGTTTTTCTTCTCAGTGCATCCTAACGTGAGCCAGGGTTGTCAAGGAGGGTGTGCTACATGCTCTGACTACAACGGGTGCCTGTCATGTAAACCCAGACTCTTTTTTGTTCTGGAGAGGATTGGCATGAAGCAGATTGGAGTATGTCTTTCCTCATGTCCAAGTGGATATTATGGGACACGGTATCCCGACATAAATAAGTGTGCAAGTAAGTGCTGGGAAAATGGGAAACATATGTATATATTTATTCTCTTTTAAAATGATGTTGAGTCCTTAGGTATCAATTTAACAGATTAGTAGATGGACAGGCCAAGTCTTTATTTGTTCAGTTATTTAATGCTAATACGATAAATATTAAACTGAACAARAAATGAAAGTGAAAAATCACAAAATTGCAGAAGCTCTGCATGAATGACCTGTCCAGGACCTGGGAGATGGTCTTCTCCTCTACATCTTCATGCAAAAGTGAAGCAAGTGACGATACCACACTCTTGCAGCTGGAGCAGCAGGATGGATCGATGGTGCCTCTGAAACACGGAGGTGAATCTGCTTGGTTGGAGCAGTTTAAGCTTACTGGAAATTTCCTTACCTGTCTTCCACGACCAGAGAGAAGATGGCACTCATGGGACATGTGGTTTGCAGACTTTTTGCCCTGGTCTCTTTATAGATGTGTGTCACACTCAGCATAGTCTTATAAATGCCTTTACCAGCTGACAGGGTTTCAGACTGATTTGCAGGAAATTACAAATATTTGTTGCCTCTGGGCTGGGAGACAAAGAATACAATTCTATTCTTAATCATTTGGGCAACATTTTCCCTCCCTCATATATTTTTCATCATAAATAAAAGCCAAGTTACTCTCCCAGTTTTTACCTGGTCATAAAAGTTATTTAATGGATGGACCCCAGAGAGATGTCCTACAAAGTAACTTGACACTGTAGAGTATTTTGCTCACTTTTTAGCGAAGTGTGGCTATGCACATCAAACATGAGTTTGTCATATATAAGTTTTTATTTGCTTCTTTTAAAACCTCTTGAGAGCTGGGAAATATACTGTTTATGTCTATGTTGGCAGTAATGTAGAGAATACAGGAAATGCTAAAGGATTGCTGACAAAACCTGAGGGAACTACTAAAACACAAAACTGTTCACTGTTTGCATTTCAGAATGCAAAGCTGACTGTGATACCTGCTTCACCAGAAACTTCTGCACAAAGTGTAAAAGTGGGTTTTACTTATACAGTGGAAAGTGCCTTGAAAAGTGCCCTGATGGTTTGGAAGGCAACAATCACACAATGGAGTGCACCAGCATTGGTAAGTCCAGTCCTCTGGTAAAGGCCYTGCCCTGTCTGGTTCCCTCACAAGGAATGAGGGATCCAGCGAGGGCACAAGTTGCAAGAACAATTATGATATTAGGACAGTGAAGCTTCAGTTTGTCCTGTAAATGTCCTGCTTCAAAAGATRCATTTCCCATCAGAACAAAATCAGGGCATTTCCCAAGTCTGGCATTCTAAAGTAGGCAAGGTCTCTTGTGCCTCAAAAACACAGTCTCAGTGCTAAGGGCAATTCTGCCTCAGGAAATATGGCCTGTTTCATCTTGCATGTTTGGTCTACCCTGAGGTGGCAAAACATACGTCTCTTACTTGCATGGTTAGGTTTTGGGCCATCTCACTAACACCAAAGGTTCCAAAAACCTGAGTCAGCATCCAAATACAGTTTAAAGATTAAAATATTAATTGCTTTGTTGCAACTACCTTGTGTTATTTGAGCTTTCAGAGCATGTGGGTCAACATTTTGAAGATTACCATCATAAAGGTGAAGGCTAGAAACTTTAAAGGAATAAGTAAAAAAGCAAAAAGCAAAAAMAAAATGGTATTTTTGCACAATCACTTGACTCCAGAAACTGAGGAGTAAAATAAAATACCGCATAGCATAGCATTCAAAAGAATGAGATTGGCAGCATTGATCCTGTGATTCATTGGGTGCAGGGAAGAGAACTGTTTTTGTATCTTCTCAGTCTCTGACTCACAGACTCCAATTATTCATGCTGGGGCAGTTTTGGAGGTCACCACACCTAAATGTTTGCACAGTCCCTCTGCCACCCCTACAGCTGAAAGCAGAACAAGTGAAATACTTGCCTCTGAACTGCTGCCGTTCACATCCCACGCTACGGAGATGCTGCAACTGTGGCGAGGTTCAGATCATTTTACTGCCCTGGCTATGGATTGTGGTGGCTGCGGTGCCACTGCGAGCTGCGGTGGCAGCTGTAACCTCGTCAGCCACCAGCAACCAGGGAGCACTTAACCATGGTCTGTCCGTGATGTAACTCTGCTTCCCTGCACCGTGCATATAACCCACCTAGGCACAGCTTATTTTGTAGGGGATGCCATGCAYGAATAAAAATAATGTTCGGTAGTTCGGCATTTCCCTTCTAAAATATATGTGTAGATTCAGGCGATAGTGATGGTTTTCATAGTCTTACGTTCAAGCAAAGACTTTAATCTACAAAAGAAATTCAAACGCTCATTTTTGTTTCTTGATGTCTGTTTCRAAGTGCTTTAGATGTAGCTGCTTTAACAGTGAGTCAGTCTCAAGTAGGAAAAGCCATTTAAAGCTACAGAGAAAAAAATAGACCKTTTTTTGTGCATGTGAAGGCTAATTATTTTAACAGCAGCGCTTCCATGTAATATGAAAAATAAAATGATCTCCACAAATATTCATTGGAGGAAGGCTCATAGATTACCTTAGGTCAGCTATATCTCAGCTTTTGAAAAATTTGGAAGTGAATTCTGAAACTGGAAAAATCTGTTGACTTACAAAACCCTCCTTCTAGAGCTGCTAGAAATTTTCCCATTTTTAGTGGAAGTATATAATATAAAGCATGTTGTAAACACAAATTAAATATAAATATTCACTCTGTCTCTCCATCAAGAGATGGGGACTGAGCAGATGGCCCAAAAATAGAATAATTCTCAAGACAACATATTATTAACAGGTGTTCAGCCACATACCCTTGAATTCCCAATAATATGTGACCTGCATTCAAGTCATTCTCATTTAGGAACTGTGAATAAGTACTTTTCTGACAAGTTTGCATCCATCTCCATCCTRAAATAGCCTATTCACACCTTGTATAAATTAACAGATGATGGTTCTTTCACTGTTTAAGCTGAATACCAATGAGCAGATCATCAAAGACACTTGAGTCTTACTGTAATACCCTTGGATGCCAACTGGTTCCTTATAACTCTGTCGATTTTCACAGAAATTTAATAACTTTGAGATGAGTTGCAAGAGCCTGACACAATGACTTACCTCTCAGAAGAGATAGTAAGAAATCCATTTACTCAACATTATTTTATGTAACATAACCTAAGCAGGACAAATTATATCAATTCACAGCTACAAAACCTTACTKATTCCATTCATTTTTACCACTTTTTTGTTGATGAAGAATAAAATGACTGTACCATATGCATTGTTTATGTAAAACAATACTGGCCAGGCTCAGCTTGTCCTATGTTTATTGCAGTGCACTGTGAAGCTAGTGAGTGGAGTCCATGGAGCCCTTGCACAAAGAAAGGAAAAACTTGTGGTTTCAAAAGAGGAAATGAAGTAAGGGTCAGAGAGATCGTACAACATCCATCAGCAAAGGGCAATCCTTGCCCAGCCACAAGCGAGAGCAGAAAATGTATTGTACAAAGAAAGAGATGTCAGAAGGAAGGAAAAGGTACCACATTATCATCATCATAATATGAGATTGATATTGTTTTTGTGTAATAATTCACATGTGAATTCCCAGGCCTCCACTGCTTGTTTCACCAAAACTCCATTGACGTGATGTTTTTTGGGCTGGAGAGAACTGTGCCTTTGCCTGGAGTAAATAAAGACCTAACGCTGCTCAAAAATGCACTTGGTGTGATCTAGAGAGGACTGGGTGGTCTGGATGGGAAGGTGCATTCTCTCTTGGTGCTGCTGAAAGAGCTGCCAAGATGAAAGGCTACATACGAAGTTCAGAACAAAATGGTCCCCCATAAAAAAATGTTTTGTTGTGAGTTGTTTCTTGGATATAAGTCAGACCTTTCAAGTTTCATGATTCTACTATGGGACTCCTCCAGAACAGTGCTTATTTCATGCTCTCCTACAGGTAAGCCTGTAACTCCTGCAATTGCAGTGCTGTGTCTCCTCTCCCACTCGGAAGTTCTTTGTACTTGCTGTAGCTGAAAAACTTGGCCTGATCCTATCACCTGCATCCAGTTTATAGAATCCTAGCACAGGAGAAAGGCCACAATAATGCACGGGAGCCACAGAAAATGCCACTTAGCTTCCCAAAAAAGCATATGCTAAGGCATAYGACATGAGAAGGGGCATGTTACAAGGACATCTTGCAAAAGGATCTTTTGAATAAGACAGCTACAGGTCACTCCTCCTCACTCAAGGACTAGCTAGATTCTTTGATCTACATGAATTTATGGCGCAGATTTCACTTTCCCAAGCTTGGCTGAGCCTCTTTGTGTTGGGTATTGACTTGAAGAGGTGCAACAGCACGTTTGTGTAGCTCCCTTGTTCAGAAGAGAAGCCAAGTTAAAATGGATTCCCTTATGCTTAGACTGAAATTCCAAAATGTCCATGAAAAATGAGATCTGCTTCTACATAGACGCACAGCCTCAAAACAAAGTCAAGTCTAGTATTACCACTGGGAGGGAAGTCCTTTACATCATAGTTAATTCTGCCAGAGTTGAGACATAGGATTGAACTTTACTTTCAGAACTATGAAAACTACTTTTTCTCTGGATAATGATGATGTTGGGTATTTACTTATGGCAATTTTTCAGCCTCTCTGAATTGGACTAAGTATTTCCCTTTGAGAAGTGTCTTCTGCTCATGTGTAGTAAATGCTTAATGAGTAAATCTTTTTCTTTTTTTTTTTTTTCATTTTTTCTCCCTTTTGGGGATTTTGGCCTCTCTTAGGCTGAGTAGAAAATTCCTTGAAAGCAGCATAGTCAGATGCAGCATATGTTTCAACATTGTCTGCACCCTGGGATCTGTACATGTATGTTTGTGAAAATTGAGTGATTTGGGGCTTATTTTAAATAGTTTAAAACCCACCATTTTACAATCCCCTSTGGCAGTAGCAACAAACATGAAAGCCATCCACTTTTGTGCATGTTCACAGGGAGGTATTTTTTTTAAAAAAATCTTTAATAAAGCTGAGGAAATGTATACATAAAACATGAGGTTAAACTAAGTTTAAGGGACAGATTATGGTGACACAAAGCAGGAAACTGAAATTAAACTAAAAATTTTAATTCTATTCTTATTGGAAATGGAAAATAAAGCTCTCCAACTTAATCTCCAGGCAACTTAGCTTCCGCCTTTCCCTGCCCCTCAATACACAGCCAGGAGCTCTGCTYCCCATTGAACAACAGAGTGGCTGCATAAGAAGCCAAGGGAGGCTTTCCTGTTATGGCTAACAGTATTCAGTCAGTGAAGGGATACCAACAAAAACACTTTGGGAAAGAGAAAGAACGTAAATATTTTGTATTTACTGTTAAGAACATGTGAAGAAAYGCTCTTTGATATTCTATGATGCTACTTTGCAATTCAAATATTGCTCTGGAATTTAGCCTCCATTATATTATTCCATTATTATTATTCCGTAATTGCTATTCCATTATTAGCTTCCAGACTGAAAAACACTAGTAGGCCACTACTGATTGGTAGTCAGTATCAAGAGTGCTGTTAATCTTTTCTCTGTGTACAGATAGCTAGCTAGTTCAGCTAGGGCTGCTTCCGTTGTTGAACACATCTGTGACCAGAGGAGTTAGGGCAAAGACCTATGGACATGATGATGGAATACGATGTTCGTCATAGATGCCTCAATGATTTTGCTCCAGAAGCTGAGATTAGAGACAGGATGTTAGTCAGATAACAGATTGCCGTTATCTCACATACTCAATAACATGTTTCTGGAATGGCTACACAAAATGAGATAAAAAAAAAAAAAGAAGACTTTTTTTAAAAAAAATATTCAGTTTGCTACTACTGTGTCATTGAGGATGGCAAGATCCATTACAACTTCTTTCCGTTCTCCTCATTGGATATAAATGAGAAGTTTTAATGGGTGAAGGTGCTATTTTTTTCTTAGGATGAATGCAAGGAAACAGGAATAATTAGATTGCAGATAATCCTACTAGCCTAGAAAGGTACTCATTCTAGCACTAAGTTATTTAATCCGAATGTAATCCAACATAGTAATTTCCATTTGTTTCATATATATACTGCTTTTGTAATTCCAAACCTCACTATAATTTGTTTCATAATTCTCCCCTTTTAAATCTGTGATGATCAGTTCCTTTCAGTCTGCAAGACTGTATGATTTTAAATTCTAGTTTCTTTTTCTTCCTTTCTCTCTCTCACATTTTCTGTTTTGTATTTTCAGTACTTTTACCTTTCTGCACTTAACATTTTCTTCGTTGGTACCTTTCACTGATAGTCATGCTTTGACAAAAACTTTTTGCTGCAGATATGTCCACAAACAGCCAGTGCATTTTTGATACACTGCAAAGGCATAACTTGCAGACCATGGAAAAYATTGCAAGTTACAAAGTAATATTTATTTGTTTCTATATTTGAATTTTTGATTTTTACTGACCAAAAGACAAATATCAAAACTGTATACAGAAGTATCTCTGGGGGAGGAATCACTTCTTTTCATGCATAAGCAATTCTGACAAGACTGCATCCAAACTGAAGGGAACCTCTACGACATGATTTCCCTGTTCGAACACAGTCAGCTTTAAATGCTTTCAGAGAACATTTTCTGATCAGTCAGAAAAGACTGGAAACACAAAAAGACTAAGCAGGTAGCTACAGATAAGRAATATATCTTAGCAAGCTGAATATTATGCAAACTAATAAGCTACATTGGTTAAATAACTGCATTGTTGCAACCCAATTAGTAATATATTTGAAATTTTGCTTGCTTATATATTTATTCATTTGTATGTCAGTGGCATATAGATGTTCTAGGGAGAGATCTAATGCTGATTATGTTGAGTTCCATCCAAATGCAGACCAAAGAAAATTGCTTTTCCTATGAAGCAAAAATCCAGAAAAGAGACATGAAAAGTTATTAGAATACATACACATTAATGCATATTTTTCACTCAATCACTGGATTGATTATCAGTTCGTACAGTCTGAAAGCAACATATTATGAGAGGAAGTGGAACAACTTTACCCCAAATTCTCAAGAGTGCTTTCAAACAGCAGAAGAGACACCTCCCTGGAAGCAAGGCAGCTTGTCAGATGATGGTTTGTGCTGTAAGAACACAATTGTCATATTGTGGTCTTTAGATTTAGAGAGCAGCAACAGAAATAACGCCATGTCTTTGCGATAAGGACCTGAGTTCCAAATACAGAGTGGCAGAGRCAAGGGCATCAAAGAAACAGGATTTGGTATTGAGCAGTTTTAATGAGTAAGCTATATATATTTTTGGGAACTAACCAAGCCGGTGCTCATGCAAACATGTAAAGCCAGGTTTGATTTGAGTAGCTAGGAAGGCTGAAATTCAGGCCAGATCAGTTGTTTCTTCGAACTAGTTCCTCCAKCCCCTATTGCTTTCTGTGTGCACCGTGCTTCCAGCATATTAATCAGATCATATCTGAAAATGTCTTCAGTTGGCTATGGTGTGTTGAAGGAATCCTATCAGGCTTTCATTAGAATTTCAAAACCACCACCGAGCTCAAAATTCCAAGCCATTCATTGAGATGTTACTTTAGCTGAAAACAGAGTAACTTAATACTAACAACCTGAAAACATTAAGCAATAAACTAGTTGCATTCCCATATTTTAAACTCACTGTGTTACCCACCCTAAATTAAATTCATACTGACACTGTATCAACATCTCTACAAAAGAAAGAAAGAAAGAAAGAAAGAAAGAAAGAAAGAAAGAAAGAAAGAAAGAAAGAAAGAAAGAAAGAAAGAAAGAAAGAAAGAAAGAAAGAAGCTTTAAACAGAGGTGGCATATGGAAGATGCATCGAAAAACTTGCATTTGATAAGGCTAGTACAGAAAAGAGCCATTTGAAATCAGTGGGAGTTTCACCACATCTTTGAACAATTTGAATCATTGCACATAAATTCAAGGTTTTGTGATCTTTACAATAAAAATTCAAGATTTTTTGATCTTTACAATACAAAAATCCACTTAAGWCTTACATAAGTTATGTGCTTTATCAACACATTTATTCATATAGTAATAATCATTTCTTCCTGTAAATGCTGGACTGATGGGCCTCTGGACTAATTGCTTGTGCACTTTGTAGAACTCTGYTGTCACACTGGACATTTTGACCTTTGACAGTATTTGGACTGTGTTAAGACAAGCTCCCAAATGCTTCATCATTTTTTTTTCTCTGTCATTCAAAATAAAGATATATCTGTGCTTTTCACAGAGAGAGTTTTGCTATCTGAGAATTCAGACATGGAATGAGTAGCTGGGAATTTTCACTCAGCCTCTGTAGACTGGCAAGAGCATGGGTGCCCTTAAGTTAGACAGCTGAAAATTAGTTGTTTATGTTTAAGCAAGTTCTTGAAGGGTCATGTTAATGGCGGCAAGCTGCACCTGGAGAGGAGGATYTGTGGCACTTTAAGCCAGATGCTAAGAAGGGCAAAATGATTTGCCTCCTGAAAGAGCCTACTCCTTTCCAATGACTATTAATGACTTGTGCAAGTGAGTGTACTTTAACCTGCTAACTTTTTATGTGTTTAGAATTAAATGGCACTTTCCACTTTCCTCCCATCTGTACAGTAATGACTTCATAACGCTGCAAAAGCTAAACCACAGTTTACCCAGGCTGACTCTGTAAACACGACAAGTATGTTCCAGAGGAGCTGTGGGGTCAGCCAAAACAAAAAGGTGAAAAATATTTGYTCCCAATGCTCATTCCATTAGATGTTGGCAAAATCAGGATGAGAGCGCTGTTTTGTTGTGTTTGTTAATGAATATAATAATGGCTGGACACCTGCTTATTTACAATTGAATTATCCTTTACAGAAAAGGCTGTAAGTAGGCTCTTCCTACCCTTTCCACACCCTAATGATAAAAGTATGTTTCCAGAACAATGAAACCTCAAACAAGTTAGTAATTGCCCAATTTACTATTTTAAAACAAATTTTCTGATTAAAAAAAAAAAGAATTGGCAGAATTCTGAGTATTTTTGGCACTGAGTATTTTTACTTACCGATATTTAAGTCTTACGCACAGGTACATGGTGCCTCATCATGTATCTCAATCACAGCTCATCTCGTAAGTCACATCTTCTCCCTTATGTATTGTGGCATTTCAAACAAGGACAGGAACTCATGAACTAGAGAGACATCACAGTGCACAGTCCTCTAGCATAACTGTGAGAGATGGGGTGATCTGTGTGAGGGTCACTAGTGTGGTTATGGTTAATGACCTTACTCCATGGTGGGTCAAAGGACTTCAGAAGCTTCAAAATGAACATGAAGCTAATTACTGCATCTTTGTGTTTACATACTACATACGCCAATGGGTCATAACTCCGGCCTTTGCAAATCTGAGTTACTATAATTGAGGAATCTGTCTTGCGAAGAGTTTAGCTGTTTATTATCTGTTTGCTTCTGCCAAGAGAACCTCTCATTTCCTTCCTTTGCAGGGGTTTTGACTCTTTAACTTTAACACATTTCCAGCCTCCAAGAGCAGTGCTGTTGAGGCTCAGAATACGTACCTTTCAAAATCAATGAAAACATCTCCTTGGGCACAGGAAGGGCACACAGCGCTATCCACTCCCACACACCACAGGATGAGGTTTGGTTGTTGGTGTCAGGACTATATTCTCATCATCCTTCCTGCTTCTGACAAGCACATGTTAATTGTGCACACAGGTGGCACATTCTGTGTGACTCTACACCTACATGCTGCTCGGCTGTGCACCTATGCAATGTGTAGCTTCTGGATAATATGCAACAACAAAAGTATGTTGAAAAAAAAGACTTACTGACCTGTCAGGTGTTCAAGATATACAGAAGGTTTTAGTGTAGCATGGTGCTGAGATGACTTCGGCCCTGTAATTCTCTGGAGATGTTCACCTCTTCYGCTGCCAGCTCCTCTCTTCCCCGCCTTTCTCCTCCCTGTTCTGGGAGGCCTGGGAGCAGATGGGAGGTCACTCAGCTGCCCTGAGATCTTCTGGAACACATTCTAAAAAATGTGCTGGACACACTATGGGTAAACAACATCAACCTCATATTAATGGAAATGGCAATCATTTTAAAGTTTAAAAAGAAGTGTGTGGTCAATTGCTCCTGTAAGGGAAGTGAATCAGAAAAAGCTTATGGCGTTTTTCTGTTACAATGTGGACCACATATGAGAGCTGCTCTCCTCAGATCACTAAGCCAAGGAAAGGATTGAAATCAGAGGTTGAATATTTCTCTTTCTGATCTTCCCTTCTGGAACCATCTTTTGCTCCAGGACTGCTGGCATCTTTTAGATGCTTTATCTCTGCAGGAAAAACAACAGCCCACAAACAAACCTCTTATCCTCTCCCTCCCCGCTGCCACAGTCCCCATCATGTACCCAGTCAATAWCAAACTTCCAACACCTTTCTGATATCACTCCTTCCCAATAAAAGTGCTTGGAATTGAGAGTAGCAGTTCCAGATTTAAAACATCATCTCCACAGCTATGTCTCTACTGATAAATAAAAACAAGCAAAGGTCCAATACTTGATCAAAAGGCCCTGGGGCGCCAGCTGGATTGTAACCCAATTGCTAGGGGCTATTCTCTCTGTAGCAGATTTGTCTGGAGAAATAGAGATGGTTGTTGCAATCTAAATACATTCCCAGAATGAACTAACAGCTACACAGGGTAGATTTGCTTGGTCCCTGTCCTTCTTTGCAATGCAAGTGTGCCTTAGTAAACCATGGCACCTTTGCCTTAAGCGCCATCACTCTRCATGGTTTCAGGGAGAGGAAAATGGGTAGCTGTGGCTACTGCCTCTACTCAGATGGAGGGCAGAGACCATGTGTGAAAAAACATATCATTCTCTCCTATCCTGTATCACACCTTTGGTCTGCTTGTACTTTCTTCATTTACCTATCTTTTTCTCCAGATTAACATTTCTATCAGTTCTCCAGCTGACATTTCCAAAGATCCTGCCTTAATTTTTAATAAGTAATGGAGCTTTTCCCGAGGAGCTCACTAGTCACTGTTTGAAATAAAAATTAGCCTCTTCCAAGTTCTCTCCCTTGACTGTCCAGAAGACCAAAACAAGCTGTTTTCTCTTTTTTGGGCAGTATTACCACAGAGGAAAGATGAAGAAGAGTCTAACAGCAGGACTCACTTGGCCCTTCCCATCTGGAGAGCTAAAACTCTCACCATTTTGGCCTCCACGTCCTGGAAAGCAGAACAAATGCAAGGGAGAAGTTTGCTAGCACATCTATCAAATTTAGTCCAAGAATGTGAAACATTTGGGGTATGTGAGCTACACAGTAAATCAAGAAGTGGATGTATCAAGCCTAATGGTGGCACATACAGTACTGTTTAATCAGCTAAATCCTGGGCCGTGGAACACTTCCATGTATAGCAATGCTGTTGTAACACTGTAAATCGTGGACAGCAATGGCACTCATTCACTATTGTATTAGCTGCCCTTCTTTTAAAGGGCCTGATCCAAGACCCACTGAAATCCTACTGACTTCTAGACTTCTTTGGATCTGGCTGTAAAGAATGGATTTTCAGCATTCCTTTAAAACAAAGTGGAAACAAGGAAGCACTTTCTGGCTGCTGTTTCTTCTCTTCTTACTGAATATTTGTCTGTTCTTCTCCACCCAGGCAGCTCTATTTGTTTTTCCCCACCCAGGTCCCTGCATCTCGAGTCTCCTCGTCTCTCCTCAGCATGCAACCCTGCCAGCTTGGACACCTGAGGAAGCTGCTGGTTTGCTTAGGCTGCCCCCCACCCCCTGTTCTCTTTCCTACACATAGCTCTGAGAAAGAAAATGTTTGCTGCCATAACTTGTCATTAGAAAGGTCTGAAGGAGTTTCGGAATGCTTCCAACAAGATGATAACATCCAGTATTATTATCAGAGATCATAAAGACCAGGAAAGAGGCTGTGGGAATCTCCATCATGGAAGATTTTTCGGGAGGTTAGACAAACATCTATCAAAACAATCTAAGTATACCAGTCCTGCCTAGCAGCACAGTAATGGGCTAGATAATGCTTTGATAAGCAACCCTACATTTCTAAAATCACTACAAAATTTCCATAAAGTTCTTTCATGCCTATTGCCTTCTATAAAATGTTCCCAGGCAGACTGCAAACTGCGGAGTTACAGAGCACCAATCCAAGTATTTCTGCTCACAGATACCAGTATACAGACTCCTGTTGTCTTTACCAAGCTCAGAGTTTTATTTGGGCTTGAATCAGGGAATTGAAATCAACTTTCCTTCCAGTTTGTCCAGTTTAGGCATATTGCATTGCTGAGATRTCTGCCACATTCTTCATGTTTTGCCTTCAACAGTTTTCAATTATTATCACAGAACGAATAACAAATATTTATCATTTAAAAATTCAATGTCCACGTATTTGATGCAAAATTCAGAAAAAAAAGTCTAAAATTGCAGTTGTTAGTTTCTTGACATACCAAATGACAGCAAAAAAAAGAATCAGCGATCCATTAATGAAAYATACATTAACGTATGTTTCTAGGGACTAGGGTTTTTTTTCCTACTGATTTTTGGTTTCCAAAAGACCCAGTAGTGAAACTTWATTCTAATCTAATCCTCCCCAATATCTATAGCAAACAGTAGCTCCAGTATAAAGATTTACAACTACAGTTATGTCTCTGCTTTGTTCTTAAGCGTGTATTTACTTCTGCCCATTTGCTTTCTGAAATTCTCTCTCCCATTTGTCATCTGAAGAACTCCATTTAAAAGGAAAACAGGCTTCGGACATGAAACACAGCTACATTCCTGAAACATGAGATGAACAACCTTTAATTCACGCAACCTTTCATTTACAGTAATGTGTAATGGATGGCCCGGTGTCATTATAGACAATGTTTCYCCCTGTCATTAGCCTCCAAGAAGGTTTAAACATTTGAACATTTAAAGGAACACTGTTTTAGGCTTTATATTCTTCCCCTTCTTCCTCCCCCACTCCTCATCATCCTTTCTGATTGCCCTTGCTCTAAGTGCCTAATCCAAATGCTGTACTCTGCAAATTGCACTTACTGTTGGCTTCAAACTTAGAAGGACCCTTCTGAAGACTTTTTATACAAACCCYAACAAGGTCACAATTGGAAAAATCTCAGCTGGTGGACTTGGATCTCATGAGCTAGTGAACATTTATAATTAATATTAATGAATGGCAGACAACAGATGTTTATTGCCTAAGTAGAAATGTTCATTGCTAAACCAGAAGGATTTAGTTCAAATCCAGAGGAACTGACTTTATTCCTTGCATGGATGCGGGTGGTGGGAGAGAACAGCAATGGGTAAGCCAGTCACGCTACCTTTAAGGATGAACAAGAAAACAGTACTCTGTTAAGAGGCACTCTGAGCTCTCTATATCACTCAAGCATGATGGCTGGTTCCTTAAAATACTGAAGTCAGAYGAATTCCCTGTTTTATTTGCACAATAGTGTTTTTCATCTGTAGATCCCAAAGTACTTCCCAAAGTTAAGGAAAAGTTATCTCCATTTTACAGACGTGGAAGCTGAGGAAGGTATCTAAAGACCTTATTACAAAGCACTACTGAAAACAAAGGAAAAAATAAACATAGAAGTCCTCCACTGAGACCAAGTATCAGATTTCCATCCTCAACTTATTTTWGGTTATTGGATTTTTCTCCCAGTGCTCTTAAATCAAACTAATGCTATGATGAATAAATCCCTTAAATATCTGACATATTTCCTCAGTCCTGGAATCTCTCTGTACTATGGAGGTGGAGTTCAGGATCTACATTTACATATCAACACGAAAGAGTCTCATGAAAGAGTCTCTGTGTCAGTACAGCATCCCTCTAAACACTATTAAGGTTTAAGGTTGCTACAATCTGTGTTTTCTAACTGAAAGCAACTCACACTTTCCAAGTAGCTAAGTTATACAAATACCAAGGAACTACATGAAAAGCTAATTTTCAGTTACTTTTTCATGTTTATTGTTGGGGTAAGCGTTCATTTGCTTTGGTCTCTGCAGACAGAACATCCTGCTCCTTTTGGGGTCTCTTTAGAGTACGTGCACAGCAATTGCTGGCTGTTTTCTTACATCAGGGTGTTTCAACTTCTGTCTGACTGTCTATAAAATGTTTCCCACTCGTATGTCTCAGATGTTATAAAAAAGTGCCTAAGAAGTCACCGGCAAAAACAAGYGAGATTCAGAATTGAAGAAACAGTGTTTTTTGTTAATGTACYAGGGTGGGGGGGGGAAATTGGTTTGTTATCTTGCTTTAAAAAAGATATATGTAAAAATATTTGACTGAAGTACAGTGATCTTCCTCAGAAGGAGCCAGGAAAGGCTGGAAAGAGAGATAGATGGTCCTCAGAATGCCCGTTTTCAGAGGGTAGAGAAGGTCCTGACTTGCAATACATTGTAATAGAGCATGTCTCTTACTTCACCTTTGCTTCGGATTTCCTCAAACCTTTTTGCAACCCCAGAATTCAACTGCTGTCAGCAGCCCCACAATATGTGCTGAGCATAACCCATGGACATGCTCAGAAGCAGAAAGCCTGGCATTATCACCACCTTATTGGCATTACTGTAGCACTCTTAGGACTCCACCCAAGCACCAAGAAAATAAAAGATTTTTACTGTTACCATTACATACTGTTGGTAGGAAAYGTGCAGGCAAGACACATGGTAGGTCTACTAGTGGGATGGCTCCAGACTTTTCTTAGAGTTTCCTAGTGTTCTGTGTCAGAAGAAGCTGTTTTCTCATTGCAGTTGGGGTTGCATCTCATCCAACCTTTGGGCCATCTACTCTTGCTCACGTCAGATCTAAACGGCACAGTGGTGACCAGTTTATAAGGCATATTAAATAAAAGAGACTCAAGTGTTGCACTGTCATGCGGAATATTCATTCTTCACATTCCACTTGAGACTACTCATAAAGCCAACTGCTAATTTCACTGCGCAAAGCCAGTGTTACTACAAACAGCTCTAAACTCTCAGATCATTCCCAGAGGGATTTAAAAAGAGTAAACTTATCACATTCTTGAAAAAAAAAATGAAAGAGCTGGATACAATTTACACAATTTCTATCTGTGATTCATTTTCAATTGAAGACTTACAGGCAGCTTTAAAACATTTGCATTTTTTTATGCATGTCCTCCTTGACCTCTTCTTAGAAATCTTTGGTTTTCTTATTTTATAGAGTTGAATTTTCCAAAGGAATGGAAAATGCCAGATAACCAAAGTCATCACATTTCCCAGAAACATGCTGATTCCAGTGAAGTCTCAGTGGAAAGTAGATAGGTTGTGAAACTATTTTGCCTTTGTGTTTTGGCTTCTGCCTACTCTTCCTCCAGCTTCTCTGGTGGGTGGGCTCTGGCAACTCACCTCACAGCCTGAGAAGGAYGTGAAAACTCTGAGATCCTTTTCAAAAGATCTTGCTCACCTGAGCTCCTAGAGCTTCCTACAATACTCTCTGAATCACTGTGGCATGGAAAGCTCCTGAGACTATGTGAGAGGCAGCAGAGAAGTCTTTGCCTAAGTTTGATATCTACCTGGTGAAMTGTTAGGTGTCCTATGAGTAGATGAAGGAATCTCTTCAGAAACTCAGAGAGATGGTGCAACACCTTTTTCAAAACTTTAAGTCCTCTTTTTTTTTAACAAGAGTTCCTGTTCTCTARGACATTTTGAAACCTGACTTGTCATTCCATTCAAGTTAAAAATGTATTGGGAGACACTGGTGCTTCCTGGAGAGAGAAGAATCAATGATTTGGCAAGCTGAGTATATATGTGTATATACATGTATTTTGGGGAGGTGAAATTGGAAGAAACATCTGGTTTTGAAAAGTATCCTTGGGAGTAAATTCTTCCTTCATTTATACCGAAGACCAGCAACTTCACTGTGTTTGAGAAAGTACAACAGGGCACAGAATCTGGCCTCCAGCAAATTTAAATAATAACACTTTGGTTATGGGTTGATGATTTTGCTGAGTAGATCTATCAGGGACTCCCTTCCCTGTATATATTAGTTACTGACAACTAGCTGATCAATCAGTCAGGTTGGGCTGGACTACCTGTGAAGTGCACATGGACTTCCATCTACCTGTCAGCACATGTATCACTCCATGTGGGAAAGCAAACAAACTTAGCTTAGAAGAGGTGGGATAAGTGATCCATGCAAAGAGAGGGCAGAGTGGTATCCTGTTGACTTCCCATTCTTCCTTCTTCACCTTTCTGGAACACCAAGAAACCTAAAGAGACATAGGCAAAGGGCTCCAAGTATGATTGAAGGCCATTTTCTATACTAGTAAATTAAATGCTGCCAGGTGCCCAGGTTCTCTGTTCCTGATGCCAATTGACATGATCAGGCCACGTTAAACTTCCTTTGTTTCYGAAATAGAGTGGCCACCTTCAGAAAGACCTTCGAGAACCACCCACCCCTGGGCCACACTAACTCTAAAACATATCCAGGCTGGCCCAAGACAAGGCTATTTGAGGGACATTATTAACAACTTAATATTATAGATGGCAAGGACAGGCGTCAACACTCTTTTAATGCCCTACTGMAGACGCAGTTAGGTGTATATCTAGATTAGAGGTGCTAGAAACATTTCTCTCAGCTACATATGAAAGTGAGATTTCCCCCCTTCCCTGCTCTCCCAACTTCCCCTCATTCACCTTGGTTTCCTGACAAACAAATCTCAGAGCACTGCTTTGGGCAATAAGTGCTGGTCCAGCCAATTGTATATTACCCGTTCTTAACCCTGTTGGCAGAGAGGTCATATTGGGAACAGACCTGCAGTGTTCACAGCATGGAGTTTCTGCCTCACACATTAGCAACACTGCTCCATGGGTTGCTGCACTCAGACACGGCTCCTAATTTACATCTGGAGGAGAAAAGCTGATGGAAAGCTACCAGACAGCAGAAAGACAATTGCCCTTTTCAGGTTTCCAGCACAGTGCTGCTGTGCTTTACATGAGGTTCTCTGTTGCAGAGTTATATTTGTGTGTCTGTGGATGCATTTAAATACACACATAAATGTGCTCACAAATGCACACACATATAAGACTAACACCAAATGAAGGTCCAGTACTGAGACACGGACAAGGATTCAGGATTCAGTGAAAGTAACTAGCATTAGCCATTCCACCTCAATGCGTGGTAAAGACACAACGCAGCCCAGAAGCACGCCACGGCTATTTAGAGAAAAAAGCATTCTGTATTACACTGCATCGTTTATGGGTGCATCCAAACATTTGGACGATATTATATTTGCAAAATTTACAGGTTATGCTAATGCAAATAGCTTAAGTAAAGCCAAGAAAAAGGCTTTTCTTGTTTATCTCTCCCTTCAAAACACTCTGAGTACAAATTTGCTAATGCTAAAGAACCAATTTTCTTTGGGACTTTCTCCTTTATACTATTGTACTAGAAAGAGTTCAAATGTCTGCTGAGGCACAAGCATCTGTCTCTTATCATGTATAACTTTTCTTGATTATTTCTAGAGAGGCAGACTAAACATGCAGCTCTGACATAATGCAGCATCACATTTTTGTTTCTGGTTCGCTCAAAAGCCCACACCAGCTGAACCTAGTCTCTAAAATGAGCTATATTTATGGCCACAATGTGGGCTAATGTGAGGACTTGGAATATTGAGGCCTGAAAGGAGAACAAGTGATTATAGATTTATGCCAATATTCTGGCATAAAGCTGTTCACCACAAAGAATGGTTTTTTGGTACCTAATGACTACTATCTCTATGGAACATTTGTATTGTCATCTGATTCTGTTAGTCTTAAAGCCATATGATGTATCTGAACTCACATCTACCTTTTCATGTCTTTTAGAAGAGAGGTAAAGCTCRAATTCCTTTCAGATGTCATCAATAATCATCTCAAAACAGGCTCAGCATACAGGTCTGAGAGAACACACCACCTCCCTAAATTCCAGCACGGCGTGTGTCACTTCCTGTCCTAAACAATGTGAAGTGGTTTTATGCTCCGTTAAATAGTTATCACGTTCTTCTTTTTGGAAACTGTGTTCAGATTTTATACTGTGTATTCTTGTAAGATCAAAGTGGTCATGTAATTATAAAATTGCTATTGTTAGCACAACATTAGTCCTGATTAAAACAAGGCTGCTAGCAAATTCCCTTAGTCCCAACAGACAAGTGCACAAGGAAATAAATGCCCCAAGGCTGTTTTGCACAGGCAGCAGTAAATGTCTGTGCAAACAGCAGAGAGAACTCATTATAGAAGTCTTTTCTCTCTACCTGGTTTAGCTCTTTTAACTTAMTATACACATAATGGGGATCAATATTTTCTTTAACTGTAGTGGCAGCAAATTCTGACACATCCTTTCTTGGTTTACTTAATTTGCTCATTCTCCTTTAATCCTAATTTGTCTGCTTCTTGTAGCAAATGGCTGTTGCATTGGCCTGATCTATTCCTGTATTTTTCTTTCCTCCCAACATCCCTGCCTCATCAAGTAAGCACATACTGCATAAATTAGAAGCAGTGTTTTTCAAATTAATATAATTTAGGAGTAGAGATTCTATTTTCAGAGGCAAATGAAGTTGAAGGACACTAAACCTCAGGCCTCAGGCTTCCGTGTCACCAAGAGCCTGCATCTACAGAAATATTTCTGTTCTTAACGGGAGATAGGAACAGAAATGAGTCAATCAGGTCCTAGTRCGCTTGCTCAGCTATAGGTGTCTGGATCATATGAGAAGTCGTGTGATATATGACAGGTATCACAAGAGACTGAGGATATGAGACAAGCCTTAAGGTCTGTGCCCACCAGGATTGGTATGTGGAGGCCATGTAGGCTCTCCTCCATTGCATCTCAGCAAACTGTCTATGTGTTGACAGTTCAATTACTCTTTAAGAACCTTTGGGCTCCTTAAAAAAAATTACCCAGATCTACTTCAGTAGTTGGTGCATCTTCAAGACAGAGAAATACAGACAGGAAAGGTGCTCAGTCATGTGGCACCTGGGAAATTCTTCTTGACCCTCATCATTCTGCTCCTTAGTGATTAGAAAACGGGGATACCGTAACTAGGAGCACTAGGCTCCCTGATAAGAAAGCTATACTGTTGAAAGTGCAGAAAGCCTTACCAGATGAATCAGTTGCTAACATCTTGTGAATGAAAGGATCATGTTCTTCGCATAACTGGGCTATTGTGGGTCCTGGGGTTTGTTTGCTTGCTAGTTGGTGGCATGAGTACATGTTATTGCTTGTGTTTAAAAAAAAATCACATTTCTTGGAAATGAGAGCAACTTACTCATTTGAATAATATGACAAGATTTGATCATAGGCAGAGCAATAGTAAGTGGCTCTGGCGCCCGTGTCATGTCCCTCTTCCAGGTGGTCACTCTGTTGTTCTCTAGGCAGCACTGTGAGGAAGGGCAGCAACTCCAGAGGGACTAAAAGAAGTCCCTGAGAGGGAGCAGAGGCATTTATTTCCCCCCACCCCCCTATACCTCAAGGCCTCCTCTGAGCCCTGGTKTTCACAGTGCCCCAGCAGCAGTGGAGCCTCTCAGGGGTCGGCTGAGGCAGTGGGGAGTGTGAAAGAACACCATGGCACGTTACAGCTGCGGCTTGTGGTCTTTTATTATAGGTCTGCAGTTTATTACAATGTAGTGGGGAGGATTTTGTGGTCTGTGGCGACATATACAGTAGAAATGCTGAGATCCTTTCAGATASAGGCCTCTTACATACGTGCCCACAACCCTGGCAGAAGCAGCTTAGTGACTCCTCTTGCCCTTTCTGCTCTCCCAGAGCAAATTTCTCCTTGGGAATGACCTATCCCAAATGCTTGTGGCCAAATTCTCAGCCCTGGCAGGTTTCTGTCAGATCTGTCTTGTAACATTCCCCACCAAAGCAAGGCAATTTTCTATGGTCAGACTGTATGGCTTTCTACAGGACTTAGGTGCACATGGAAGAGAAAAGGGAGCTGACAGGCTGCGCTGAGCTGCCTGGTGTCACTGTAGATGAATATAATAGGGTGTGATTAAGTGACAATGCCTACTGTACATGAATTTTAGAAGGTGCGGTGGATTTTAGATTGTGTAGTGGTTAACGTGCCAATTAATTTTTTTTTGTCAGTACATACCACGCTCTCACACGATACTCTTTAAGCATTGAATTCTCCCATGCTCCTTCTCTGAGCTATGCAACATACATGTGTGTGCAGTGGGAACACCATATCTGACACGATTATGCAAAGATTCTTTAAAATATTCCGGTTTACTGATATAAAGTTGTATTCAGACCTAGACTACATAAATGAAAACACAGGGATTTCTTAAACCACGGACTATAAATTAGGCTAACAAGAACTCTGTGCCTTTAAGCTCATCTGATGTGTAATTATATTGTTCTCTGAAATAATTTCACCATCTGAATCTAATGTGAACTACCGCACTTCTCAAAATTATACCTTGCCTGTAGATTGTCTTCAGTATAAAAAGTTGCCATTGTTACAAGGAGCAAACTGTCTTGCAAGCAGATTGACTAGACAGCGCCTATGGACTAAATCCTCTAGTACTGCTGCCAGCATGACCTCTCAGTTCTGATATAAAACCCGTGTAATTCCAAATAATTACTCCACAAAACTCTCTGACAAATCCACACTCTCACCCGCAAAACATTCCCTTGGAAAACGCCTGGCTATCTTCCCGTTCGCTATTACCCTTGCTATTTTTAAACGCCGAGAGTGTTTGTCACGTTCATACGCAGCCACGGTGCTTCGCCCCGCTCCAGGAGGCTTCGCCGCGCACCGCGAAGCAGCGATGCTGCCACGGCGCGGCACCGCGCGGCCTCCTTGGTATCTCGGATTGCCAAAACCCCTCCTGAGGCACCGCAAGGGCGCGGGGGAGGGAAGGAGGGAATGAGGGAAGGCGGTGAGGGCGCCGGGCGGCGCCGCCTCTCGCGCTTCTCGCCGCGCCTCAGGGCGGCCCGCGGGCGCCCCCGCGCGGGCGGCCCCGGCGCTCCCTGCCCGAGGGAGCCGCCTCGGCCGCCCCGCTTTCCGCCGGGCGGGAATTAGGGAATTTCCTCAGAGCTTGAGAACCGGCTTAAGCAGATAATTTAATTCTGAAGGAAAATCCGTTTTTTATTTTATTTTATTTCAATGCAATATAGGCACATCCAAAGGCATTTTTATGCATATGTGCACATATCATACAGCAAGGGTTTTCCAACCCAACCCAACAACAAAATTCTCCATAGAGAAGTGAAAATCTCCCTAGAATATTTTCCTCTAAGTTTCAATATTACATCATCATTTTTGATTAGATTCGACTTTATTACTTTTCTTGCCTTTGCTTCTTCAGATGTAAAATAGCTCAAGCGTAAACTTAAAACTGCGTATGCCTTGTTTACCACTTTCCATGTTACAGAGAGACGAGGTTCCACAGTAATTCAGGACTGCAATTCAATGTGCTCTGCAGAAGTGCGATTCGGAGAGTGTTAGAAAAAAAAGAAATATTTAGGAACAAATATCRGGGAAGATGAGAGCAAGGATACAAGCAGAAGCAGATAGGCACAGAAAAATCCTGCTCAAGCTACATCCCWATGCTGGCAGATAACATAGCAAACTTGAACTGCCAGCAGACTAGTCCTTCTGTTCCAAAGTGAACCRAGGACACACTGGAAGTAACCTTATAGTCATATAAAAACTCCCACTTACTTTAAAATAGCGGTGAAAGGAACTAAGCGACCAGCATGAACAAAGATGACCTTTCCATGCGGTCTGTGCTTTACTGCATCCCCAGACAACACTGGCCTAGAGAACAGAYCCACTCATAAAGAGCAGCCACTGCATGGACGTGTTATAACTCATGCATAACATTGCACAGAGGACTCCAAACCAGTCAGCTTCAGAGCACACCCAACAACAGACTCTCAGGTCCTAAGCAGAAGAGAAGGATTGGGTTTTAAGCACTTCCAGAGATTATCTTTGCTTGTCCTTTATAATGACATCTGTCTGAGTAAAACAGAAACAATAAAGCCATGCCTTGATAAATCACTGGTTAGATGTCAAGTCTCTCTCAAAACTTACAAATATAATTATGTGTATTCTGCATGTGTTCACATACATAAATATGAATACACATTTCTGRTGGTGACAACCTTAAGAATCACTGGAATGGAATACTGCCACTTAAGTATGGATGCGTAGTATCTACTAGTAAGATGTGGCATTAAACTGGATGCCTTCTGGAGGCCTATCCTCACTTCTTAGTCTTACTCCTTGCCTTACTCTTTACTCCTTCCGCTCTTTCTTCACCTCCTCTGAATCTCTGTCTGACCTGCTTTGTTCTCTGAGCGAAGTCACTTCTACTGCTCCTGCTGCTGTCTACTCGTACAGAGTCCATCAAACTTTAAATAGTTGTCAGGTAGGTTTTAACTCTGAAATGGCCATAGGTGTCTGAATTCAGCACACTCCAAAGCATTAAGATTTATTGTTATCCAACATAGGTGTAGGAAAGGCTGCGTTATTTCTGCTAGTATTTAACAGCAAAAAGTGTTTTTCTTTTTTTCTTTTCTTTTTCTGTAATAAATAGGGATAGTTTATTTCCAATAGTGATATTAGCGTGGTATCATAAAACAGTTCAGGCAGATATTTGCCCAGAAATCTCCCCATGTAGGGAGGCAGCATGAACCCTGCAGATCAGTGTGACCCTGTAAGCCTCAAGAAAGGCTGATTTTAAAGACATACCTGGGACTCTTCCATACAAAGATGAATTTCAGTCATATAGCTCAGTAGCTGAACCAGTTCCACAAAGAAAAAAATCATATTTGTTTTAGACTTGGGCATATACACACGTTTGGGTCAATATTTCATATCTGCCCCTGTTTCTAAGGTAAATGGAAGAGGTAGAAACATGATTGCACTTTACAAATACCATATACATACAGTATGCAAAGTTTTAATATTCTGAAGAGGCAAGAAGTTTTCCTGGAAAAGTCCTCAGCAGTAAAAAAAATCCTGTTTTCTACTCTAAGAACCATATAAAGCAAGAAAGGAAAAAAAAAAGCTTGGATACCTAGCTTTGTAATGATCATTTATAGCTTGACTTGAGATCTRGAAGATCATTTTTTGTTTTGTTGAGGGTCCCACACATGCACTGTAGTAGCCTTTTGTCACAGAGTAAGTGTGCAATGCTGGAAATCCTCATGGAACAGGTGGGGTGTGGGCTAATAGGAGGAAGGTTTTTTTTTTAAGACTTAGATGCTGAGCATCGATGGTGATAGAGGAGTAACAGCTGGGCCATTTTCTTCCCCATACTCCCACACTATTTGCTCTGGCTCCTGGCCTGAGTTAAAGTTACAGCAGTTGATAGTTAAAGCTACCTGGCGTAGGCCACAGAAATCCTCAATCCAGTTGTGTTTTGGTGGAGTACATGGAGCTGTGCCTCTGGCTAGGGGRGAGAGGGAACTAGTGTGTAAGATATTTACACCAGCTCTAAAACACTGAGACTGCCCAGTGAGACCTTAGCTAGTCAGACTGACGAGGTAATGCTGGGCCAGTGACCACATTTAGCAGTGTGATGAAGAGCTGGCAGCTGGCACTACCAAACACCAGCACTTGTGTTTGGTTTCCAACAGGAGGTGCTAATCCAGGGCAGGTTTTACAGACTTCAGCAAAGCAAGAGAGTGAGACGTTTAAACAGCCCAAGCAACATCTTCTAACATGCCACCATTTCTATTTCAGGGAAAAAAAATAGGGAGGAGAAACGAAAAAAGTCCAGCAAAGAAGAAAGTAAGGAGACAAAACAGGAAAACAAAGGGCGAGCAGCCCGAAGACAAAACCGAGAACAGAGGGAGAACAAAAACAAAACGCAGCCCAAGAAAAGAAAAGCCCCAAATAAAGAATCAAACATGGCACCCATCGACACTGCACGTTAACAGCCTTCCAAGATCATTTGAGTCTTATGATGCTGCTATCTCTACCAGATCGCCCTGACAGGTGCTCCAACCATTCAGGCCGCAAATGGACAATGCTACCAGTTATTATTAAACTTTAAACGACATTCCAAATACTTCCTATATTCTCCAAGCAACCATAGTTTATTAAAGTGATTGACATGAGCCAAGGAAATAAATCTAAAAATGGGATACTTTAAAACTGTTATATTATATGCTTCCATGCATCTGTAAAAGGCAATTAAGAATTTTTGTATATATTAATAATAGGGTATAAAATATAGCAATATAATAATGAATGACTTTCAGATGAACAATGTTCTTTTTCTTTGTAAAATATTTTTCAAGTTATTGTTTAAGTATGAGGCAAGAGATATGTCTAAGTCAAAGACGCAGTATCCCTTCATATATTGTACATAAATACTAAGAGGAGGAGGAAAACATTTCTCAAGAGACAGTAGGAATTTGAGGTTTTATAACCTGTGGTGAAGCAGGACAGAGTTGCCCTGTGGCTCCCTGRTCCAGACTTGGGCGAGAAATACCAGGGGAAAGCCTGCAGGGCTTCAAAAGCTGAGGATAAAAAAGCAGAAGCATCTGCATCTTTGAAGACTGAATCCCTGAGGTAGAAAGAGTGATGGTGCTGAGCTCGTGCACGCTCTTATCTGTGGGACAATGTTTTCTGGTCTAAACAGTGGTACAGTGTGTGCTGTTCTATGCTTTTTATACCTATGTGTAACTTAAGTCTACATTTCAAATCTTCTGGTGAATGACAAATCGTATTTGTAGGAGACAATGTTGAGTTAATAAAAAACAGAAAAAAAGACCATTAATGTGTTTTTTTTCTTTCTTTTTTTTTTTTTTTTTTTTTTTTTTTTTAGCAGAGGACAAAACACTGTTTTTACCAGGTTCTCAAACATGGCAGAGAGAAAGGGACGCATCTCATTCACAACACATATCATAGTGAAAGAATGTGTATAAGTAGAATGATTTGTAAGTTGAATTTACAAACCTTTACCCAACTTTATTCAAATCTTGTCCTACTACTTCTTTCTGAGGCAGCGAAGGTGAAAATTACCATTCTTCAGAAGTCATGAAAACACCTCCGATACCATTCTAGACATTTTAGTGACCCACAAGTGATGCACAGACTAAGATGTATGCTGCCCCTCTGCTCAGAAATGGATTTCACTTTTACAGACAAAAATGTTGAGGGACCAACTCACAGCATTTGCTTTGTTGCCATTATGCTATGGCATAGATAAGTCATTTGTTGCTATGTCACATCAGGATAAAATTGGAGCCCTTTCGCCATGCTTTGCTGAAAAATACATGTAAGGACAGGTCTATGTTATCAGCCCTACTTGTTCATAGCAGGCTTCAAGACTCTTGTCTCACTGTTGCTCAAACTGAACACATTTTAGTTTGTTCTCATCTGGAGAGTCCAAAATGCTTCCACAATGAGGATTTAACTGCCTCTCAGAAAATACTTAGGCTAGAGGGTACTTCGAGACACGTTATGCTCTATATGGACAATATAAATGCAGGCTTAGGAGTCAAGATAGCTCCATAGTATAGCTGAACATATGGACCACTCAGAGCAGGGATTTGGGGCTTCATTTTAATACTTTTTGAGGCAAATATCTACATTTCTGGCTTACTGTCCATCTTGTCAAAGCATTTCCCAAATGTAGATTTTGTACGGAATAAGAGCTAGCATAGTGTGGTATGAGGTCCAGATTATGTGACAGGCAAGTATTCCTAGCCAGCTCCTGTCTCCACTCCCACCTTTGGACTCTCACAATGCTTTTGACTAGACAACCTATCTTGGACCTTAACAAAAGAGTCTGTCCAATGCTGTGGCCCAAGGGAGAGGCTTCCATGGATTTTGGAGGAAGATCCTAATCATCTAGCTGGTGATCCAGGATGGTTTCCTATATCTTTGTAGGATTCCTTAAATTCATTGCATCTATATAAGAGCTTTGCCTCTTAATGGCATATGTACAGATATAATAATCTAGTAAAATGGGTGTCCAAGGTTCTAATGGTGCTTGGCTTAGTCTTTCAAGAGAATTAGTCACAACTTTGTATCACTAGTGCCAAAGTGCATGTGTTGTATTTTTACTGGTAAGAAGAACTAAATGCTAAATGCTAGCAGCTGAATTTTAGAGATTCAGCTAAATCATCTACTATAAGAGGCATCTCAATAGCTGATGGAGAAAAGGAGTGTGTGCTGAATGTCTGTGAGAGGTACAGACCAGGGGGAAACTTGAGTAGGGATAGCTCCCTGTGGCTCCCCACCTCCATCCCCACTCAAGGAAATTACCTCCAGCCTCCTCCACAGTGAACTGTTTTGCCTCCCACAACCTTGCCCAAGAAGCAGCAGTTGATCTTCCTTCTGGCCACACCAACCATAGAGAAACTGGTGTTAGAGGAGAGGGCATAGGATGTTCAGCCCTGAGACTCGAGGTGATGCTAAGGGGAGGCAGGGAAGGGAAAGGGGAAATCCTGCTGACTGATTCCAATCAGTTTTGGGATTTTTTTTTGGTTGCCACCAAAAGACGAAGTGCCTGTGATGGTTCTGTGCTGGGAGGAGCTGGCACCACAGGAGTCATTCAGTGCTACAAACTCTCTTGCAATTGCAGTAACCSATCTCTGGGGTTCTGGTGGGCAGARGGGAATATTCATCTGCTGAGGACAAATTACAACAGTAATCTTAAACAGCCATTCCTCCTGGATGCTGGCTTCGCCGAATTCATCAAATTAGACTATCAGTTGGACCATATGTATAACTGAACCCAGGGGGAGCTTTGCCTGCACTGGATGAACCTCTTAATCACCAATAGGACCAAATCTTTTCCCTTTCTTAATTAAATGCAAGCGAAATGGCAAGGGAGAGATGGGACAAGGGAGAAGGGACACATGGGAGAATGGCTCGATATTATTGCAAGCAAAAACTACAAAAATAAACAAGAGCATTCAGAGGGGAATTATAAAGAGGAAACAGAGCAAAACAAGGTGCTAAACAAATAATCTCCCTGATCTCAGTAATTCCCTGTTACATTGCTTGAGGGAGCCGAGGTAATGCCATTTATCTGGCAAAAATAGAGCTCTAGAAAAGTAGCATCTCAGAAGTAACAGACTGTAATAAAAAAAAAAAAAAAAAAAAAAAGAGGATGAAAAAAGAGGGTGAAGGGAAAGCAAGAGAATTCAGGAAACAAATGGGGGCTTTGTTATACGTTGCCATATAAACCTTTATTACAAACTTCAGCGTGCCTCTCCCATCTTACGCAAGTGGTAGTGACAAGAAAGACGGTTTGTCTTAACTGAGAACAGGACTTGGAATACAACAACCTTTCAGCAAGGAATAAAAATGTAAAAAGAATTTGGCTTGTGGCAATTGTAACTCATAGCAATAGTACCTGAGAAACATGACGCAGCTTTTCCTGGAAACGATCAAGGAAGCTGCTGTCATGTTWTTCCCTCCTACACAGGATAATGTTTGATAATATTTCTTGTAGCCATGGTGAAGCAGTAAATRTACATCCAACTCATCTGGACAACTAAAAGTACCTCGAGTTCTGGCTGTGAATGTAGACTACACTGGCTGTAGGTAAATATTCCACCGGACTCCCAAGAAACTGAAGAATATGGATCTTCATATGTTAAATACTTTGCAATGACACATTACCTATCAAGCAATAAATATGTAACATGGAAGTCCATGATGCTACAAGTTTAGTAAATTCTAATGGTAAGTCATAGAACCTTGTGTTGACCTAATACAATCTAATGGTGAGTCATATAACCTATMCATATTGATCTATTTAAGTACTGCAAGTAACAGTGGATAAATCTGTATGAAACTCCTTTCCTGATTTTTCTTCCAGTTACAAAATATGTCAAATCATTAAATCATTTTAGAGTCRATTTTAAGTAATTTTCAGGGTAGCACTCGAAAAATGATTATGAACACTTTTTTTTTTTTTTTTTTAAATAGGAGTTAGGTTAAAGAGGTATTAATTCTCAAACTAATTCACAGTGCATTAAATATTACAGGATAATTCTGCAAATAATACACGAAGTAGGTAAAAACAAATGAGGTACTATTGCTGACGGTTAACTTTTTCAGGGAATATAACCAATAGCAAGGAGGCAGAATAATGCAAAGAAGCAAATGTTGTGGCCCAAATAACAGAATTTCAGCTTTATCTAAACCCATGAAGTGTTCTCTAAGCTGAATCTATGTTAATGAAGATCTTGGATAAAGGAATCCAGTGTTAAGGTATCGTAAGCAATTGAAGCTTTGTCTGCTGAACAACCCATCATTGCCTTGCCCCTGCAGCTCCATTCAGAGTCACCACCACGGCAAGCAGAGTTGCCAGATTGATCTGTGCACTAAACAAATGGCATGACACTTAGCCACATTTTGATAGGTCCTGTAGCAAAGTGGCAGTAGAAAGTCCATCAGCAGCAGGGAATCTGTCAGCCCTCACAGCGAAACTTTCAGTCATCTTGGGTCTCTACCATCTGCCTCTGGATGCTTGTGGTTCTTATGCTAATGGAAAACCAGCATATGAATATTGCTATTAATTCAGAAGTATTCCTCCATARTTCTCGTGAGTCACAATGCCGTTGATTTTAGCAAGTCTTGTCTCTGTGCTTTTAGGCTCTGAAACCTTTTGAAGGCTTAAATTGCTGATGCAGCATGCATACAGAATGACTCGTGTGCTTAATTGCTATGCCTTGGTGTTATTTTTAGAGACGGTACTGGGTTTTGTTGGCATGGTTCACATGAACTCATACAAATTAAAAAAATCTGCATAGTGTGATCTCACAGCTGATTATGAGAGTCACTTATATCACAGTGATATTCTGCAAGCAGMCAATAGAACTGCAGTTTCAGGCTTAAATGCAACAGGGAAAACTTGGGTGGTACTGTCACAGATTCAGGCTCAGATCTGCTACTTCACTGTCATTACTCAGCACAGAACTTACAAAGTAGAGAGCTTGCATTTTTATGCAGCAAGTGCTCTCTGCAACTACACATCTTCAAACAATTCTCCCACACAGCCTCTTGTTAAAGGGGAATTAGATCATTGCTGGTATTTTTGTGATAAATTGGCATCATTTAAAAAAAGTTAAGTCAGCATGTTTGTTCACCATCACAGTAAGATGTCTCTCCCTTACATCTTTCTCTTCTTAATTTAGCTGCTATATTTCTAGTGGAATTATGTCTGGGTTTGTTTGTTTGTTTGTTTAATCTACAATGTTAATTGCATTTATCTTCCAGAAATACCAGTATATATTGATCAGCTTGCCAGAGAAACTTGTTTTTCATGGGCGAATGAAATGTGTTGATACCATTCTCTAGCGCATTTCAGTTTGCTAATAACATCTGTATCAATGCTCAGAGCAGTCATTCAAAGTCTTACAAATAAACTCTCTGCACTCCTACAGAAGGCTGTYCGAAGGAGCATCTTGTCAGATGAGCATTTGTTAGCCCTCTTGCCCTTTTGATGTAAAGCTGAGAATGATCATGCATGTCTGCAACAAACTAGACCTTTAAGGATCTCTGATTTTTGTCGTGCAGAGCTCCATTTTACAATTTAGTAAATATTTCCGAGTAATCTAAAATGTATTTCAGTTCTTTKTGGTTGTTTCAATTACAGCCTTATCTCATGCAACCTGGGCTGTTCTTGGAAAGGTTAATGTAAAAGACAAAGTTTCCTCAGCCTTGCTTTCTCAATRCATATGCAGGTCTCCACTTATAGTGTGCATGCATCTAAATTATCCTATCTTGCTTAACTCACATACCTCCTGTAAACAGATTTATTTTGGGTTTGGATTCAATCATTCTCCTGGAATTTAAGGGGATTTATATGCATGCTTCATGATTTTCCTGTCTCTAACTGAATTTTGAGTGTTGTGTGGTCACACACAACTGATTAATGGTCWATGCCAAGTTACCTGTGGCTAAACAGATTAATTAAGATCTACAATGCTAGTACAGCCATTTTCCAGGGGACCTCGTGCAGCAACCAGTATTTTGTGTAGTAGTAAAACATGTATCCCCCCAGAGCATGAGATAAGGAAGTTTTTGTGATTTCTTTGTGCCTGAAAAATAGGAAAGCAGATATTGTTTCTACTTTAGGCTCCATCACAAACATGCTAAGTCACAATGACATGATATACATTATCATATTATCAAATGGACACATTATCTATTTACTGCCTAAGTATATATCTAAAAATAAAATAGCCTTCTAAGAATAAGGAAAATGTGGATACAATTCTGTAACCAGACCATCATAACCTGCATATGGCTATGTTTCTTTCTGACAAGAAAAGGCATATTGTTTGATTCTGCTGTCAGGACTGAGCAATGGTATAAACTTCCAAAAACATCTTACAGCAAAAGCATAATTCAAAATGATAAAGGAATTTATTTTGTACTATGACACTGTGTTCATAAAAGAAAACCTCCAGTGAGTAAATGACAACAAAATTTGTCATATCGCTACTCCAATAATTCTTTTCTCTCAAACCCAGGTAYATAACTTCAGAGAGTGGGAGAGGACCAAAAAATGTAAACTATCTCTAAATGCCACTGACATATACCAGTGTAATGCTGCTAGTTATGCTCAATCATGTCCAAAACAACACTAAAGCCAAGTTACTCTTTTACCAACCCCTTCCCCACTCTGCTAGTCCTGAATTAACCCTTTGGATATCAAAGGAACTGTCAAGCCAGTGCTATATTCATCTCAGGACTTCCACTTTGTTACTGAGAGTGGCAGTAAGTAGGATGTGAGCAGATTTCTGCAGCCTTACAGATGGATCACAGCCGCAYGCAAGCTCTGCGTACACACCTAATTTATTCCTCTCCATTAGCAAGAGATCCAGCAGCTGGGCAAGGGCCTGACATTCAACYTGTTTTACAGATTCACAGATTCACAGAATATTTAAGGTTGGAAGGGACCTCTACAGATCATCTAGTCCAACCTTCCTGCTCAAGCAGGCACACCTAGAGCATGTGGCACAGGGTGGCATCCAGGYGGGTTTTGAAGACCTCCAGAGTAGGAGACTCCACAACCTCCCTGGGCAGCCTGTTCTACTGCTCTGTCACCCTCACAGGAAAGAAGTTGCTCCTCACCTGGAGACGGAACTTCYTGTGYTYCAGYTTRTGGCCATTACCCCTCGTCCTATCGCTGGCCACCAGTGAGAACAGCCTGTCCCCTTCCTCCCTGCATTCTCCCTTCCTGAACTTATACATATTAATCATATCCCCTCTGAGCCGTCTCTTCTCCAGAGAAAAMAGGCCCAGCTCRCTCAGCCTCTCTTCATACGAGAGATGTTCCATTCCCTTAATCATCCTGGTTGCCCTTCTCTGGACCCTCTCCAGAAGCTCCACGTCCTTCCTATACTGGGGTGCCCAGAACTGAACACAGTACTCCARGTGCGGCCTCACYAGAGCTGAGTAGAGGGGCAGAATCACCTCCCTTGACCTGCTRGCAACACTCYTCCTGAYGCAGGCCAGGATCCCATTGGCCTTCTTGGCCACGAGGGCACACTGCTCACTCATGGTTAACTTASTGTCMACCAGGACTCCCAGGTCCCTCTCCGTGGAGGTGCTTTCCAGCAGGTCRASCCCTAATCTGTACTGATGCCTGGGGTTATTCCTCCCCAGGTGCAGGACCCTGCACTTGTCCTTATTGAACCTCATGAGGTTCCTCTCTGCCCAACTCTCCAGCCTGTCCAGGTCCCTCYGGATGGCAGCACAGCCCTCYGGAGTGTCGGCCACTCCACCCAGCTTGGTGTCATCCGCAAACTTGCTCAGGGGTTTTAGGCCAGGAGACTACTTGAGAACAGTGGTAGAAGCATACAATTCTGTTGTTACATTTGGTGGTGATTCATGTCAGACGCCTTATCTCTTCCTACCCTAGCCTACCCTGCTATTCACTAACAGTATCCAAGATAGTACTGTTTTCCAGTATCTCCCTTCCCCTCAAGAGAAAAATTTTGTGTGACTATTCCCTGAGTGTGATGAACTTGCATTTTTCCACATTCTAGTTAATTCTTGAAAAAAAAAAAATCTACCCACTAGCCCATCAGTAGATCAGCCATATTTTGAATAACTAACTCAGTTCTGCTAAGACAACTGCATGGCTTGGAAACCCCATGTGCATGTATATATATTTACATGCACGAAGGACAGGGAAGGAAGAGGAGGAGGTTGAGTTTTGGATCACACTTTTCCAGAAAAGGAAACACATTAGGTGGGGGACCATTACAGCTCTAAACACCATGAAAGCCTGGGAGGGAGTATTTCATCTCAGATGCTTGTGGTTAGTCCTCAAACAAAAGCCAAAAGCACAGCCCAACTTCTTAGGCTACATACTTGGCCCATTGCTACGTTTGTAATATACTGTGTTATTTCCATATGATTCTCTTTCTCACTGATGCTCAGCTAATTTCCTAATGGGATCTGTAATAACTGAACACGTTTCCTGAATGTTAATGAAGTTGTTTACATTACTGCTACTGAAAATGKTGAGGGCTGAACCATTCCTCACAGATCTGCTTTGGAGAATCTTTTACTGAAAAAAGTCCAGATGATTTAATACAATAGTCTACTTTATATGCATTCTTTTACCTTATTTATCATTGTTTTAGGTGAGCTCTAGTAGTACATCAAAATGATGTAATCAGCATCTCAAAAAAAAACACACATGAAAAATACTAATTACATTTCTTTCCCTTTATATCCTGCTTCCTATGACCACTGCTCTAATGTATTACTGAAATCTAGATATACTGGGCTTGCTGCTTAGATTCAAAGAGCAAAAAAAGACAGAATATATTCATGCTAGTGAAAATTTTACTTCAGAGATCAATTGCTCTTGCTGGTTAGTTTTGCCTTTTTTAATAAGTAAAATGGAGAAATGTCAACATAAGGTAAGTTCTTAAGCACATGCTCCCTGAGACTTATATATTCTAAATGAATCCTGAGGAAAGAAAAGAATAATAAATAAGTATTTAAAAGTCAGCTTCAGCTGGGCACCTTAAGCTGAGATTTTGGTGCACCATTGGGGGTCATCTTATGTTAAGATCTTAAGAATGAAGTTTTAAGAAAGAGCTAGAATTTTAATTTGCTTAAGAAACACTTGCTCAGGGATAAGCAAGAATTCTTTGCAATTTTCTCATGTGTTCTGAAGGATCCTAGGAGCAATTTCATACATTAAAAAATGCAGGTCCGCTGCACTTCACTTACTGTCAGTAGGTGGTTAAAGAGTACAATGTCCACATTGTACCTAAGCTGTAATTAAACAGTATCAACTATTTTTCAATATCGTAAGCTTTGTTTTCTGACTACAAGAATAAATAAGTCATTGGAGAGGAATGCTGGATAGTCATAATTTCAGGTCTATAAATCCTATTTAGTGTGTTTTGTAACCAGCTTTTACCAAAATATTACTTCATAAAAAATCACATTAATAGCACCATGCATTGTATTATTTATTGCCAAGAGTTGGAGTTGCAAAAATATCCTCATCATCCTTCAGCTATCTCCTGCTGAGGGCGAGCAATAACTGCCAGGTTTTGAAAAATGGTTGACAGTATCATGAGGAATTTAAATTTTAATTTGAAAAGTGCATGTTCTTTGAATATTAAAAAGTATAAAGCATCTGGATGTAAAGGTTTATTAGAGAATGAATTGGTACCCTTGCATGATTTCTGAAACATCTTTTAACTTGATTGTTTAATATAATAATACATAGATCTGCAGTTAATGTTCCTCTGAGGACAATTGTAATTAGAAAATTAGAAACAAATTAGAAAAAACAGCTATTAAACAACAGAGGTGTAGGAGGCCTCCATTGTTTTAGAGAGATGGACTAAATCATGTCTTAGTATTTTTGTATCTATGTTTTGTAAAGATTTTCCCACATTTAACTGTGCCTATAAATAGGATAACAGATATGCAGCAACACCAAGGACGAGAACACCATGAACTGCAATCATTTAGAGGACAGGAACTAAAGATTCCTCTTTATATATATACGTAAATCTTACTTTTATATAAATCTCCTTTTTGAAAATAATAAACAATAGTTCGCACTGAAGGCAGGAAGTGATGAAAAATTTAACACATGACAAACACACTCAGTAACATTAACACACTAGGTAACACCAACATTTCCCTTTTATCCTATCTGTGGCCAGTTTGTAATTGTAACCTCTTTCAGAATATGCAGCACTGGCATTCCTAGTTCCCATATTCATGTTTAGATAGGAATCACAGCTCTTCCCGCTCTTTTTAAAACAAGATAATCCCTGTTTCTCAGTGACTCAATGAACATTAAAGCCTCAGAATTCAGAAGAAAAAAATAATATAAAATAACGCATATATAACCTCCTTTCTTAAAGGAACAAAACTTATGCTGTCATGACAGTCACCTGTCATTTGGTTGTTCAAATAACTTTTCAGCTTGCTGGCCAGTTTCACCATGATTTGAAGAAGAAATCCCCAAGAAAATTAACTCTGCATATGCTGAACATTTCACAGACACCTCCTGGCCTGCCAGTCAGAGCCAGACCTGTCTGGAAAGGGTCTTGTGGGGACGTGTAGCAGAGGAAGGGTCACTGGGGGGACAAGGGAAGAGCCAGGATCAAAACACACGAATCCAAGCGAGAACAGGCTTCTGTATTTTTTTATGTCCATTAATGGTCATGTCTTTGATTCTGCACGGAGGATTGCTGTAGTTCTTGTGCTTGCAAAGGAAGAGCCACCAGAGGGAGCCCACACCATTGCTCCAGCATCCTCACGATGGCACGCAAAATTTCAGTAAGTGTTGATTCTGCCAACTTAAGATATACACACATACGTTACATCTAAAATTAGTGAAAATGAGGGACTCTTTGGCATTTTTGGAAGACCAGAGGCTAGATTACAGCTGTCAGCTCCTTGTGCCTCTGCCATGTAAGGCGTTTTTCAGCTGGAAGCTATTCCCTCACACAGAGTGTCATGAAAGCTTGGTCAGTCCCTGCAGGGATGCTCAGCAAGCAGGACAAGGAGCTTGACTCATGCAGTGAGAATTAAAAAGCAGAGAACATGCGGCAATTAAATCCCTAGCTGTGTGCACCAACATCTATATCTATCCAAGTAGGTGTGTAACTAGTGATCTAGAAATACAAAAAAAAAAAAAAAAAAAAAAAAAAAAAAAAAAAAAAAAGACATTCATAGAGATAGAGGAAGACCTCTCCTTCAAATACCTGGAGAGTGGCTTTCCAGTAATCCAGGTATTGGACTCATAAGGACTCATTGGGCAAGAGGGGAGGTGTGAGAAGACCAGTGTTCCTACTAAAGGAATTATGATCGCAGGGCTGTAAAGAAAAGGGCCATTTGCTTTAAAAAACTTACTTCAGAGTGGCCTGAAATTTGATGTCTTGGATGGCCTTGGCACTAAAGCAGTGCTACAGGTTTTTAAAGCAGTGCTACAGGTGACAGAGCCCTGGAACAGGCTGCCCAAGGAGGTTGTGGAGTCTTCTTTTTTGGAGAGCTTCACCTGGATGCAATTCTGTGCAATGTGCTGTAGGTGACCCTACTTGGGAAGGGAGGTTGTACTTGATGATATTTAGAGGTCCCTTCCAACCTCAACCATTCTGTGAAGAAAGTCATGGAGGTACTGGAGCATGTCCAAAGAAGGGCAACGAGGCTGGTGAGGAGGCTAAAGCATAGACTTTATGAAGACTGGCAGAGGAAGCTAGGACTATTTAGTCTGGAGAAGGGGAGATCTTATTGTCCTGTAGAATGACCTGAAAAGGGGGGAGGGGGCATAGAGATGCAGGGGTAGATCTTTTCTCCATAATACCTACCAATAGGACGGCCTCCACTAGTGTGAGTGAAGCTTCAGCTTAGATATTAGGAAAAACTTTCACTTGGAACGAATGGTCAAGCATTGCAAAAAATGCCTGAAGAGGTCACTGTCCCTGGCAGTGTTGAACAAACATGTAGGTGAGGCACTTCGGACATAGTTTAACAGGCATGGTGTTGGGGAGATTACAGCTAGACATGATGACCTCAAAGGTCTATTCAAACCATAATGAATCTATGATTCTATGATTCACTCTCAACAGTGTTGGCTTATCGACCATACTCCTCGGAGCAGTGCTGAAACAAAACTTCAGGGAAATGGATCATGTGCTGGATAACTCTATTTCCTTTAGGAGTTAAATGTTTTTTCTCTTTGYTAGTTCTGAGTGGCAGCACTTGGCCAATGCTACTGAGGTCTGGCCCGTTGGGGAAGAGCTGGTGGAGGAAGCGCAAGCTGTCCAGAGCATCAACGCAGCAGCAGCAGAAGTGGCCGAGCTGCAGCCACTTGAGCTGGCAGTGGGGGAAGATCCTCCTGCCAAGTGTGCAGCGGCACAGAGCCTTTTARTCCTCACCCCTGTAGGGTTACATTCTTATTGAACGAATATCACCTTGGAGCAACATCGAATCCTTGCAGAYAGGGTCAACAAAGATAGCGCAAAAGAGAGGGAGACAGGCAATGGAACTTGGTAGTTTGTGAAACCGCAATACACCAAGTGAATGAACACCGCACTAGGTGTCCAGGAAAGAAGGAGCAACTTCATCAAAGATCCAAGGGAACTCATGCTTTTATTCAGAACCATGCAAGCGCAGAAGAATCGGAGTGGGTACCTGAGATAACACATTTGGCTGCGCAGGTGCAAATGCTCTCTAGGACCTTSGATTCACCTAAGCAGGTGMGAAGGGAGAGAGAGGAGCAGGSGAAGCAGCTCCAGGGCCCCACCGTGTGAGAAAGGCAATCGGAGGACRTYGGGGAAGGYAGCGGGTGCAAGGGGAGAGCGCCGYGGGCGCCCMGAGCCCCGCTCGYGCAGCGGCGCCTCRGCGYGGCTGGCGCATCACAAGGGGCCGCAGTGACACCTGCGGTGACCTTGGCCACGGCCACGAGCGGCCGTYRCGCAGTGCAGCTTTGTGCCGCAGCAGAGCAGCGTGCAGGGACGTCAGCTCCCAGCGTTGAGGCACTGCGAGGCACCGCGTCGCGCTATCCCGTGCCCGCCTGCGGCACCATGGGACAGGCGAACTGCTGCACGGCAAGGGCCCATGCCAGCCCTGCTCCCAGCAGGCAGGGACGCTCACGGGCCCTGCCCTTGGGGGCTCCTCGGCCCCACGTGGGGCTCTTTGCCACCAGCCTCCAGCTCCTCCTCAGCATCCGCGTGAAGGTCACGCGGCACCAGRCCACCAAGGACAGGCACCTCCTGCTCTTCCCTGACGCCGTCGGCATCGCCAGCTTCAAGTAAGCAGAGCCAGCCCTGATGGCCTCCCCGCGGCCTCGGCGCCCGGCTGCCCACAGCCCCAGGGCCCCCGTGCGCTTGTGCGCAGCCCGAGGCGCCTTTCTGGCGCCCAAGGCGCAGCGTGGCCACCGCAAGGCTCTGSCCCRGCCACGCCTCTGCTCTGCCCTGGGCGGCTGCTGCAGCTGCTGCCCCCACGACGGCGGCCCCGYGTCGGGCCGGGCGGCAGCYACCRCCAAGGCGCTCCCTGCTCTTCCTCCGAACAGATGGGGCTCCAYGTTCCTSCTCAAGCACCGAGTGCCCCTCAGCCAGCTCTGGGTGCTGTGCAGCAAGGAYGAGGYGGCGGGCCGGCGGCAGGGACAYGAGCAAGACGAGGAGGTCTTTGGCCTCAAGTGCAGCCATAGCCTGCTCCTCGTCTGGGCCACCAAGCAGTGCGTGGTCACCTTCGGGTGAGTCTTGAGGACACGGCAGCAGGGCTC
>NW_020455659.1:0-10055 GCF_003342845.1 Nothoprocta perdicaria
GGGATGTGGGGGGTGTGGGGGAGATCCGGGATATAGGGGGTGTGGGGGAGGTCAGGGATATAGGGAATGTGGGGGAGATCAGGGATATAGGGGGCATGGGAGGGGTCCAGGGATCCTTGGGGGGGCCAGGGGGGATTCAGGGGTCCCTGGGGGGGGGCAGGCGGAGCGGGACCCCCCATCCCGCGCTGAAGCCGCCCCCGCCGCCGCTTTAGGGCTCTCTTCACCTATGAAGGCAACAGCAACGACCTGCGCGTGGCCGGCAGCGGAGGTGAGCACGGGATGGGGGGCTCCTTACCTTCCCCCCTCCTTTTCCACCCACTTCCCGGCRCTCCGGGGCCGGCTTCCCGCCTGCGCGGACCGCCGCGTCCCGCCTCAGCCGCGGTCCCCCCGTGTCCCCTCCCGGTGCAGCCGGCGGCCTCCAGGAGATGGTGGAGGAGCTCAACAGCGGCAAGGTGATGTACGCCTTCTGCAGGGTCACCGACCCCAACTCCGGCCTCCCCAAATACGTCCTCGTCAACTGGGTGAGTGCCCGGGGCGCCTCCGGGGGCTCTCCCTGCTCGCCCGTCTTGGGGTCCCCCCATGGTATCGTTGGGACCCTGTCCCAGCGTTGCTGCTGGAGGGTGGAGATGATAGGACCCAAGGGAGCCGTTTGGAACGGGTAGAATATGAAATATATGGAATATGAGGGATATGGAGAAGAGCGGGAGGCTGCGAGCCCCAAGGGTGGAACGCGGCCATCCTTCTGTGCTAACGTTGCTCCGAGCCCCCCAAGCCCCTYGCCTTGGTTCACGTTGTGGTGGCCGTTCCTCGGCCCTTGAATAGTCCCAGAATARTCCAGGATGGGACGTGGGGGGCTGCGGGGTGAGCGGGTCCCGCTGGTGGCTTTTTGCAGACAGGGGAAGGTGTCAACGACGTGCGGAAAGGAGCCTGCGCCAACCACGTCAGCACCGTAGCCAACTTCCTGAAGGTCCGTTCCTCTTCCCGCCGCGCTCCCCCCGAATCGGGGGGGACYGGAGCGTGCTCGTGGATCCGGTGGCCTCCGGAGTGACGTCCCCTCTGCGCGGTGCCTCTCCTCGTGCTCAGGGCGCTCACGTCACCATAAACGCTCGCGCTGAGGAGGACGTGGAGCCGGAGCTCATCATGGAGAAGGTGGCCAAGGCTTCRGGGGCGAACTACAACTTCCACAAAGAGAGCAGCAGGTTCCAGGATTCGGGTCCTCAGGCTCCGGTGGTGAGTTCCGTTCCTGGGAGCTTTCCCGGGCTCGCGGCATGGGAGAGCAGGAGGTACCTGCCRTGCTCCTGACCCCACAGCAACGGGGCGGAAAGGTCCCCATGGGCTTCAGTGTAGCACGTTGGCCAAAACTCAGAACTGCTCCTCAAACCCTTCTCTCAAGCGTGGAGCTCACTGGAGATGTTGACACCTTCCTTTCTGTCCACATGGAAATATTTTGTAGGAAGGTGTCTTTTCTTTTTTTTTTTGACACAAACACAGCAAAGAAGCGACGTTTCCTCAAGAGATGCTCCAGCTTCGCTGGCTCTCACACTCATCCTCCCCTACCTCCCTGCAGGGCTCCGTCTATCAGAAGACGAACGCGATGTCGGAGCTCAAGAGAGTCAATAAGGACAATTTTTGGGCCAAAGCAGAGGTGAGCGGCCCTGGGCTCTCCGGGCTCAGCTCCTGGCAACAAGAAGTGGCTTTAAAAACCCAAGGGGAACTTGCCAAAAGCCACRTCTCCTTGCAGGGCTGAGCTCGCCGTGCTCTCCTCTCGGGTGGTTTCGGATCCCTAGCATGGCTGGGTCGGCAGCCCCCATTCCAGCTTTGCCCCCTGGCTCGGGGACGCGGGATGCGGTTGCCTTTGCGGTCGGGGGTGACGTTTCTTGGGAAGAGAAGCTGCTTTTTGCGGCGGGTCAAATGAGATTTAGGAGGGATTTGGGCCTCTGGGAACGCGAAAACCAGGACTGGGTGCTTCCTGTAGAAAGACGAGGAAAACCGCCGGCTGGAGGAGAAGAGGCGGGCGGAAGAGGAGCGCCAGAGGCTGGAAAGGGAGCGGCGCGAGCGGGAGCTGCAGGAGGCGGCCGGGCGCGAGCAGCGGTACCAGGCGAGGTCCAGCGAGATCGAGGCGCAGAAGTGAGTGGGGCGCTGGGAAGGGAAGGGGGGCACCKCTTCCTTCCTGCCCGGAGCTCCCGCGGAGCGCCCGGAGCTCCCGCTCCCAGCAGGAATGGGCACTGCCTTCCCGTTGGGAGATGGGATGGATGAACCCGATCCGGCCAGCCCCTGCATCCGCCTGGGTCCATCCTGGCTGTCCCTGAACCTCATTTTCCCTTTTGTCACCCCAGGAGATTCCAGCAGCAGCAGGAAGCGGAGAGCAGGGACAGGGAGCAGCAGCAGTGGGTGAGCATCGCCGTTGTCCCYGTCACCGTTGTCCCTTTTAGCCCGTCCCCGGCAATGGGGAGCAGCTGGGATCTTTGCAGCGGGGCTTCCGCGTCACCCGCCCGGCTCTTGTCCCGCCGTTCCCATCGCTTGTTCCCGGTTCTCCGGGGAACCTAACRGCCCTGCTCTCTTGCTGCAGAAGGAGCAGGCGGAGGAGTACGAGGCCCAGCAGCGAAAGGGCTTCAAGAGGAGCGAGTCGGTGGAGAAAGCCCAGGTGGGTCGCGGGGAGGCGGCGGCGACGCGGTGGGAGCTCGGCTCCCTCCGGCCATCGCTCGGCTCCCTCCGGCCGCTCCTCTCGGCAGGAGGCCGCCTCGCTCATAGCGCAGAGGTCCGTGAACCCCCGGGACATCTTCAGGCAGCGGGAGAGGTCCATGCCCGCGGACACGGCGGCGGCGGCGGCTTCGCAGCCGGGTAGGAAGTGGCACCGAGGCCGTGCGAGACGTTGGCTGGTCGCTGTCCCGCCGCCCTGGGAATGGGCGCGTGGATTTGGGATGGATGGGGCTCTGTCGGGTTGCGGCAGTTTTCCGCCTTCGAAGAGAGGAGGTTTCACATGAGGAGGATGTAGGGGGGAAAAAGAAAATGAAAGAAAGGAGGAAAAATGAATCTCCAGGCTTGGGCAAATGGGAATGGGCATGCGGATGTGATGGTCCTTGCACCSATGTGTCGCCCCAGGCGAGAGCTCACGTGGCCGTTTTGACTCTCCCTTAGGCAAACTGCGCAGCCCCTTCCTGCAGAAGGAGCCCGCRGGGCCACCAGCCTCCGCCACCGTCGCCTCGGCCCCGCGGGAGGCTCCGCCGTCCTCCTTCCCCCATCCCTCTGCTCAGGAGACGCCTCCGGACTCACCAGGAGCCACGTCAGGTGTGAATCCACCAAGGGCCCAGGAGCTTCCAAGCTCCAGCTTGGACCTTTCCCGCAGGTCCCGGGGACGAGGGGGGACCGCTGAGCGCGGGAGCCTCCTGTTGCGGCCRCCACTAGAGGCTGCTCTTGCCCGGAGGCTCCGGGAGGGACACGGGACAGAGCCAAGAGTTTTCCATGTCGGAGCTCCGACTTGGATCGTTAGGAGAACTGCTTGGCAGAGGAAGGAGAAATGATTCAGTGTTGATCTTGGCCGGACCCGTTCCCTTTCCCCGCTGGAGATCCCGGAGCTCTCCCCCATCCGTTTCATCCTTCCCCGAATCCCCAGTCTCTGGGATCTCAGCATCCCGCTCCCCCGYGTGGGGCTGGAGACCCAGGTGGCATCCGAGGGCTCGGGTGGCTTCTGGGCACGGTGCCGGTGGCCACGGCAGGAGCACGGCGCRAGGCTGCGCCTCTTCCCGCAGGCCGGAATGCCGGCGCGCCGCCCGCCGAAGAGGCCGCCGTGTACGAGGAGCCGCCCGAGCACGGGGCCATCTACGAGGAACCGCCTCAGGTTGGTGCTGGGACACGGCTCGGGACGCGTTCAGGGCATCCCCTATCTCGGCGGGGAGATGCAGCCTCCTCTTGGATTCTCTAGTGTCTCCTAAGGGGTTGTGCTGCGCTAAAGCCTTCCTCTCGGGATGTGGGCACCGCTCTGTTTTTCTCTCGTCCGCTCCCATCCCTTTCTCGGGGATGGAGCGAGCCGAGCGGGGAGGCTCCATACCCTCCCGCTGTCCTCCAGGACCACACGGACRATGCCAACTACGGCTACGGGGCCGAGTACCAGCAGACACCGGACCTGGCGGGCAAGGGGCTCTGCGCCCGCGCGCTCTACGACTACCAAGCCGGTAAGCCCCAGGGCTGCATGGAAAACACAACGGGGGGSCTCAGCTCGGTACCCCCTTCTCCATCTCGCTCCGTCCCCTTCCAGCCGACGACACGGAGATCTCCTTCGACCCCGAGAACATCATCACCAACATCGAGATGATCGACGAGGGCTGGTGGCGCGGCTACGGGCCCGACGGCCACTTCGGCATGTTCCCCGCCAACTACGTGGAGCTCATTGAGTAGCGGAGCGGGGAGCACCAGCGGCCCCCAAAGCACTCGCCTCCCAGCCCGCCCTTCCAACCAGTGTGTGGCTTTTCCCATTTTTCCTCTTCTTTTTTCCTCTTTTCTTCCATTTTTTTTCCTTTCGTTTCGCCCTTAATTCCCCTATTTCTTTTTTATTTCCTCTCTTTTTTTCCTTCCTTTCCTTCCTCCTGAAGTGCCATCGTGCTGCTCCCCCCGGCACCGGGACCAACCCCGGCTGCTGCTCTCCCATCTGAGCCACCTCCGAGGACCCCGGGCCGGGGSGTGGCTGCCCTTGGACCCCCCCAAGTGCTCTCAGAGACCAGAACAGCCTTCTCCAAACTGGGGCATCCTTCCCTTTTCTCGCTGCAGGGGCTTTTTCCCCCAAAAGAGGGGCTTTGCTTGGGGCAAATCAAGGCCAAAGCGGCTGGGGGCTTGGGCGGGGGGCTGATTGTATTTTATTATTATTATTTTGTAACGGGAACCTCCCGGGGGCGGGAGCCCCCCCTCCCATTGCCCCAACTTCACTGTGAATGCGGAAGAGCCCGGTCCCGCTGTCGCCGTCCACCCTCGGCGGGTTTTATCCTCCATGTCGCTTTAGAAATAGAAAGAGATCATGATTTTTTGGCTTTTTTTGCGCTTTTTTTTTTTTTTTTTTGCCTCTGGGCCTCTTCCATCCCGGCACCTCCACTTCCCGCGGGAACCTCACCCGGAAACAATAAAACTGGCGGCTTTTCCGGCAGCGGGCTGGGGCTGAGCCGGTGCCCTCCGGCCCGCGCTCCTGCAGCCCCCGCTGCGCCCCTTCCCCAAATCCGGCTCTGGCTCCTTCCCTCCTCCTGCTATATTATATAGATGTATTTTCTTCCTGTTCTGCCCAAAATGCTGCTGCTGCGGCCGGGCTGCGCTTTGGACTGGGTTTTAAGTGGGGGGAAATTCAGCGTGGGGCTTTGTGGGGGGAGCCCCCAAGGGCCTGGGGGGCCCGGGACCCCTCTTGTCTCGGTGCTCCAGTGGGTCCCCATGGGCTCCTGTCCCCATGGGCTCCTGTCCCCATGGGCTCCTGTTCCCCACAGGGTGGCAGGGCACCCGGAGCAGCGCCGTGGGATTCGGGAGCGTTGCTTTATTTGCTGGGATGGGGCGAGGGTGATGTTGGGGGCATGGATTGGGGAAGGTGGGGGCCAGGCAGGGGCGCAGGGAGGGATTGGGGTGGCAGGGGGTGGGCATGGGCACAGCGGGGACATGGAGAGGGCGCAGGCGGGGAGCTGATGGGGCGGTGGGAGCAGGGGGCTGGCGTGGGCACGGAGGAGACAGGGACACAGAGGTGACGGACACGGTGAGAATGTGGAGGTGGCATGGGCACAGAGGTTGGGGTGGGCACGGAGGGGACAGGGACATGGAGGTGATGGACACGGTGAGAATGTGGAGGTGGCGTGGGCACAGGGGTTGGGGTGGGCACGGAGGGGACAGGGACATGGAGGTGATGGACACAGTGAGGACACGGAGGTGGCGTGGGCACAGGGGTGACGTGGGCACAGGGGTTGGGGTTAGGGTGGGCACGGAGGTGACGGACATGGTGAGAATGTGGAGGTGGCATGGGCACAGAGGTTGGGGTGGGCATGGAGGGGACAGGGACATGGAGGTGATGGACACGGTGAGGACACGGAGGTGGCGTGGGCACAGAGGTGTCACAGGCACAGGGGCGACAGGGACATGGAGGTGGCGTGGGCACAGGGGTGACGTGCTTGCTGAAGCTGCCACCTCGAGCAGGGGCGGCTCCGTCCCCACGGTGCCACCGTGACGGGCCTGGTGCCAGGGGCCGGTCCCTCACTTCCAGCTGCTGAAGAACTGCTTGAAGAGGGGGCTCTCGCGGCCCTGGGGCAGGATCTCCACCTGCGGCGGCGCAGCGGGTGACGGGGCCGTGCTGGGAACCCCACGGGCACCCCACCGGCACCCCAGTCCCACGAGCACCCTAGTCCCGCAGGCACCCTGGTCCCATGGGCACCCCGGTCCCACAGGCACTGCGGCCCTGCGGGCACCCCAATCCCGTGGGCACCCCAGCCTGGCGGGCACCCTGGTCCCATGGGCACCCCAGCCCCGCGAGCACCCCAGCCCCGCAGGCACCCCGGCTCCATGGGCACCCCAGCCCCGCGAGCACCCCGGTCCTGCAGGCACCCTGGTCCTATAGGTACCCCAGTCCCATGGGCACCCCAATCCTGCGAGCACCCCAGCCCTGCAGGCACACTGATCCCGTGGGCACCCTGGTCCCAYGGGCACCCCAGTCCCATGGGTACCCCAATCCTGTGGGCACCCCAGTCCCACGGGTACCCCCAGTCCCATGGGCACCCCAGCTCCGCGGGCACCCTGTTCTCACGGGCACCCCGGTCCCACGGGCACCCAAGTCCCACAGGTACCCCAATCCTTTGGGCACCCCATTCCCACGGGCACCCTGGCTCCGCGGGCACCCTATTCTCACGGGCACCCCGGTCCCGCGGGCACCCCGGCCCCACGCTCACCTGCGTGGCGGGCGAGTAGCCCATGCGGGCGATGACCTTCTCGGCCACCTCGAGGGCYGCCTGGCGCTCCTGCGCGTTGGCCTTGCGCCCTGCCGAGGGAGAGGGCCGAGCTGGGCGCGGGCGCCAGCCRGGGGACATTCCCCGTCCCGCGCGCCCGGCTGCGGCGGGCACCTTTCCACACGTAGATCTTGCCGCAGGCGCCGTTGTCCAGCACGAAGCAGTCGTCGGGGCAGAGCAGGGACTGGCTGAAGGGGCTGCTGGCGGCCACCTGGCTCAGGTCCATGCGCCCCGTGGCGTCCGACACCTACCCACGGCCACGGTGTCACCACGGGGCCACCGGGGTGTCCCCCGGCCACGCAGCCTCCTTGGGCACCATGGCAGTGTCCCATGGCTGTGCCCAGCCCTGCGTCCCCTCCAGGGCCCCCCCAGCCATGCCCAGCCCCACGTCTCCCCCAGGACCGCCAGCTCCTGGCCTTGTAGAGGACGGCGGCCTCCGCGTTCCTCTGGTCGGCCGCGACGTCCTCCTCGGGGCTGCCCTCCTGCAAGGCTGGTTTGGGACCCAGCACCTGGAGGGGGACAGGAACGGTGGCATCCTCAAGCCCCCGAGGCCGGCGCGGGGGGCCGCCTGGGTGCGCCCGGTCACCTGGAGCATCTCGGGGGGCTCCTCGCCGTCAGCCACCACCTCCACGCGCGCCTTGCCGCCCCGCTCGCCGTCCCGGATGGCGGTGGCCAAATCCTGCGCCTTGTTGCGCTCCAGCGCGTTGGCCTTGGCCCCGCACCACACCAGGATGCTCTGGGCCGGGCAGAGAGGCGCCGGTGTCACCGAGGTGACCCGGGCGGGGGGTGTCCCTGTGCCACCAGCCCCCCGTCCCACCTGGCCCAGGTCGAGGATGAAGCAGTCGCCCGTGTTGAAGCTGGCCCAGCTGAGGTCCCGCTCGCTGGCCCGGACGGTCCTCCTGCCCTTCACCTGGTAGAGGCGGCGGCGGGCGCCCGACGCAGGGGCCGGCCGCGCCGGCCGGAATGCCGAGGCCACGCCACCCTCCTGGGCACGCGAGGAGGGTGCTGAGCGCCCATGGCAAGGCCGAGCACCCAGGGGTGCAGGGCACCCAGCGAGGAGGCTGAGCACCCATCAAGGAGGCTGAGCACTCAGTGAGGATGCAGGGCACCCAGCAAGGAGGCTGAACAGTCAGTGAGGATGCTGAGCACCCAAGGTGGATGGAGAGCACCCATTGGGGATGCTGAGCACCCATCAAGGAGGCTGAGCACTCAGCGAGGATGCAGGGCACCCATTGAGGCCGAGCACTCAGCGAGGAGGCTGAGCATCTGGTGGGGATGCTGAGCACCCAAAGGGGATGGAGAGCAGCCATTGGGGATACTGAGCACCTAGTGGGGAGGCCGAGCACCCAGTGGGGATGCTGAGCACCCACCAAGGATGAAAGGTACCCACCGGGGGGGCTAAGCACTCCTGGAGGATGCTGAGCACCCAAGAAGGATACTGAGCACCCAGCAGCAATGTTGAGCTCCCAGTGGGGCTGCTGAGCACCCAGCAAGGCTGCCAGGCACCCAGCGGGGCTGCTCGGCACCCAGGGGTTGCCAGGCATCCCTACCTGGTACTGGACRCCGCGGGGGAAGTACTCCATGAAGGTGTCGGACTCGTTGCCCTGCACCTCGCGGTGCTGCACGGGGCGCTCGCCCAGCAGCGCGTTGAGCTGCGTGGAGAGCAGGGCACAGGCGCCCTGCTCGTCCTGCGACGAGTCGCGTCCTGGGGGACAACGTCCCCTGAGCGGGCCGTGCCGTGCCGTGCCATGCTGTGCCATGCAGCGCCATGCAGCGCCATGCAATGACATGCAACGCTATGCTGTGACAGGCAGTGCCGTGCAGCACCATGCTGTGCTGTGCAGCGCTGTGCTATGCAGCGCCATGCCGTGCCATTCTATGCCATGCTGTGCCATGCTATTCTATGCCATGCTATGCCGTGCCGTACCATGCATGCTGTGCCACGCCGTGCCATGCAGCACCATGCAGCACCATGCCGTGCCATGCGTGCTGTGCCGTGCCATGCCATGCATGCTGTCATGCCATGCCATGTAGCACCATGCAGCACCATGCAGCATCATTCTGTGACATGCAACGACATGCAGCACCATGCTGTGCCATGCCATTCTATGCCATGCTGTGCCGTGCCATGCCATACCATGCATGCTGTGCCATGTCATGCCATGCATGCCATGCCACTGCGGCTCACCCATCCAGAGGTGCAGGTGGGCTCGCTCCTCGGGGCCGTTGTGCAGCACCAGGTAGGCGTCCCCCGAGCAGAAGACGCCGGCGGCGGCCTCGGGCACGGCCACGGGCCGCAGCTTCTCCACCCGCCACACGTGCAGGCCGGGCTGGGTGGCCTCGGGGCCGAAGGGGGAGCCGCTGCAGAGCCGGGGACAGGAGCCGGGGGCGGCGGTGGGGACACCGGCGGGAGGGACGTGACACCAGGGGGGTGGTGGCAGCGGGGACACGGTGGTGGGGGACATGGTACCTTTTCGGCAGGGATGTGTACATGGTGGGAAGAGGTGGCCTGGTGGGGATGGATGCTCCAGCGGACACCCTGGAGGGTGATTGGGCACCGTGCTGGACAGACAGACACCCTGCTGTATAGAYAGACCCTCAGTGGATAGAGGGACACCCTGAAGCGCAGGTAGACGCCCTGTTGCGCCCTCCGATAGACAGGCAGACTCCCCGTTGGACAGACAGACACGCCTACRGACAACCTGAAAGACAGTCAGCCCTACAGACACCGGAATGGACAGATGGACAGCCTGACACACAAGATGAAGGAAAGACAAACACCTGGACGGATGAAGAGCCGCCCCGCGGGACAGATGGACCCCTGACCATTAGATGGACACTCTGGATGGTAGTCGGACACCTGACAGACACTCTGGTGGACAGACAGACACCCTAAAAGACGGCCCAAGAGGTGCCCCTGGGGATGGGCAGACCCCCCGACGGGCACACAGGGCTCCCCCCTCCGCCCCCCGACAGGCAGCCCGACCCCCCTTTCCCCACCCCGCGGCGGACGGACGGACAGACAGAGAAGCAGCCACCTGGACGGACGGACACGCGGACAGCCCGACGGGCGAGAGCGGCCGGGCGGCCCCTGCG
>NW_020455659.1:11432-12395 GCF_003342845.1 Nothoprocta perdicaria
GCTGGCGGCGCTGACGCTGCTGCTGCCCGCGGGCGGCCCGGGGGTCGCGGCGACGCCGTCCCCGCTCAGCGACGCCGAGATCGAGGCGATTCTGCGCGGCTTGGCCGGCCGCGACCCCGACCCCGAGCCCGGACCCCGACCCGGGCCAGTCGGAGCGGCGGGAAAGCATTACGAGCACCAGGCCGGTGAGCGACCCTCCCCCGCAGCCGCCCGGCGCGGGGGGCACCGGCGACCGACGAGGGGCGGCGGGGAAGGGGCCGGCGCTGGAGGGACCCGGAGGGGCGGGATACGGGTGGCGGGACCCGAGGGGGCGGGGATGCCCCCCCACGCCGCCYGGGCTCCCTGGGCCCCCCAGAAACGCCCCCGTTCCCGCCCGCAGTAACCGATGTGGTGATAACGCGCGCCGAGTCCGAGAAGCCCGGGAAGCCCAAGAAGGAGAAAGGTCCCAAAGCCCCCAAGAAGCCCAGAGGCTCCAAGAAGGACAAGCAGAAGGAGAAACCCCCCAAGAAGCCCAAGGAGAAGCCGCCCAAAGGCCCTGCCGATGGGCCCAAGGGCTCCAAGAAACCCAAGGAAAAGCCGCCCAAAGCGCCCAAAAAAGGGGCGGGCGGGAAGCAGCCCAAGACACCGGCCGTGCTGCCCGAGGAGGGGCCCGAAGGGCCGCGACCCCCCCCACCGCCGCCCCCCCGGACTGAGGAGCCCGCCGGACCCCCCCCGCGGCAGCCGCTTTGGCCCTATGAGGAGGAGGAGGAGGAGGAAGGAGGCGGGCGGCGAGGTGAGCCCGCACCGGGAGGGCGGGCGGCTCGGCAGATCAAACGGGGGGCTGGAGGAAAAATAGCACAAAAAACGGCTTAAAAAGCACGCGGATCGACCCCCCCACCCCGCTTCTGCGTCGCCTCCACCTCCTCCCCGCTCTATCCCGACCCCCCCTCGCGGCTCCCCCCCTTCCGTTATTTGCCCAGAATC
>NW_020455659.1:12595-16034 GCF_003342845.1 Nothoprocta perdicaria
GGGGGGGGGGTGTCCCCTCCACCCCTCTGTCCCTCCGTCCCCAGGCAAAGCTGAGGAGCCACCGCCRGAGCCGGGAGCACAGGATCCATGGGGGGATTTCGGTGAGCGCAGTGGCATGGGGGGACATGGGGACACGGAGAGGGGGTGACAGCMGTGGGGAACCCCTCCAACCTGCCCCCCTCATCCCCGCAGAGCTGCCGGAGGAGACAGAGCCGCCCACGCTGGACTACAACGACCAGCTGGAGCGCGAGGACTATGAGGACTGTATGGACATCTGTGCCCGGGGGGAGAGGGGACCCTGAGGTCCCCAAGGGTGGCCCTTTGTCCCCAAATTTACCCCCCTGTCACCTTGCCCTTTGCTGCCTGCAGTCGAGTACATCCGTCGGCAGCAGAGACCCCGCAAGCCCCCGAGCAGGCAGAAGCCCCCGCGGGTCTGGCCCGAAGCGGAGAAGCCGAGTGAGTGCGGGGGGCGGAGGGGACCCCGTGGGGTGCGTGGGGACTGTGGGGTGCAGGGGCTGCCGGCGCCGGCCCTGGCACTGCCCTTCTCATGCCCCAGCCGAGCCGCCACCGCCGCCGCCGCCGCCTGAGCGGGACTACGAGGATGGCTTGGAGCGTCCCGACTACGATGACCGTGAGCGTTGAGCCCCCCTGGCCCCCGTTTTAGGGGGMTCAGTGTTCCCCCGGGGTGCCATCCCCCAGCACCCCGTTCCTTGCTTCTCGCCCCGCAGTGGACTATGGGCTGCCACCTCTGCCGCCACCACCACCAGCAAAGCCSGAGAAATACCCGGATAAAGAGGATGAGATGGAGACGGATGAGGAGAAACTCAAGCTGGGTGAGAAACGCAGTCCCTCGGGGCGGGTGATAGGTCCCTTGGGATGGGTAACAAGTCCTTCGTGCATGTGATGGGTCCCTTGGGATGGGTGACAGGTCCCTCAGGCTGGATGATGGGGCCCTCTGAATGGGTGACAGGTCCATTGGGAAGGGTGACAGGTCCCTCGGGGCGAGTGATGGGTCCCCTGAGATGGGTAATGGGCCCCTCAGGGTGGGTGGAGGGTCCCTTGGGGAGGATGTCACCTGCCTGATGCCCTCTCCGGCCCCAGGGACGCACAAGAAGGGTGGCAGCAGCAAGGAGGAAGAGGAGGACCCCTGGGCAGAGGAGAAGGGCCGTGACCGCAAAGGTGGGTGCTGTACCCAGGGTGCATCCCACCCACTCCAGCCTCTTCCTCCTGCTTCTCCATTTCACACCCTCTTTTATTTTCCCAGGAAAACCCAAAAAACCCAGTGGGAAGAAGTGGGACCCAGACGAGGACGAGCGGGCGCCTCCAGAGGAGAAGACAAGTGAGTGGGCCCCAGCGCTGGCGGGGGCGGCGTGGCACCCCTCAGGGGACACCAGTGCCACCCCCCCCATTCCCTGCCCGCCTTGTGGCAGAGTGTCCCCCCATTGGGCTGGAGTCGCACCGCATCGAGGACGAGCAGCTTCTGGCCTCGTCCATGCTGCGCCACGGCCTGGGCGCCCAGCGTGGGCGCCTCAACATGCAGGTGAGCCCCGGCGCTGGGCGAGGGGCTCCCCACGGCGCCGGTGCCCCACGGGCCGCCTCGTCCCTCCCAGGCGGGTGCCAACGAGGACGACTTCTTCGACGGCGCCTGGTGCGCCGAGGACGACGGGCGGACGCACTGGCTCGAGGTGGACACCCGCCGCACCACCAAGTTCACCGGCGTCGTCACCCAGGGCCGGGACTCGCAGCTCCAGTAGGGGCGGCCGTGGGGCCGCGGGGCGCGCTCGGTGCCTCGCCGACCCCCTGCTCAGCCTTGGCCCCTTCTGTCCCCCAGCGAGGACTTTGTCACCCGTTTCTACGTGGGCTTCAGCAACGACAGCCAGACGTGGGTCATGTACACCAACGGCTATGAGGAGATGGTAAGGGGGGGACGCCCCGGCGGGTGCCCGCGCGCCGGAGCGCCCCGGCAAAGCTCCGTCCCCGTCTCTGCCTCCCCGCGCCAGATGTTTTATGGCAACGTGGACAAGGACACGCCGGTGCTGACCGAGTTCCCGGAGCCCGTGGTGGCCCGTTACATCCGTGTCTTCCCCCGGAGCTGGAACGGCAGCCTCTGCATGCGCCTCGAGGTGCTGGGCTGCCCGCTCTCCGGTGAGCGCCGGGTACCGGGCACGGAGGGCTGCTGGGGCCRGGTGGCAGTGCCAACGCGCCGCTCCCCCGTGCAGGAATCAGCAGCTACTACGCGCAGCAGAACGAGGTGACGTCCAGCGACAACCTGGACTTCCGCCACCACAGCTACAAGGACATGCGGCAGGTGAGGCCGGAGCGCTCCGCGTGGCACCCAGGGGTGGCCCGGCCCATGTCTGTCCCTGTCCCGCTGACGTGCGCCCGCGCTTGTCCCCAGCTCATGAAGGTCGTCAACGAGGAGTGTCCCACCATCACCCGCATCTACAACATCGGCAAGAGCTCGCGGGGGCTCAAGCTCTACGCCATGGAGATCTCCGACAACCCGGGCGAGCACGAGACCGGTGAGGGTCTCCCCTTGGGGCCGGCCCTGCGGGGCCGAGGCCCCTCGGCGGGCACTGACCRGGCACCCGAACCCGCAGGCGAGCCCGAATTCCGCTACACGGCCGGGCTTCACGGCAACGAGGTGCTGGGCCGGGAGCTGCTGCTGCTGCTCATGCAGTTCCTGTGCAAGGAGCACCGCGACGGCAACCCGCGCGTGCGCGCGCTCGTSGCCGAGACCCGCATCCACCTCGTGCCCTCCCTCAACCCCGACGGCTACGAGCTGGCCCGCACCGCGGTACGCAGGGTGCCCGGGGCGGCCCCGCGGTGCCAGCCGCCGCCGGGGTGCTCAGCGCTCGCCCGCAGGGCTCCGAGCTGGGCAACTGGGCGCTCGGCCACTGGACGGAGGAGGGTTTCGACCTCTTCGAGAACTTCCCYGACCTGGCGGCGCCGCTCTGGGCGGCCCAGGAGAGGCAGCGCGGCCCGCCGCGCCTCCCCGAGCAGCGGCTGCCCGTGCCCGAGCATTACCTGGACGAGGGCGCTGCGGTGAGCGCTGCGGGGAGGCCGGGGCACGGGACGGGAGGCTGGGGTGTGCGAGGGGAGGCTGCGGTGAGAGAGGGAGGCTGTGGTGCATGAGGGGAGGCCATTGTGAGAGAGGGGAGGCCGTGGTGCGTGAGGGGAGGTCGGGTGCGTGAGGGGAGGCCAGGTGCGTGAGGGGAGGCTATTGTGAGAGAGGGGAGGCCGTGGTGCATGAGGGGAGGCCATTGTGAGAGAGGGGAGGCCGTGGTGCGTGAGGGGAGGCCAGGTGCGTGAGTGGAGGCCATGGTGTGTGAGGGGAGGCCGGGCATGTGAGGGGAGGCCAGGCGTGTAAGGGGAGGCCAGGTGTGTGAGTGGAGGCCATGGTGCATGAGGGGAGGCCAGGGTGCATGAGGGGAGGCCA
>NW_020455659.1:16607-19347 GCF_003342845.1 Nothoprocta perdicaria
GCCGCCGCGCGCGGGCAGCGAGGAGGACGAGCGGCCCGAGGTGCGGGAGACGCCCGACCACGCCGTCTTCCGCTGGCTCGCCATCTCCTACGCCTCGGCGCACCTGGCCATGAGCGAGAGCTTCCGCGGCGGCTGCCACGCGCCCGACGCCACCCAGGGCACCGGCATCGTGCAGGGCGCCCAGTGGCGCCCGCGGGCGGGCAGTAAGTGCCGATGCCCCGCCGCCACGGCCGGGCCCGCCGCCGGTGGCGACGGCATCAGCGGTGTCCCCYGCTCTGCCCATCAGCCATGAACGACTTCAGCTACCTGCACACCGACTGCCTGGAGCTCTCCATCTACCTGGGCTGCGACAAGTTCCCGCACGGCAGCGAGCTGCGGCGCGAGTGGGAGGACAACAAGGAGGCGCTGCTCACCTTCATGGAGCAGGTGGGTGGCAGGGGTGGGCGCCGCGGGCGGCCCCCGGGCCCTGCCGGCGCCCACCACCCTGCCCTCCCTCGCGCAGGTGCACCGGGGCATCAAGGGGCTGGTGACGGACCAGCAGGGCCAGCCCATCGCCAACGCCACCGTGCTGGTGGCTGGCATGGGGCGCAGCGTGCGCACAGGTAAGGCACAGGGTGCTTGGGGTGCGCACAGGTAAGGCGCAGGGTGCTTGGGGTGCGCACAGGTAAGGTGTGGGGTGCTTGGTGTGCGCACAGGGAGGGAGCAGGGTGCTTGGTGTGTGCACAGGTAAGGCACAGGGTGCTTGGTGTGCACACAGGTAAGGCGCAGGGTGCTTGGCGTGTGCACAGGTAAGGTGTGGGGTGCTTGCTGTGCACACAGGGAGGGAGCAGGGTGCTTGGTGTGCACACAGGTAAGGCACAGGGTGCTTGGTGTGCGCACAGGGAGGGAGCAGGGTGCTTGCTGTGCACAGGTAAGGTGTAGGGTGCTTGGTGTGCACACAGGGAGGGAGCAGGGTGCTTGGTGTGCACACAGGTAAGGCGCTGGGTGCTTGGCGTGTGCACAGGTAAGGCGTGGGGTGCTTGCTGTGCACACAGGTAAAGCACGGGGTGCTTGGCATGTGCACAGGTAAGGTGCAGGGTGCTTGGTGTGCGCACAGGTAGGGTGCGGGGTGCTTGTTGTGCACACAGGTAAGGTGCAGGGTGCTTGGTGTGCGCACAGGAAGGGCGCGGGGTGCTTGGTGTGCTCACAGGTAGGGCGCGGGGTGCTTGGCGTGCGCACAGGGAGGGCGCGGGGTGCTTGGTGTGCGCACAGGTAGGGCACGGGGTGCTTGGCCTTGCCTGTCCAGGGTGCTTGCAGGGTGCGCGGAGGGGACAGGGCAGCGCCGCGGTGGCACCTCTGCCCTGTTTTCTGGCAGGTGCTGGTGGCGACTACTGGCGCATCCTGAACCCGGGCGAGTACCGCGTGTCGGCCCGCGCCGAGGGCTACAACCCCGTGGTGAAGACCTGCAGCGTCCTCTACGACCTGGGCGCCACGCGCTGCGACTTCACCCTGGCGCGCTCCAACTGGAAGCGCATCCGCGAGATCATGGCCCTGCAGAGCCGGCGGCCCCTGCGCCGCCCGGGCCTGGGCCGCCCCATGACGCCCCGCGAGTACCTGCGGTACCGCCTGCGCCTGCGGCACCGCCTGCGCCAGCGCCAGCGGCTGCAGCGCCCCGAGGGCACCGCGGGTGGCCCGGCGCCCACCGCTGCCGTGGCCGTGCCCTTCTTCAGCAGCACCGTGGCCGTGCCGCGGAGCCAGGAGCCGCCCACCGCCGGGGCATGGGCCACGGAGAGCGACGACGCGGTGGCCACGGAAGCGGCGGYGGGGACGGCGGCAGAGCCGGCGGGCACGGCCACCGCGAGGCCCTTCACCACGGCCGAGWCCTACACTGTGAACTTCGGGGACTAGGTGCTGGCGGCTCCCGGCGCGGCGGGGGGAGCCGGGGGGGTCCTGCTCTCCAGGCTCCCCCCGCATTTCCCCCACATGGCTTTGGGGACACCAATAAAAGCAGCTCTGTCAGCACACGTGGCCCCTCGCTGCTCTCTGCTGCCCGGCCCCCCATCAGGTGAAGCTGGGGCTGGAGATGCCCAGGAGAGTCTGCAGTATCTCCAGACCTCTGCTTATCTCCGTAACCCTGCGTGGGCCTCTCTCCCACTGCTCCGCGTCCCTCTTGCCCTGAGGACCCCTGCACTGGACCCGTCACTCCAGATGTGGCCCCACCAGAGCTGAACAGAGGGGCGGGATGCCCTCCCTCGACCTGCTGCCAAGGACCCCGTGAGCCTTGGTGGCCACCAGGGCCCAGGTCACCTTGGTGGCCACCAGGTCCCCCCAGCCTGTCCCTGCCTGGGGAGGGACCTGCTCTCGCCTTCGCTCTCCGCGAGCTTCCTCCCCGCCCAATTCTCCGCCCATCGCCGCCCGCGCCCGTCCCCTCGAGGCGGCGCCGGGGCGGCCGCCGCGTCCCGCCGCGCGCCGCCGGAGATGGAGCCGTTGGCGCGGGCAGCGGGACCGGAGCCGAGCCCGGGACCGGAGCCGAGCCTGGGGCCGGGTCCCTGTGTCGCGGTGCACCCGCGCGAGCTCACCGACGCCGATATCGCCGCGATCCAGATGGGCCGGACCTGGTGTAGACCGGACACGGAGCCCGGGCCCATGCCCGGCCCCGTCTGCGCCGCTCTGCCCCCCAGGCCGACCCCGGGTGAGCGACGGGCACCGGCCTCTGCTCCGGGCGCCCATCGGGGTGGCGGGGAAGGGACGGCGCTTTCTT
>NW_020455659.1:20491-25914 GCF_003342845.1 Nothoprocta perdicaria
GGCACTCGTGGCCCCCCATTTCTCTCTGATGGGGGAACGGGTCCCAAGGGGGGGATAGCTGGGTGAYGCYGGGGTCCCTGCAGTGTGGCCAGCCCCCCGCGATTCCCACTGAAGCACTGGGKTGCACAGGGAGGTTGGGGATCCTCTGCTGCCTCCCCGTGCCCCGGAGACCCCACAGCCCCCCTGGCAGCGGCGATGCTCCGGGCCCTTCCTCATGCCGGCAGCCCCGCGGTGGCCTCTCCAGACTCTCCGTGTCCCTCCTGTCCCAGGACCCCGGCGTGGGACACAGCCCTCGACGTGGGGGGAGGCTCTTAGCGCTCCGGCCCCCACACGGTGCTGGTGCCGGTGCCGTCCCCGCACCCTGTCCCGTCCCGTCCCGAGCGCCGACGGCGGCAGCAGCGAGACCGCTGGGGGGTTCTGGGGCGCAGCGTGGGTGCATCCCGGATACATCCCGGATACATCCCGGTTGCATCCCGGTTGCATCCCGGCTGCAGTGACTGAACACATCCCGTTTGGGACCTCGAAGCGGGGGTCTCCCCGGCGCGGGGGGAGCGCGCAGTGCCGGCCCCGGTGCAGCGCCGGTGCCGTCCAGTGTGGCTCGTGTCGATGTCCCGAGCCGGTGCCGGCGCCGCCCCCGCGCCCCGCCCCGCCCCGCCCCCCGTCCCGTCCCGTCCCGAGCGCGGGCGGCGGCGGCGGCGAGTCCGGAGGCGGCGGGCGGCAGGAATGGCGCCGAGGCGGGGGCCCAGGCAGAAGCCGGGGTCGGCACCGGGACAGAACCAGTGCTTCAGTGGGAGGCGGTGCACGCTCACCGAAACCGACCACACCGCGATGCAGAACGGCTCGCCCTGCTACCCCCAGAACGAGGARACCGGGCCAAGACCCGGACCCATCACCGCCGCTTGTATCATTGAACAGCCCCGGGGTGAGTGCCCGGCACCGGCGTCGGCACCGGCACCAGTCCCTGCCGCCGGTATTGATGGGGGGAATTGGGGAAAGGATGGGATTTCTGGGGGGATTCAGGGAGGTGGGCGGGATGGGGGCACCCAGGGGTGTGGGGCACTGTAGGTGAGTCCAGGCGTGCTGGTGGTGGGCACCCAGGGATGTGGGGTTGCCCTCCAGCCCCTCCTGGGCTCCTGGTGCCACCTGAACAGTTCCAGCCCCATCAGTCCCTCCTGCCCGTCCCCACAGAACTCGTGGTCATCAAGGTTGAGAAAGTCGACAGGCCTGAGGAGGAGGAAGGTCCCACCGGCTGCAAGGAGAAAGTGCCTAAAGCCCCCAAGAGGCCCAAGGTCTCCACGAAGGACAGTCAGAAGGAGAAGCAACCCAAGAAGTCCAAGGAAAAGAAGCCCAAAGGCCCTGCCAGTGGTCCCAAGTGCTCCAAAAAACCCAAGGAGAAACAACCCAAAGTGCTCCCAAAAACGGTAGCAGGAGAGAAGCAGTCGAAGGCACCGGCACCAGCAGTAACCAAAGGGCATCCCCAAGGGCCCTCCCTGCCCTCCGGCAGGTGCCCTGGGCCGAAGACCCTACCTGGCCACCCCCGTGGCTGCTGCCTTGGCACTAGGATGAGTATGAGGAGGAGGAAGGTTTCGGTGGGTGTCAAGGTGAGCCCAAGCACTCAGGTGGGGACTGGGGGGCTTTTCAGAGGGAGACAAAACAAGRAAAACAAGCAGGAGGAGAAATCTGCACCAAATGATCCCCCTTTCCCCACCACCCCGTTACAGTCCTGGAGACAGAGGAGTTTTCTCCAAAATCTGTCTCACTTCCTTTTTTTTCCCCCCTTTTCCTCTTTTTTTCTCTCTCCTGATTGGGACATCCATTCCTGGAAAGCTGCTGCTTCTTGTAATTAATTTTCCCCGTAGTGTCTCAGGCTCGTTTCTACAGCCCCCTGCCCCCCCGCAACCCTCGCCCGCATTATCCCCTGCCTGGAGGGGACACCAAGGATGGGGGACAATGGCAGTGCCCCGCGCCCCGACCCCTCCGGCACGTCCCTCTTGTCCCCATAGAGCTTCTAGAGGAGATGGGGTGGCCCTTTCTGCACGAGGGCGAGGAGCACCAGCCCTGTCTGGGCACCCGTGCCAGGGGGTCGGGGTGGGGGGACACATCGGGGTCCCCGAGACTGGCTCCCAACTGAGGAGGTCCCTCCAGTTTTAACACCCGCTCATTTCGATCCCCCTCTTATTTTACTCCCGCTGCAGCTGAATGCATCCGATGGGAGCTGAGCCCGCCGCCAGGCTCCGAGCGGGCAGGAGCCCCCGCGGCCCCGGCGCCGAGCCCTCCTCGCCCCCCAACCATGGACCCCGCTGTGCAGACACTGTCCCCTGTCACCATGCGGAGGGGACAGCCCCGTGTCCCCCTGCAGCTTTGGGGGCATCAATAAAAGCAGTTTTATTGGCACTCGTGGCCCCCCATTTCTCTCTGATGGGGGAAGGGGTCCCAAGGGGGGGATGGCTGGGTGACGCCGGGGTCCCTGCAGTGTGGCCAGCCCCCCGCGATTCCCACTGAAGCACTGGGGTGCTCCAAGAAGGCCAAGCAGAAGATGAAACCCCCCCAAGAAGCGCAAGGAGAAACAGCCCAAACTGCCCCAAAAAGTGGCGGGTGGGAAGCAGCCCAAAACACCGGCCGTGCTGCCCGAGGAGGGACCCGAAGGGCTGCGACCCCCCTGCTGTCGCCTCCCCGGAATGAGGACCCCCCCGGACCCCCCTGCGGCTGCTGCCTTCGCTCTGCAAGGAGGAAGAGGAGGAGGAGGAGGAAGGAGGTGGCAGCGGGGAATTGAGCCCGCACAGGGACAGGAATGAGGAGGGCAGCTCGGCAGACCTGGGGGGCTTTGGGGAGGAAAAATAACACTAAAGAAGGGGGAAAAAAGCCCCATTTTACCACTTTCTACCCGCCCCCGTCCCGCTTCCCCAATGCGCCAATTCTCCAATTGCGCCATTCGCTCCCAGTCTCCATTCCTTTCCTCCCACCACTCCCTCTGCCTCTAGGGATGAGCAAGGCACGGAAAGCGCAGCGTTGCTGGAGGAGGCCACCTCCCACAGCAGCTCTCGTGCCACCTCGGAGCCCAGTTTGCTGCCAGGTCCCCTTGGCTGCGCCCGTTCCTGCAGGAAGCTCCACTCGCCCCGGAGGGTGCTGAGCGGGCGCGAAGCCGGTGCTCCCGAAAGGGTCCGAAATCGGAGGTGGGAGGCGATCCCTACGAAGCCCCCGGTCTCCTGCTGTTTTCCGTGCGGTCGCGGAGCCGGAGCCACACGTGCGGAGCAGATGGGAGCGCTGGCAGGGCCGCTTCCCTCGCATTGCAAGGAGGAAACTGGAATCCCGTGACATTCCGGGCGGCCTCTCCGCCAGCTCTGCTCGGGAAAGGCTCCGAGACACCCAGGGAGCTCTTGGCCACCCTAAGGGTTCATCTGTGCCTCGGTCAGGACCAGCCTGCGGTCCCTGTGGGAGCTGCCAGCCCCGGCTCCGTTTGGGAAGATCCAGCGGGGAAGATGCTGCTGGTGGCGGGGTGGGAAGCTGGGATTGCCTCTGGCTTCAGCTCTCCTTGCTCGTCCTTAAAGCATCAAGAACTGCTCTAAAAAGGCTGCTGCTAAAAAAGGGGGACTTGCCCTCAGCCCTGAGCCGTGGCAGGAGCCCATGCCGCACATGACGGGGCAGTTCCCTCCCTTCTGGCAAAGGAAAAGAGCGGGCAAAGGAGAAGAAAATTCCGTGACAAGGAAGCCGAGTCTCCAAGCAAGCCCAAGGGCCGCCACGAAGCCAGAAGGGCCGTTTCTTCAAGCGCAAAGGCTGCACGCGGCCCAAAGCAGAAAGCAAAACAAAAAGAAAATCCATTTTTAGTCTCTTATTCTTGGCTCTGCCCCCAAAATGTGCAGATCCGGGCTGTTTTTTTTTTTTTTCCAGCTTCTCCCTGCAGGCGCTTCTGGCTGCAAGACGAGCCCCACAACCCTTGGCTCATGCACGGTTCCAGCAAGCCGAGTTTCCACACAAAACTGCTGATTCCCTCCGCATCCAGGAAAACCTACGGCCGTGGCGCAGGGCAGCTGGACGAGGAGCAGCGGCGCTCCGAAGCTGGCGTCGCCTTGGCCCTATTATGCAGCCCAGGCACCCAAGGAAAGCAAGAACAGCCCCAAAACTTCCTTAGAAGGGCAAAGCGAAAAGGCTCGGCTGGCCGCAAGAGGGTGAGATGGGACAAGCGGCTCCCGCAGCTGCACGGGGAGCTCCGATTGGTGCCAAAGACTTGCCCAAAAGTGGCGGTGCCAAGCACTGCCAGCAGCGAGGTTTGGACCACGGGGCTGCAAGCCGCCGCTGGCAACTAAAGCAGCACCACAGGGCAAGGAAACGACCCGCTGGGCGCCAGCAAGAGCYTGTCTGGCCAAGCTGCAGCTTAACTCTCGTTCCTGACAGCAAATGCTGCTGTCATGTGTCACCGCGGCACGCTGGGCAGGTGCCAACCCTGATGGGCACCATCAGCAGAGCGGTGGAACCTCTCACCAGGGAGCTCCCACCGGGGCCACGCTCCAGCTCCATGGCTGGAATGGCTGGGGATGGGGACAGGGCTTTGCACAGACATTCCAAGGAGCACGGCCTGGAGATGTCCTAGCCTGGCCTGGTGACACCAGGGAAACTAGACAGTGGCCCTGTGCTCTGCACGCCATGCTTGGCGCCCTGTGCTGCACCCATGGTGTACCATGCAGTATTCGACATATTCTGCGTGCATCGTGCCGTATGCAATGAGCACAGTGCAATAGGCGGCAWGTACTGTGCAATATGCAATGAGAACCATGCAATATGCAGTGAACACCGTGCAATACGCACTGTGCACTGTGCAGTATGCAGTGAGCACTGCAATGAGTATGCAGTTAGCACAGTGCAATAGGCGGCATGTACTATGCAATATGCAATGAGAACCGGGCAATATTGCAGTGAGCACCATGCAATATGCACTGTGCACTGTGCAGTATGCAACAAGTCCTGCAATGAGTATGCAATGAGCACTGTGCAATATGCACTGTGCAGTATGCAGTGAGAGCTGTGCAATATGCAACGAGCACCGTGCAATATGCACTGTGCACTGTGCAGTATGCAATGAGAACCGTGCAATATGCAGCGGGCACCGTGCAATATGCACCATGCAGTATGCAATGAGGGCCGTGCAATATGCAGTGAGCACCGTGCAACGGCCACTCCGCACTGTGCAGTGTGCAATGAGCACTTTGCAATATGCAGTGAGCACCATGCAATAYGCACCATGCCCCCTCCAGTATGACGTACCGGACGCCACCATCGCCCCCGCCCGCAGCATATGACGTAATAGGTGACGCAATATGCCCGGGACACCGTGGGCGATATGACGCATGCGCAGTACGCAGGCCGCGCTGCCTCCCGCCCCCTTAGGGCCTAAGCCCCGCCCCACCGCCCTGCAGGCAGAGTGACGG
>NW_020455659.1:27284-32008 GCF_003342845.1 Nothoprocta perdicaria
CTTGCAACCCTCCCATTGCACCCTGCACGCCCAGCCCTTCCCATTGCAACCCTCTGTGCAACCTCTGTGCAACCTTCCCTTATCACACCCTGCTGCACCCTGCACCCTTTTCCCATTCCACCCTGCTGCACCCCAAGCCTTTCCCCTGTTGCACCCCCGTGAACCCTGCTGCATCCCGAGCAATTCCCCCATTGCACTCCTGTGCACCCCAAACCCTTCCCCATTGCAACCCCTTGTGCACCCTGAGATGTTTCCCCATGGCACCCGTGAGACTCCAGGGTGCTGCATCCTGGCTGGGGGGATGGAGAGGCAGCTGGCGCCAGAATAAGAAGCGCCTTGGCTTCCTGGCTCCCGTGTGGCTCCCTGCGGGATGGCAGCGCCGAGATGTACCTGGAGCAGGGATGCGCATGGGGCAGGATGAGGAGCAGCAGGATGGGCCAGGGTGGAGCGCAGGGCCCAGCTCACGGCTTTATTCTCACTGAGCACACCCMGCACCGCACGCGCCGCCCGGGCCGGGGGCTTCCTGCCATGGCAGCTTTGCCCTTAGCCCCCTGCGAGCCCTTCCTGCGCAGCCCAAAGGCCCCGGCYGTGCCCAGGGCTGGTGCCAGGGCTTCCGCGCCAAGGAATGGCCGCACGATGCGCCCCCAGGGCCGGGGGCACGCGGCAGCCCCGCCAGCGGAGCTGGGATGCAGTTGGCAGCTCCGATGCAGCCCTGCACCGCTGCCGGGGTGCAGGGGGGCTGCAGCGCCCTAGGGGGGCCGTGCCACCCGCAGCCCTGGCGAGGGCGGCAGAGCTCGGCCGGCACCGCGGCCGTGCCGCAGCCCGGCGCTTGCCAGCCCCGAGGAGGCCGAGCAGGGGAGCGGGCGCCGGGCGGGCTCAGGAGGGTCCCTCCAGCGGGCCCTTCACCAGCGCGATGGCCGCGAGCTCCTTGCAGAACTCCTCCAGCACCACGACGCCCTTGAGCAGCGTGGCGTGCTGCAGCCTGCGGGGCGCGAGTGGGCGCTGCTGCCGGCCCTGCGTGGCACGCGGCTTTCCCCCCGTCCTGCGCCCGTGTGCCCGTGCCCTGGGCGCCCGCCTCMGCGCTTACTCCTCTCCGGGCACCAGTCCCAGGAGCTGCCGTCGCACCAGCAGCAGCTTGGCCCTGAACTGCGGCACGCGCTGGATCCGCTGCATGAGGTCCCCGATGACCTGCGCGGGGCCAGCRGGGTGAGTCCCTGCTCCGGAGGGACGTCCCCAGGGCTGTCCCCATGGCGGAGGCGCCGGTACCCGCACGAGCACAGAGAAGAGCGAGCGGCAGCCAGGGGCCAGGTCCACGTAGGGGTCCAGCAGGTACTCGTGCAGGTGGGGGTGCGGGAAGGCGGCCAGGCGAGACAGCACCGATGTCACCTGCAGGTTGAGGCTGTAGGGCTGGGACACGCGCGACGTGCTCAGTGGGAGCCCGCGCTGYGGTGGCCGCCGCCGCCGGGGCTCCCGACGCTCCTCACCTGGTCCAGGACGTGGCTCATGCGCTCGAAGAGCACCTCGAGGAAGCGACCCTCGTAGAAGGGCGTCTCGGGGGGCCCTYGGCCGAGCGGCCGCGGCGCCGCCGGCCACCCCCACGCGGCCGCGCTGGCCCGGGCCGCCTGCACCTGCGGGGAGCCACTGTGGTGGGCGAGAGCCGCGAGGGCGCCGCGAGCCGCCGCGGGCACTCACCATGGCCAGCGCGTCGTGCACGTAGGTGTCGTAGCCGCCCTGCCCGGTGCACGACGAGGTCTTGGCCTCTTCAGGCACCAGGCACAGGAAGCTGCAAGCGGACGAGGAGGAGGAGGAGGAAGGCCAGGGTGGGATGCAGCACGGCATCACCGTGGGATGAGCCCTACCTGCTCACCACCTCATCCACCCGCCCGGGCCCCTCGGCACGCGCCTGTCCGCGCCGTGTGCTCGGCGGAGGTGCCTCCGGCTCCCCCGGGAATCCGTCGGGGAAATAGGGATCCTCCTCGAGCTCCCTGCGGGGCGGGCGGAGCGGCTGAGCGCCGGCGCGGGGAGCCCCTGCCCGGGGCCACCTCCGTGCCAGCGTGGCTCCCCGCTCACGGCGCGTCCTCGTCTGGCTCGGGCTCGCGGGCGCCGTGCTCGTCGGGGCCGCGCTGCGCGTAGCCGCGCGCCTCCAGGTTGCGGAGCGCCAGGTTGTGGGGCACGTGCTCGTGGGGCGCGCGCAGGAGCTCCTCGAAGAGCCGCAGGGTGACCAGGCTCACCTGCGGGCACGCGGCGGCCGTGAGCCCCGCGGTGACGCCGGCACGGCACCCGCCGCCGCCGCGGCCACGGGCTCACCTCGTCGGAGAGGTGGTTGCAGCGCTCGATGAGCTGGGCGCGCAGGCGGGCGCCGCGGGCCCCGGGCGCTTCGGGCTGCCGCTCCGGGCCCAGCACGAAGAGCACCAGGGCGCCGAGCAGCGCGGGCGCCCGCACATGCCGCACGGCACCCGCCAGCGCGGCCGTGGCGCGCAGCACGGCCAGCTCGGACCTGCCACGAAGGCGCCAGCTATGGGTGCTGCGAAGCGGGTGCCGCAGGCGGGCGAGCGCCAGTGCAGCCGAGGGGGCTCCCCWGGGCGCCCGACCGGCACACTCACATCTGCAGCAGCTGCGGCTGCAGGATGCTGCGGAAGAGCTGCTCGCACACAGCCTCGGCGAGCGCGTCCGCCACGAGCTGCGCGCGGGCACAGAGGGTGAGCGGCTGCGCACGCGAGCGCGGGCGCCCGCCCAGCCCGGCGCTGCTCACCGCGTGCGCGCTTCGTGCAAGCTCGTCCATGAAGTCAAGCCAGCYGAAGAAGGCCACCAGGTTCTCCTTGCCCGGGAAGGTGGCACCACTGGTGTCTCCCTGCGACCTGCACGGGCAGAACACAGGTAGGGGCTTGGGCACAGCTGCAGCCAGACCCCTGATCCCCCCCGGAGTCGCCTGCACCTCCAGGTGACTCTCTCCAGGGCCAGGATGTCGTCGGGGTGGGTGCTGGCGGGCACGGCGCTGTACAGYGCGCACAAATGCTCCGTCAGCAGCGGGCACAGGGCACTGCGCTGCACCAGCTGCGCAGCGGGCACCTCCTGGGCCAGCGCCACGAGGGAGAGCAGGTTTTCCCGGGCTTTCAGCGCCACGCGGTCCTTCTGCGCGAGGAAGAAGAGGGAGGCGACGTGGGGACACTCTCTTTGTGCCCGCCTGGCCCCCCGCGCCAGCCCTTACCCGCTACCTGGCTCTTGCAGAGCGCCACCAGGCAGGTGACAAGGTTGTGCTCCCGGCACGGCGAGGAGCGCTCCAGCGCCGGCGCGCTCCCGGCGTCCTTGGCCGCAGCTCCCTGCGGATCATGCTCTCCCTGCTCTTCTCCAGGACAGGCGGGCAGCTCCGCCGGCATCTTCCCCTTSAGGAGACTCTTGCCCTGGCAGAGGGAGGAAGAGGAGCAGTAAAGCATCCCCGCCGCAGCCTTCATCCCTGGGCAGCAAGAGCGCACGAAAGGGCTCGACGGAGAGCRCGCGCGGGCTCCGCACCTCCAGCACGTAGGGCAGCAGGGCCGGCTCCTGGCGGACCTTGGCGCAGAGCGCGGCGGCGAACTGCACCTCCTCGCCGTGCGCGCCGGCGCCCGCGGCATGGCACAGCTGCAGCAGCTTCTGCACGGGAGCGGGGCGCTGGGCAGGGCGCCCCTCGCTGCGCCCGCCGTGCCCCCCGGGCAGCCCCCGCTCACCTGCACGGGCCGGTGCACGTTGCGGTAGTGCAGCAGGGGATGCTGCACCTGGCCCAGCACCCTGCTGAAGAAGAGCAGGACCTGCTGCCTCATCCCCGGCGGGTACTGGAAGCGGGGAGGGCAGCGGCGTCAGCGAGCGCCCGCCGACCCCTTTCCCAGCGTTATTCCTGGGGCGTTATTGCCCRGGAATTAAAACCCAGTGCCCCAAATAAGCATGGCCTTGCGGCACGGCCTGGGTGCCTTGCCGAAACACAGAGGGACACCRAATATTGCTGCCATTGCCACGTCCCTTTGTTTGAATGAAAGGTTATTTATAGGGAGCCACGGCATTACGGGTAGCAGAGCCCAGGACGGCTGTTATTTTTAGGCTGTATTTTMTTTGCAAGGTGGCTTTTTATAGAGCCAGGCTCCTGCAAAGCACAGGGCTGGGGCAAAGCCTCAGGGCAGCCTGCACAGCGAGCGCTGCACGCGAGCACGTCCGGAGCTGCAGGGGACATTCAAACGCCCATGTCCGGAGCAGGAGGAATAACACCATGTACGGAGCAGGAGCTGGCGCAGAAAGAGCTCCTCAAACAAGCAATGCAACCCCCAAAGCTCCAGGTGGGCACAACCACCCTCAAAATCTCGCAGGAATTCCCTGCCATACTCTGCAAATTGCTGTCTTGGAAATATAACACCTGCAAGGCCCAAACTGTGGAGCACCAGGGCAAGGGAAGGGGATGCTGGCTGGGTGCTGGGTGCTCGCAGAACAGAGAGCTTAGGGGGCTGAAGCTCCCATGGGGACGCATGGGCACCTCTGCTTTGCCCAGCGTGCTGAGGGTCTCCAGGAGCTTGTGCTGCAGCAGATATTCCAAGCACGGCCCGGCCTCCCCTGCCGGCTGCTGCTTCTCCTCGTACACCAGGATGTCCAGCATCTGCTTGAGGCGCCAGGGGATGTCGGTCTGCTTGGCCGGGGTGCTCTCGTCTGCGGGACACAAGATGGGGCGCTGGGACATCTCTCCTGATCCCCAGCACCATCCC
>NW_020455659.1:33048-34180 GCF_003342845.1 Nothoprocta perdicaria
GGGCTCCGAGCACCATTCTCAGTCCTGTGGGGCTCCAAGCATCCCGTAACAGAGTGAGAACATCCCCAAGCACTTCGTCATGTCCTTGTGTTGTCACTTATAGCGTGCAACACCCCAAATGTTTTGGTCCCAGCATTCCCAATAGTCCAAGGCTATTAATGCTGGCGACGCTAGATGGCAACACCATAGCGGAGGCCCGGGAGCATTAGAGGTTGTTTCCTCTGCTCGGGGCCTACGGAGCTCCCTGTGTCCCGGCCAGGGCCACAGGGCTTTCCCAGCACACAGGGCAAGGCTGGGAAAGCCTCCAGTGTGGCCCAGGGAGAAATTCCTGCCGGGAAAAGCACGTGAAAGCTGCCACGGCGCTGCTTTTAGTGGCCCAGGACAGCAGTGCACACCTGGAGAGAGACCTGCGCGGGCTGCAGGCCTCCCGGGAGCGTGGGCACTGCTGGGAGCGCCCAGGGACGCGGCCCTGCCGGTCCTGAGGCCGCTGTGCCGGCGCTGCCCCGTGCCCAGGACCTGCTACGGCCGGTCCCTGCATCCTGCTGTGGCAGGGGGGCCTGTCCCTTGGCAGGGGGTCCTGTCCCGGCACACGGGACTCTATTGGGAATCTTGTCCCTTGGCCACGGGACTCGGTCTCGTGGTGCAGGAACCCCTGTTCCGTGTGGGAATCCTATTCCCAGGCCACGGGAACAACATCCTGGGCGTGGGAAGCCCGTCCCAGGGCCGCCCCCAGCCCCGCACTCACCCGTGGTCTCCAAGTAGTAGCCGGTGATGCCCTTCCAGTGCTCCACGAAGGCCTCCAGCAGGTCCACGCTGGGCTCCCGCTGCGCGCACCGAGGCCGCGGTGAGGGGCGCCCGCACCCCGCGCGCCCCGCGGCGCCCCCGCGCCCCCGGCGCCGCTCACCGCCTCCACCGCCTGCTGCAGCAGCGCGCCCAGGCGGCTCAGCATGGCGGGGCCGCCCCGGCACCGGCACCGGCACCGGCACCGCTCCCACAACCCGCTCCTTGCGCGCCGCCGCTCCCGCCGCTGGCTCCGCCCGGAGAGGCGGCCCGGCCGGGACACCTCCCCCGCCGCTCCGCTCCGCCCGGCCCGGCGGCGGAGGGAGGTCCGGGAACACCGGAGAGCACCGGA
>NW_020455659.1:35279-43137 GCF_003342845.1 Nothoprocta perdicaria
CAGGGACGGGGGACCCCTATGCACAGCCTGCACCGGGACATAGGGACCCCCCTGCACAGCTCCTTCTGGGACATGGGGACCTGGGCACCCATTTTGGCAGGAGCGGAGCTGGCAGCAGATGAGGTTGCACCGAGGGATTGGGCACCACGGCTGAGAAACTGCAAACCCACAGCTAGGAATTTTATAGGCAGATATCTATATAACGTATATAAAAATAGATACATGGAGTTATAGTGGATAGGCATGGTTAAAAAAACATGTTGGTTCCGCACGATCCACGCGTGGCACCAACGCTGTACGGAGAGATGCCCAGGCCCGGCAGGGCTGATTCTCCTCAGGCGCTGGGGTGCTGCTCATGGGCCAGACTTCATCTCCCACTCCTGCAAATCCATGGATTCAGGGCTGCCCCAGGGGGGTCTCACGATGCTGCCAGGCCCTTTAGCTCTGCCCTCGTACCCCTTTTCCCCATGCCCACTGCCGCACCTTCCTCCTYTGCAGCACCCGGCCCTCCGTGATGCTGTCGATGGTGGGTGCTTGCTTGGGCGTGCTCTTGGCCGAGGCCGTGCGCTTGAGCAGCGGCGTCAGGAAAGCGCCCTGCCAGGGGAAGCAGAGCGGGGAGAAGCGAGAGGGCCGTGCCCGCCGTGCCCGACCCCCACAGGCAACGGGAAGAGACCCCCCCGTTCGCCCATCCAGCTTCCCAGCCTGCAAAAGGCCGGGCACGGCTCTGCTCCCCAACCCGCGGCTCTCCTACCTCGGCGCTGGCGGCCAGGTGGCCCTTGAGTGACTTGCCCAGGGCCAGTAGGTTGAGCTCGGAGCCRGCCCTCGGGCGGCCCTTGGGGCGCTCCGGCCGGCCCCCCTTGCCCTCCAGCTTGGGGACGGCTCTTTTCCCTGCCAGGGCGGCGGGGAGCCTGCGTGGGCCGGCGAGGGGCACCGCGGTGCCAGCGCCAGCACCCGCCCGCGCCGACCCCTACCCGTGAGGAAACCCAAGCGGTCCCGAGGTGCGGCGCTCCCGGGGAGCGTCAGCGTGTGCTGCGAGTGGAAGAAATCCCTGTGCTGGAGGGCAGGGCTCTGCTCCGGCGGCTGCGCGCGAGGAGCAGTGCGGGCTGCAGAGCACGGGCACCGCTGGCACCGTGGCCTGGCGGGGCACGGAGCCCGGCGCGGGCGCCGCTCGGCAGGGATGCAGGGGAGCACGGAGGGGACGCGGCGCCAACAGCACCGGCTCCTGCTCACCCGCGTGCGGCGGCGGGGGCCTGGCTGGGGCGCTGGCACCGGCGGGCACAGCGGACAGGGGTCTCCTGCGCGGTTTGGGGGGCTCTGCATGGTCTAGGCTGTGCTGCTGCCAAGGGAGGCCGGAGAGCAGCCTGTGGGCGAGCGGCCGGAGCAAGCGGCACGCRCGGCACGCGCTGCCAGCCGCGTTACCAGCTGCTGCAGCCGCTGGGCATTAGGGCGGGCGGGCTGGTGGCCGTGGGGCTGCCCCGAGGGCTCATCCATGTAGGCGTTGGGCATGGGCAGGTGGCGCAGCAGGAGGCCCCTGTAAGCGAGAGCCAAGGGGACCTGTGGGTGCCATGGGTGCCCCRACAGCACCCGGCCTGCAGCGTCCCTTACCCCATGTCACCCTGCACTGTGCTGCCTGTGGCGGTGCCATCGCTGGTGGCCTCCGTGGCTCCCGTTGCCCATGGCATCTTCGGCCGCATGCACCTCTCCTCATCGGAGTGGCTCTGTCCGGGGCACCCGGAGCTCCGAGGGGCATGTGGGGACCGTTGCAAGCCAGCAGGGTGGTCTCTTGCCTCCAGCGCGGCGAGCTCGTGGGCACCGCGGTGGTGCTGCCGGGTGCCAGTCCCCGGGCTCCCATCACGTCCTGCAGGCACTAGGTGGCACGTGGGGCGGCGGGCGGCGCGGGGCACGGAGGACGTGCGCAGGGCTCTGCGCTGCACCACRCGCCACAGCCACCGCCAGCGCCTGCTGAGCCGGCACACCGCGGTGCCACCGCCGTCCCCGCGGCCACCACCGGCATCGGCTCCGCGCGGGCTGCTCCGTGGCGGGCGGCACGGGGACGGTGCCAAGCGCAGTGCTGGGCGCTGGACGCAGGACGCGCTGCCCACCTCCTGGATCACCTGCCGGCGGAGAGGCAGCGTCGCGGCCCCGGCGCCCGCGGGCTCYGTGCGCCGCGCTCCGCCGGGCTCCGACACCTCCAAACCTTCCGCCAGTCCTCGGCGTGCTGCCGGCTCGTGAAGCCGATGACGAGCGCCGCGCCGGCCGCCGCCGTCACCTTCAGCTCGTGCTGCACCTCTTTGCCGGGCTTGGCCCTGTAGGCAACGCGGCAGCCGCGCAGCTCCAGCCGCAGCAGCGGCTGCAGGTCCTTGGCGCACCTGAAGCACTGTGGGTGCCGCGGGCGCTGAGCTGCGGGGCGGCAGCGCCGTGCGCGGCAGCGGGCGCTGCGCCGTGCCCGCGCGCGGGGCTCTCACCAGCAGCACGTGCTCCCTGATGATGAAGAGCTGCTTCACCCAGCGGCCCAGCCAGCGCTTCCTCCAGAGGAAGGCGCAGAGCTGCGGCTCGGGGTGGCCAGGCGCCGCGGTGCCAGCGGCCGGTGGCCGCCGCAGGTAGTGCGCGCGGTCCTTCACGCGCTCCTCCTCCTCCTCTTCCTCCTCCTCCTCCTCCTCCTCCTCGCCATAGGACTCGTAGTGGCTGCTCTCGCTGTCCCTGCGGTGCTCCCCGGCCTTGGCGCGTGCCCCGGGCTCTGCAGGCTCCGCATCCTCGTAGGAGTCAGCGCCCGGCGGGCTCTGCGTGAGGAAGGGATGCTCCGCGGGCGGGATCCTGTGGGATGCGTCCCCGCGGGCAGCCCGGCTCCTGCCTGTCCCTGCCCCACACTGCGCTCCCTTACCCTGCCAGGCGAGCTCGTGCGCGCTCTCCCTCTGGGCGCATCCGGCATCCCCGCGCCTGGGCGGGCAGCGGGGTTAGGGGCAGAAACGAGCACCCCTGGCGAGAGCCCTTGACTCTGCCACTCACCAGGGCAGGGCYGCTCGCCGCTGGTGGCCGGGGAGCGCATGATCATGTACTCGGCATCCTCTCCTGCAGGGCACCGCGGCGTCACGGCCCGTGGCGCGCGCAGAGCTCGCGGCGCGCTCGGAGCCCGCGGCCCCGCGCTGCCCGTCGCGGCGCCCGCCGYGCGCTCACCCGGAGGGCTCTGCAGGCGCCGCAGCAGCTCAGCCACCGAGCGCTTCCTGGCCTGCGCCGCGGCGCTCAGCTTCTCCCGGTCCAGGAGGAGCAGGAAGGAGTGCAGGTCCGCGAGCAGCTTGTCCAGGTCTGCAGGGGATGTGGACGCAGCCCTTGGGAGCCGAAAGGTGCCAGGCTGCAGCCCCGAGCAGCCCCGACGCTCCCTCCGCATCCCGCATCCGGCGCGATGCCCCCGCAAAGCCCTGCCCAGCCTCCGTGGGGGCAAAGCAGAGCCCAGGGAAGCCGAGGGCCACGGCGAGGTCAGGCAGGATCCCAACCCGATCCCGAGGTGGGGCCACGCGGGATCAAGGGACGCAGGAGAAGCTGGCGCTCACGGGGACAGCTCGCAGAAGGCCGGGCCGTGCTGGCCGGGGAGCGCAAACATGTCCCGACCCGGGGGAGCGCAAACATCTGGCAGGGCTGCAAGGCAGAGCAATGTCAGAGCTGGGCCCAAACATCTGCATTTCCCTGGAAACCGGACAGGGAAGGGGGTTCTCACTCTGGGGGCATCCTGGGAGGCTGGGGGGAGAGCATGGGTCAGCGGGTGGCAGGAGAGGAGCCGAGGGCTCCGCGTGAGGTTGGAGGGGCCAGGAGCAGCCCCCTGTGCCAGGGGTGCCTGGCGCTTCCTCTCCTCTCCCCTCCCTCCCTCCTCTCCTCCGCCCAGGCCGAATTCCTCGGCAATGACATCTCCGGCCACGCGCTCCCCCCGGTCCTCCATGCGCATCCTGCTCTCCTGACCTTCCTGTGCTCCCCACCCTGGCACCCGCCAGCACCGGCACCCATGGCCGGGGCACCGAGGCTGCCGGGGGGCCCATGCCAGGCGGTGCCGCCACCGCGGCTCCCTAGCTCATCTCGCTGGCCACCGCTGCCGGGGCCAAAGAAGCACAGCGGAGATTAAAACCAGCTGCCTGCATCTCCGTGGGGAGAGGCAGCCGGGGAAGGAAAACACTGCTCAAGCGCGCGCACACGTGCGCATCTCCGAGCAAAACCCCTGTCCCGCAGGGCACCGTCCCCGTGCACTGGAGCGGGTGCCCCGGTGCCTCCCGTGAACGGCTGTGCAGCGCTGGCCGCCGCAGCGCCCCGCGTGCTCCAGGGCTCGCTCGCCAAGCGCCCGGTGCCTCGGAGCGGGCGGCTCGACGTGAGGCCGCAGCAGAGAGCAGGGTCCCTGCTCTGGGCAGCGAGCACCCAGCGTGTGCCGGGGCCAGGGCACCGCACGGGGCTCCAGAGCCAGCTGGGGGGCAGCCCTGCCCGCTGCCCYGCACTCCGCACCGCGTTCCCGGCCGCCTCGCCAGTCCGCTCCCGCATCCCCCTGCCACCCCGTCCCCCTTTGCACCCTCACGTGTCCCAGTGCCCCCGGCCCCACGCCTTGCTCTTACACATATTCCCCCTTCCCAGGCATCCCCTATGGCTCCTCGCACCCTCTCCTGTGTCCGCGCTGACTTGTCCACTCGCACTCCCGCCAGGCACCTTTTGCCTTCACCCCCGCCCCGTTTTCAGCCTTTTGCCCCCTCTCGCCCCCCCACTGCACCCTCTCTTTTCCCTCCTGCACACCCAGCTGCGCCCCTTGCGCACGGGTCCCTGCGCCCCGCTTGCACCCGCTGCCGCCCTTAGCTCTCACCCTGTCACCCTCTGTCGCCTTCCCAGTCCCCTTTGTCCCCGGCCCTGCTACCTCTCTGCCGGGCCATGGTGCGGGGCCGCTCACATGGTGCCGGACCCGGCCCGACCCGGCCCGGCGCCGCCCGACCCGCCCCGCGGGCCCCCAGCGCAGCCCCACGGCGAGGAAGGAGGGCGGGGAAGGCTCCGCATCCTCCTCCTCCTCCTCCTGCAGCACCACCGCCATCTACAGGGCACGGCCCGCTCGGACGCCTGGGCCCCTGGCGCGGCCGTGCCTCGGTTTCCCCGGCAAAGCAAAGCGCGGCGAGCCGGGCGGGTAAAGCCATTTCACCTTTAATTATAAGCAAAAATCACTCTTACACGGAATTCTCTGACACCAGCAAATAAAACTTAACAAAAAAGAAAGAGAATGTGAATCACTGTATTCAAATCAGAAAACAACCCATATTTATATATATATTTATAGATATGTCGTTCGGAGACGTAGCAGTGAAAGGCAAGAATGGGCCAGTGATTTCCCGATAAATTACATTCTTTACATCCCAACAAGGTTTAGCGGCTGGAGAGCGGCTGGAAACAGAACCCGGGGAGTGGGGGGGCCAGGGAGTGCGGGGGGCAGAGAGGGCTCTGCCCCAAACTTGTGCCCAGAGAGCGGACGGGAGAGGGAGGTGCTGCCCACGCCGGGGCTGCGGCCCCCACATCCAGCCCTCGCGCCGCCCTTTGCGCCCTGCGCTTTTCCACCCGCCGCCCTGATGCCGGGTGCTGGGCGAGCGTTTGCAGCCGGGGAAAATCCTGGCGAGCCCTGGAGCTGCTCTGCACGAGCCCTGGCTCTGCCGCGTGCCCGCTGCGCCGAGGCTGCTCCGGCCCCGCCAAGGCGTCAGCGCCGCTCTCGGGGTGCCCCTGCGCCGCGCGGGTTGTGGCAGTGTCCAAGTCAGGGTGGTCCTCGCCGCGGGAGCCGGCACCGGGAACGGGGCGGGTGGGGAGCAAGGCGGGACGCAGAGGGGAGCCCCTCAGCGGCCTCGGGGTTCTCCCCGCGGCCCTGCGGCGCGGGGGGCACCCAGGACAGAGGCAGGCGCGTGTTTGGGGGGGACCCCGCAGGCAGGAAGCGGGGCCGGGCGCGGGGGCAGGTCGGGGACCTCTCCTCCTGCCCRGGCCAAGGCTGCTGCCGGCGGGATGCTGAGCGGGAGCGGGGCAGCCGGGGAAGGCACCGGGGCGCAGGGAGGGGGCCGGGGCGCAGGGGAGGGCTGGGGTCCCCGGGTAAATCCGGCGGCGCCCGCGGGGCGCTCAGAAGAGGAAGGCTTTCTTCTTGAGCTCGTTGCGCTTCCACAGCGCCAGCTTGCTGAACTCCTCGGGGGGCATCTCGAAGACGCGCAGGAAGTCCTCGGGGGAGAGGTGGCGCTGCGGGGCGGTGGTGGGACACACACGGGCACCGTTACATCGGGACCCCCCACCCGCCTCGGCCCTCACCCACCGCGGCGCCCGTCGCAGCGCCCACCTCCAGCCTGGTCCTGTCCACGCCGGGCGGCAGCTTCACGCGGCCTCTGTTCGTCACCATGAGCATTTCATAGGGGTAGATCTGCACGAGGGGGCACGGGGGCAGAGAGGCCACATCCTTCCTCTGTCCCCGCCTTGTCCCCCACGAGCCCCTGGCCCCTCTCACCTTCTGCTCCAACATGCTGGGCAGGGAGTTGCCTCTGTCCATGCGCCCGCGCTGGCCGTTCTGCGGGGGCAAAACGGCGTCACCCTGCCACGGGACACCCGCTCCCGCCCCAAATGCCACCACGGCGACGGGCACGAGGTGCCCCCCGCCTCCTCGGTGTCCCCCCACTTCGCCCCCCCTGCTCCCGGCGTACGTCACCGCGGCGCCGGGTCCCGCCGGGGGCAGCCTGGCAAGCACTCACCTGCAAGCCTGGAGAGAAAGGAGCGCGTTGAGAAAAAGGGAGCCCTGTCCCCACGCGTCCCCACGCGTCCCCCACCCTGGGGACAGGGTGCTCACCTGGGCTGCCCTTCTCGCTGCCCGCAGAGCCGAACTCGGCCGACTGGAGCTGCGGGCGAGACGGGAGGACGCTGGACACGGTCCGAGCAGGGCCTGGCCGGCACGCGGCCGTGGCCACCGTGTCCCCGCGCGGGGCCACCTACCCGGGTGAGCGTGCTCCTGCCGGAGGCGGGCAGCGAGGAGCTCTTGTAGCTCCCCATGTGCAGAGCTGCAAGAGAAGGCGGAGGCCGTCAGCGCGGGATGGGAGCYGGGGATGCTCCAGGGGGACCCCAGGGCATGATCCAGTAGGACAGGGGGACAAGCTGGGTGACGTTGGCACCTCCAGCAGGGCCCGCGAGAGCCACACAGGCACCTGCGCCCACCCCACATACACGTGTGGAAGGGCGTCCGGTCCGGCAGCGAGCGGGTTTTCCGGCGGATCGGGAGTGATTTCTCCATCTCCTCCTTCAGGATGAGCTTCCCGAGGTTGGAGGTGACCTGGGGGCGGAGGAGCGGTCAATGTCACCATGTCCCCAGCGCCCCCGGGGCGCCCAGCCCGCCGGCTCTGCCCGCACCTTGCTCAGCTCCTGCCGCTGCAGCTCCCGCAGGTTCTTCATCTCCTCGGTGAGATCCTCCTCCTCCTCCTCGCCCCGCTTGGACGCCATCCGCCTCCTCCACTCGGTCTCTGGAGGAGAGAGGGGGCGTGAGGCCGGGCGGGCACCCCCTCGCCCAGCCCCGCCGCCCCCCACCTACCCACGACGGCCAAGGAGGGCGGGCAGGGCCAGTAGTCGGTCTCGATCTTGGCCGGCTGGTTGGGGTCCGGGGGCTGAGCCGCCGGGAACTTGGAGGACTCGATGATCAAGTCCTCGATGAGGTGCTTGCCGTGGTGGGCGCTCGCGTGATGCTCTGCACGGGACGGGCGTGAGAGCGGCCCGTGGTGCCCCCCCTGCCCCACAGTGTCCCCCCACCCCACAGTGCCCCCCCGACATGGTGTCCCCCCACCCCACGGTGCCCCCTCTACCCCACGGTGCACCCCTGCCCCACGGTGTCCCTCCC
>NW_020455659.1:43827-48854 GCF_003342845.1 Nothoprocta perdicaria
GTGCTGCACGGCGGCGCGGGCCGCGGGGCCGCCGGGCCGCGGGGCGCTCTGCGCGGCGCTGCCCGCCGAGCGGCTCTCCAGCCATTCCCGGATAACCTGCGGGCCGAGGAGCCGGGCGGGAGCGAGGGGGGCGCCCCAAAATGCACGACCCGCTCCCCCGGCCCCGGCTCCGCACTCACCTCTGGGGATGGCGGAGGAGAGATGGATTTAGGGGACAGGGAGCGCTGTGGGAAGCAAAGAAGGGATTCTTGGCTCTGCGCAATGAGCCGGGACGTCCCGCCGCGGCCGCGCGGGGACAGGGGGACAGCCCGGGGCACCCTCACCTCCCGGCTCCGGGGCAGCTCCGCGTGCTCCATGAGCGAGTAGGTGAAATGGGGCTCGTAGATCATCAAGTCGGGCCGCTCGATGTCCAGGATGGCCTTGTCCTTGGGGATGGCCGCCAGGTCCTTGTAGCCCAGCACCTCGTTGTCCATCTTGGCCTGGCACGGAAGGGACGCTTGGTGCTCGAGGGGAGCCACGGGGTGGGATGAGAGGGCATCCCGCGGGCGGAGGAGCCACTCACCACGATGCTGGAGGGCGACCCTGGCACGCTGGAGCCGCGGGAGGAGCAGACGCTCCCCGGGGAGGTCAGCGGTTGCTGGAGGCAAGAGGGAGAGCGTGGCAAAGCCCGGGGGGCTGCAGGCCAGGGGAGACCCCAGGGAGCTGGGACGCTGTGTGTGAGATGCCCCTGGGGACAGGGAATTTTGGAGCGTGGCTCCAAGGCGGGGTTGGAGCGGCTCGGCCGGGACACGTGTCCACTAGATGGTGCCACCAGGCTGGGCTGGGAGGAGAGGGRTGAGGAGGGGAGGATGAGGAGAGGAGGAAGACCAAGGGGAGAAGAGCGCCCTGAGAGGCAGCAGCATCCCAGGACCCCCCTTGGCAAGGTCTGTGGCCGCTGGCCCCTGTGTGTGTCCCCAGTCCCGTATTCTCAGGTCCCCCCAAGCCGCTGCTCACCTTCTGCAGCCTTTCCATGAGCCGCGCGCCCAAGGGGCTGTGTCAGTCACAGAGTCCTGGAGGGGACGAGAAGGGGCAATTTGGGGGCCCGGGCACCCCCGAGGCAGGGGCCGGGCTGGGAGCCCCCCGGGCGCGCGGTGCTCGTGTGCCACGGGGCGCACGCAGCCCCACGAGCCGATGTTCCCGCTGCGGGCACCGCGGCCTCCGGACGCATCCGGAGGGCTCCAGGACGGGATGGGGGCTGAGGAAGGGGTTTGGGGGGGGATCCGGGGCCCCACTCACCACAGCCTCTGTGGCTCCGCATCCCTGGGGCGGGCTGGCGCTGGCTGCTGCCGCTGTGGGGACACGGGATGGATGGGTGAGCGGACACCGCTCCGGGCTCCCCGCTCCGCTCCGGGCTCCCTGTGCCCTTGGACGCTGCCCAGGCGCCCGGCACGYGCTCCCGGCTGCCCGCGCGGAGCCAGCGCTGCCAAGCGGGGTTTGCCGGTCACCCCGGAGCAGCGTTCGCCGGCGCCCGGGACGAGCGGCGGGTCGGCTGCACGCGGAGCGCGGATGCGGCTCCGGCACCGCCTTCCTTCGCCGCCGCCTCCTCACCCCGGTGCCCGGAGGCTGCCGGCCGCTCCGAAGGGCTCCCCGGGCGCCCCGTGTGCGTGCGGCGGCAGCGGCTGCTGACATGCTCTGCGCAGCGGGGCAGAGCTAATGATGCCTTTTGTCTCCGGCAGCTGGTGGCCTCGAGAAGGCTCCAGCGGGAGCGGAACGGGCCAGCGGTGGCCCCATCCCGCCCGGGCATGGCCGGGCCCTCGCTGGGCCCTAAGCCCCCAACAAAAACGAGCAACAAAGGAGAACGTTCCTGATTTTCCTCCAGCTGCACCTCTCGGGGCTGAGGCCAGCACGGCAAAGCCCTGTTTCCCAAGCCTGGCTCCAAGTGCCCGCACCCCGTGACGCTGCTGCATCCTGAGCCGGGGGAGACACAGTCCCCGGGGAGCGGCGGAGCAGGAGCGGAGCCGGGAGCAGCGCCCAGCCCCTGGATGCTGCCCCCGCTGCCCGGGAAGGGGACCCGCCTGTGAGCTGGGCAGGATTCTCCCCATGGTGGCCGCCCCAGCCCGGCCGGGAGCCGAGCTCGGAGGTGCCCGTGCGCTGGCAATGCCAGGCCCTACCTGCACGGGACACGTGGGTGATCCGCACGGCAGACGGAGGCGAGAGCAGCGGCGGAAGCTGCCGGCGCGCGGGGGCTGTGGGAGGCCGGGGGACACCGCGGCGCGGCCGGGGGACACGGGGACACCTTATCTGCGGGCTGCAGGGAGCCACCGCCCAGCGGGCACTCTCTGCCCGTGGAGATAAGGGCAGGCCGAGCGCGCCGGGGCGAGCTCTGCGTGTGGCGCCCGCRTAGTGAAAGCTACCGGGAAGAGGAGGCCGGGAAGAGGAAGAGCAGCAGCCGCAGCCTTCCTCGCCTCCCACTCCTCCTCTGCGCGCTGCCCTCTGCCATTCCCACGCTCGCCCGCCGCCCGGCCCGGCCTCCGTCGCAGCTGCCACGGAAAAAACGTCGCGGCAGGAACGAGCAGGGGATCCGGCCGGGTCACAAGTTCCTGGAGCAGGCGGAGAGGGAGAGCCTGGGGGAAACACACGGCGCTTCCCGACCTGGCTCCTCCTGCCGCCCGCCCTCCTAGCGACGCYGCCAAATAAATAACAACCGCAGCCCCTGGGGACACCCCCTTGCTGGCTGCATCCGTGGGGAAACCGAGGCACGGTGCCCGGCGCAGCACCACGAGGGCAGGCCTGATGCAGGGGTGATGGGCTTGGGCAGCCCCACTCTGCCTAGGTCCCCCAGCATCTCTACTGGGGCAGGTGGGATCCTACCGGCAACTTGATCCCAGCAGGAGAGCCAGAGGGAGGCAGGGGTAGCGGATCCCCGGCTGGCTCCGCACTGGTATCCAGTTCCTCCTTTGTCCTGGTTCCCGGCCCCTCTGGCCCCGCGGGAGCCTCGTTGCGGAGGGGAGCTCATCCCTCGGCTATTGAGGAGCCCATTCCTTCCGTGCCATTTAACTCGGCACGGGAGGGAGGGCTCGCCTGCGTTAAAAGCCACCAGCTGCCAGCGGGAAGCGGCTGGGATTTTCCATCTCTTGGCGCCGAGGGTGCAACGGGGCGAGCRGGGCGGGAAAAGCAGGTCAGCACGGAGCCGGGAGCAGGCAAACATCCCGTTGCTCGCTGGATCCCAAAGCCCAGGGATGCTCCACTCCCTTTCTCAGGAATTTGGGGGTGTGTGATGGACAGCAATCCACACTCCTCTCCCAGTAGCACATGGAGGTAATGGGRACATCTCTACCTGCTCCCATCTCTCTGCTCCTCCCAGCGGCTTGGGAACCTTGGCCTGACCTGGGCCAAATCCATGGGATCCCAGGGCCCCATCCCGCTCAGAGCATTCCACTGCCCAAGTCCCCAGAGCAGATGACAACTGGCAGGGGGAAGAGGCGCCACTTGCCCTTGCAGGCCAGGGGACCTGCACCCACGCAGCCCCGATGGCCATGCCGCAGCCTGCAGCGGCTCACGTGGCGGGTAATCCGGGATTAAAGCGGGATTAGCCTGCTCATCCTGTGCGCGCGGGGACCCAAGGGGGCTGGAGGGGGGTCTGCGCAGGTGWCAGCGCAGCCTGCGCCCAGCTGGCTGGTGACGCTGGTGACCCGTGGGCTGGGGACCTGTGTCACCGTAGCAGCTGCCACCCTGGGTCTTCCCGGGAGAGGCCGGGTTTAGTCCTGTCTGAGCAGTGCCCACGGCCCCAGCCATGCCCAACACGTGGGATACCCCACATGGAGCCCCGGCCCCCTCCCCGCCGGGCTCTGGGGGACGCTCCAGCCTTGCCAGACTCCTCCCGCGGGTGCGGGACGTGGCCAGTGCTCCCCTAGCTACGGCGCTGAGGCGGCACGCACTCGCTGGGCAGGTGGGGCTGGGGACAGCGGCGGGGTCCATCCCGCTCCCTTGGGAGAGGCCGTGGCGGGAGCACCTCTGCTCCGGCTGGAAAATGCCCAGCGCCCGCCGGGAGGGAGCAGTRGGCGACGAGGAGGAGACGCAGGGGTTGAGGTGGGGGGTGCAGGTACCAGAAGGTGGGTACAGGGGCGGCGGCGGAGGGATGCAGATGCCAAGGAGGGGGATGCGGCCTCCAGGGCATAGCTGGAGGGGCCGTGAGGCCGCAGGGAATATAAAGAGCAAAGCGGAGCGAGCGGCGGCGGCGGCATCGGAAGGGCAAGGGGAAAAGCAGCGGGCGCCCCCCGCACCGCGGTACCCCCCTGCTCGGGGCCGTCACTCACCCGGTTCCCATGTCCCCCGGGCCGCCGCGTCGCCGCGCTCGCGCCGCGCGCTCCCTGCGCGGGTATCTGGCGGTGCCAGCGCCCGGACTGCGCAGCCGATAACGGAGCGGCGGCGGCGCGGACACGCGTAACGGCGGGCGGGGGGATTGGGGCGGGAGCCGGGAGGGGGGGTCTGCGCCCGCCCCCGCCGCCGCCTCCGGCCCTTTCCCGACACGGGCGGCGGTACCGGCATCATGACGAAGCAGGATGGCACCGGCGCCGCCGCTGCCCACCACAGAGCGGCCCGCGGCGGGGAACGCGGTGGTGCCGGCGCCGCATGGGTGTGTAGGGGGGGTGGCACCGCCCGCTCCCGATCCGCGACCCCCCCGGCCCGGCGGGGAGAGCCCCCTACCCCTCCTGCATGCTGGCAGCGCTCCAGGCCGGGATGCTCCGGAGCGGTTGGGATGGGGCAGGGATGGGGCTCCTGCTGCTCCTGGAGCCCCGCTGCCCCCGGCTGCCGGGCCGGGGTGCGGGCGGATCCGGCCCCTCCGCCTCCGGTGCCGCGGGCCGCCCCCGCCCTCCCCGCAGCCGGTGCCCGCCGCAGCCCCGGGGACCGGTTACCGGGGAGCAGCCCCGGGCTGCAGCGGGGGCTTGGGAGCGGGTGGGGACCCGGTGCGGGGGGAGGAGTCTGCAAGTCCCCCCCCCGGCCCCCCGCCCGGCGCCAGGCCCGGCGCGCTCCCGGGCGCGCTCCGC
>NW_020455659.1:49116-87965 GCF_003342845.1 Nothoprocta perdicaria
TGCGGCGGGGCCGGGGGCGAGGCGGGGGGCACGGGGACAGGGCCTACCTTCAGGGGCGGCCGCGGCGGGCGGCGGGCGGTGTCGCCTCCCCGGCAGGAGCCACGCGAGCGCCGAGCATCCCTCGCTGCGCCGCCCCGCACGTTGCTACAGCGACCGCCTCCCGCCCGCCGCCCCCCCGGCCCGGCCCGGCCCCCCCACCCACCAAAGGCCTTTGCTGCAACAGCCCCGTTGCGGGGAGGCGGGGGGCTGCAGCTCTGGATTGGGGGGGTGATGGTGGGGCAGCCCCACGGCGCTTGTCCCCAGGGTCCCCTCCCTCAGGCACCTGTGGCTTGGGGAGGGAGCAGGGATCTGAGCAGGCTTCGTGGTCCCCATCCCTGCTGGGACTGGTGGCCCTGGCACCAAGTACCACTAGCAGGGTTGGTGCAAGGGCCTGGGCACGGAGGAGCAGCTGGCATTGCCCCCCCGGCCCTTCATCCCAGCCAGCATCACCTCCCGCTGACACCCCCCATCAAGGCAGCAATGGGGAGAAAAACCCTGGGAAAAGGCATGGGATGAGACATCCTCCAGTGCCCTTTCTGCACAGGGAGCTTTCCTGCCTCCCTCCCGGGTCTCACCTCGAAACACAAGAATGAACCAGTGTGGGGGKTTTCTTCCCTGGCCATAATTAAAAAGGAGTTGCCCTTCCGAGCCCTTTCTATGCCGGGAGGGCAAGAAGAAAGAGAGGGGAGGAAGGGGAAAGCCCTGAAAGAAAAGAGAGGAAGGGCTTGGGAAGGAGAGGAGAAGGGGAAAAAAGGGATGGGGGAAAATTAAAGCAGAGGTTGCACAAAGGGAACTCCTCTACCTTTGAAGCCGGGGTTAAATCGGGGAGGGGACAGCGGAGGCAGAGCAAATGGGCCCTTTTTCAAAGCACTCTGCTTAAAGAATGTCGCAGATTCCTGCGGGAACACGGAGCTGTGGCCAGGAGGCCGAAGGAAACAAGAGGGCAAAAATTAAGCCAGGCACGCAGCTGATTCCTGTYGGCACACCTGGACCACCCGTGCCAGGGCACTGTGCGCCCGTAATTGCTGGGGGTTGCGTTTTGCCGCTGCTTTAAAGCTTCATTTAACTCCCACTGTTATAATTTGCTCCCCGCTGCCAGTGYCCCTGGCCGTGTGCCGGATCCCGGCCCCTGGGCCAGGTGAAGTGATGGGCAAGCGAGTGCAGCCCTGTGGACAAATCGCTTTTATTCACCCAAGGGCTTTCCCTTCTTTATATATAACTCCCCGGTCTAAGGGTCTAGGCCCTAAACTGACTTACAGGGGTATGGAAGGGGCGCAGTTCGTGGCTCTGGAGGAACGAGCAATCCCCAAATTGCAGTGGGTTCCTCTGGCAGCAGCGCCMCTGGAGAGGCGCTTCCAGCTCCATAATTAACAGAGCCCACAGGGACAAGTGGTGGCCCTGCTTCTCCACGGGGTCCCATGAGCCTGGCACTCTGCTGGGCACTGCAGGGCTAAAGCACTTGCTGAGTGTGCAGGAGGTGTAGGGATGAGTGTCCAGACAGGGAAGCGGAGCGGTGTTGGAAGCCGAGCCCGTGCGGAGCAGGATGGAGCCAGGAACACGGCCCAGGGCTTGCAGACCTCAACAGTGCAGGAAACACGTCCAGGGTGCAGCGAGGGCTGCTGAGCACGGCGGCAGAGCCTGGGGGTGTCCCTGGGATGGCTCCAGCATCTTCAGAGCTGGGTACCACAGAGCAGCTCCAGGGCCAGGGACCATGGAGCATCCCCTGTTCCGGGGGCCACGGAGCATGACACGGGGACACGGGGTGTCCAAGGCTCTAGGGACACAGGGATCCCATGCCCTGTGCCAGCCCTCGTGGCGCACGCTCTGGAAGGCCGTGTGGTTGTTCTCCAGCACCACCTCCGTGAAGATGCACTCCTTGCTCCTGCCGATGCGCTAGGGAAGCGCGAGGGAGCGGGAGCGCAGGGCGGCAGCGGGGCCAGGAGCCTTGCCCACCTTGCCCACCAGCTTGCCCCTACTCATGCAGACGTACTGCTCGCTCTCGGCACCCTTGATGTGCACGAACGTGCCCGTCTCCACCATGAGCGTGGCTGCGGGGACAGCGGGACTCGTGCCCGGGATCCCACCTTGCAGCCCATGCCCGGGAGCGGCAGCCCCTTCCCGCCCGGCACATCCAGGTCGGCGGGTGCCCCGCGGCCGGCCCGGCCCCGCGCTCGCTCCCTCGGCTCCCTGGGCACATAAATATTTCAGGGGCTGCCGCCAGGCTGCATCTCTGCTCCCTGTTCCTGAGCGAGGAGAGAAGATGAAGCCAAAGGACTCGGGAAATCCCTGCTGCACGAGGCGAGGGAGGAAGGCGGCTCTGGAAAAGCAGGGTTCAGGGCTGCTTGGCTCCCTTGGGAGTTGTTATTTTAGGGGGCAATTGCAGGCTGCAGGGGAAGGGTCTGTGCTGTGTCGGGGTGTGAGACGGGATGAGCGGAGGGATCCGGAGGTGCCCAGGACACCCTGACCCCATAGGGGAAGGAGGATTTTTTTTCTCAGTGATGGGAAAAAAAAAATAAAAATAAATCCAGATGGAAAAGGGAGCCCTTTAAATGGCACCAGGCCAGCACATAGAGCCCTATCGATCCGCCTCGAGGCAGAGCTGGAACGACGATTTTTAACCGGAGCTGAACCCGGTCCCTAAGCAACGAGAACTGTCACGAGGGCCACGGGCAACGCGGGCCAAGCTCCCGAACCATCATTCCGGGCTGGGAAAACGCTGCTCCCCAGCTCGAGGTTGCGCTCGGCTCCACCAGGGCCATCGGGAGCCCGCTCAGCCCCGCGGGTCCCTACCGAACTTGTCACCGTCCTCGTGATCCGCTCGCCGGTGACCTGGACGTGTTTGCCGCCGGTCCGGCTGCAGAGCTGGTACTCCCGGATCCGCCTGCGGCTCAGCTGGTCGCTCGCGGTGTCCTGCTCCCTCATGGACTGGTTAAAATTAGGAGACGGTTGATTCTCCCCCTTGGTTTGCAGAGGGAAAAATAAAGTGAAGTTGTCCGGGACAGCCTGCAGCGGGAGGCACCAGGATGCTCCCGACTGGATGCTCCCGACTGGATGCTCCCCGGCATCTCCTGGCTGGATTCCCATGGCACAGCCTAGGCCACAAGCAGGATGGTGCCAACCTCCCCGGAGCGGGCGCTGGCTCCGGGGCCGAGCGCTTCCGACTGCGGGAATTTGGCAGGGACAAGGCACGAGCTCCCGGCCACCTCTGCAGCTGCCTGGTTCGGAGCGCAGTTGGCTACGGGTGGGAATATCACTGCCCATGGGAATGGGCCGCCTCGTGTCCCTTAGGGCATCGCGGGGCCTCCTTCCCCGCTGCAGAGCCCGGGACAGCCGGAGCGCCCGCTCCATCCAGCTCCCTTCCCTTCTCACTTGCAAAGGGATAAAGGCATTTACCTTGGGGGAAAAGAGGAGAAAAAAGGGTTCCGAATGCGGCRGTGGGGTGGCCGTTCCATTCAGGTGCTGCCGCCGAGGGTGCTGGTGTGGAGCAGCACGTTTTAACAGCGGCTGCTTTTCCAAAGCGCCCCAAAAAGCAGCGGCACGGGGGCTCGGGCCAAGCTCCAGGCATCCCCGGTGCTGGCGACCCTCCCCTTGCCGAGGCACCGCTGCCTCAGTTTCCCCGGGCAGGGGAGGTGACGCAGAGCAGGGGAAAGCACCAGAGCAGCCCCAGGTGCCCCTGCCCGGGGCAGGTAGCCCAAAGCTGGGGGCAGATTCGCTGCTACTGCCCCAGTTTAACCCTCCCTGGCTGCTTTCTCACCTCCCAGGCCAGTTGCGCAGCCAAAGCTCCCGGCTGCTCCCCGCTCAGTGCCACCGTTGCACCGCTCCGTAGGGCAAGGGGCTCTAACGGGCCCCTGCTGCTCCCTAATCCCCCATTGTCCCCAAGCTGGGCGGCACTCGTCACCCACGGGAGGACACTGCATGGAGCCGGGAGCAGCGGGATGCTCCGGGGATGCCGCGGGGTCCTGCTGGCCGAGGATGCTCCGGGAGCTGCGCTGGTTGCAGCGCCCACCCGCAGCACCCGTCCCTGCTGCCCCCTGCCTCTGCAGGGAACTGCAGCCGGGAATTGCAGCCGGGAAGTGCTGGAGCGAGGGCAGGATTCCCTCCAAGTGCCTCCTTTCCCCCACAACAGGAGGGGCTGGAGGTGCACAGCAGAGCCTTTATTGGGGGACAGCRCCAAAGAGGGGGTCTCTTCCGTGACCCTAAAGGACAACAGTGGCCGTGAGCTCCTCCCGCCGCTCTGGAAGGGAAGGAAAGGCCTTGGGAGGAGGGTGCGGAGCACGAAGGCGCTGGGGCCGCCCCAGGCCACGCGTCCCCCTCACCTGCATCCCGCTGCGCTGGGCGCTACTTCCTCGGCACGGCCCTCCTGTCCGCGCGGCCCTGCCGGAGAGCGAGGCCCCGGCTCAGCCCGGCGCACCCGAGCGCCCCGGCCCTTCCCAGCCTGCCCGATTCATGGAATGGGGAGCCRGGAGCAGCACCTTGCTCCCGCCTCCAAACTCCGCAAGGAGCAATCCCGGAGGAGCACCCCTGCCCAGCACCCCTGGGCAACCCTATGGCAGGGCACAGGGCAGATCCTACYGTGCGCAGGGCCAGCTGCTGCTCGCACCGCCACGCGTCGGGCACCTGGAAGGTGTAGGATGCCCTGGCACCGCTCAGCTCACAGCCTGCGGACACAGGGCACCTCAGGCGGAGCCTGCACGGGGACCAGGGGCGCAGGAGGCAGCACCCAGGATGCTGCTGCAGCACCCGGAGGGGCTGCGCTCGGCTGCTCACCCCAGATGAGGGACACGGGTCTCTCGGACTTGCTGCCGATGCTGCTGGTGAGTGACATCGCAGCGGGATCCTGGGCTGGGAATGGCAGCGGGAAGCAAGGAGGGCTCCAAAAGGAGAGGGRGCTCCCCAAGCACCAGCCCCAGAGCCTCCAGCTGCAGCTCCCTCCCCAGCTGCGGCTTTTAGAGGCCCCACGGCCGCTGCCCACCCAATCAGTGCCTCGTTAGTGTCACAGCTGGGTCCTGCTCTGCACTGTTACCCCGTCCTGGCAGTGCCACCGTGCGTGGCCACCCCTGCCAGGTGCCACCCGCAGCGACCATGTCAGCTGGGTGCCCCTGCGCTCTGTCGGGTGTCACCATGTGCTGCAATCCAGGTGCCACCACGGCCTGCTGGGTGCCACCAGTGCTGCCACGTGCAGGCACCTGTGCTGGGTGTCACCATGTGCTGCAATCCAGGTGCCACCACAGCCTGCCACGTGCCACCAGCGCCACCACGCACAGGCAGTTGTGCTGGGTGCCACCATGTGCTGCAATCCAGGTGCCACCACAGCCTGCTGGGTGCCACCAATGCCACCATGCGCAGGCACCTGTGCTGGGTGTCACCGTGCGCTACAATCSAGGTGCCACCAGTGCCGCCACGCGCAGGCACCCGTGCCGGGTGTCACCATGTGCTGCAATCCAGGTGCCACCACAGCCTGCCACGTGCCACCAGCGCCACCACGCACAGGCAGWCGTGCTGGGTGTCACCGTGCGCTACAATCCAGGTGCCACCACAGCCTGCCGGGTGCCACCAGCTCCCGCCATGCGCAGGCACCGTGCCGGGTGTCACCGTGCGCTACAATCGAGGTGCCACGAGTGCCGCCACGCGCAGGCACCGTGCCGGGTGTCACCGCGCGCCGCTGAGTGCCACTCTGGTGCCACCCCTGCCTCGCTGGTCGCCCCCGCCCCGCGAGCGCCACCAGCTCCCGCCAGCCGCCGCCGCGCCCCGCCCCGCCAGACCCCGCCCACACGCGCCACACCCTTCTTGGCCCCGCCCCTTCGCGCCCTCCGCCCCCTCGCGGCGGCGGCGCATGCGCGCGGCGGGCGTGTGTGTACGGCGGGCGGAAGCATCATGGCGGCGCCCTTGGGCGCGCTGGTGAGGCCCCGTGGCGGCGGGAGCGGGGGCGGCCCTGCCCCCCCCTCACCCCCCCGCGCCGTTCCGACCGCCCGCTCTGCCCCGCAGGGACCCGGCGAGGCCGCGGCGGCCGCGCGCGCCCTCTCGCTGCCGGCCGAGGCGTACGGCAACGACGTGAGTACGGCGCGCGCCGTGACGGGCCGCGCCGTGTGCCCGCAGCCCGGCGTGGAGGCGCTGTGGGCCGCGCGCGCCGCCCAGCACGCCGAGGTCTACTACAACGTGAGTGCCGGGGCGGGGAGCCGGGGAGCCGGGGCGGGGGGGGGATCGCGGGCCCGGTGCCACCGGCGCCGCGCCCGCAGCTCATCTCGTCCGTGGAGCCGTCGCGGCTGCGCCTCACGCGCCTCGACGAGCGCATCTACGGCGACTTCCGCCGCCTCTTCGGCGGCCTCCGCGTCGACCGCCTCGACCCCGAGGAGCTCAAGTCGGAGGCGGCCAAAGCGGTGAGGTGGGGGGGTCCGGGGGGGCGGCCGGCGGCCTCGGTGGTGACACCGGCGCCAGCGCCGCGCTCCGCAGAAGTGGCGCCCGTTCTGCCTGCAGTTCGAGGGCCTCGTGGAGGACTTCAACTTCGGCACGCTGCTGCGCCTCGACTGCCGCCACGGCTACACCGAGGAGAACAGCATCCTCGGTGCGCGCCGCGCGGGCGCCAAGGGACGCGCGGGGAAGGGGGGTGGTAGTTGGGACGAGGCCGGAGGGACCCRGAGCCCGCTTCAACCGCGACCTGCCTCTAAACCTTTCGTTTCCCCTCTTTTCCAGTCACCAGAATCCAGTTTTTCGCCATTGAAATAGCCCGGAACAGAGAGGGCTGTAATGACGTGGTCTACAACCGCACCGGCAAAGCAGCAGCGACTGAAGCAGTGGGAGGAGAGTCTGCGTGAGGCCGGGGCCGCGCTCGGGCCCCGGGGGCTCCACGTGAGGCCGGGACAGCGCTCGGGTCCCGGGGGCTCCACGTCCACGTGAGGACAGGGCAGCGCTCGGGTCCCAGGGCTCCACATAAGGCTGGGGCAGCGCTCGGGCCCGGGGCTCCACGTGAGGACGGGGCAGCGCTCGAGGCCAGCGCTCTGTGGCTGCACAAGTCGAGACCCCCGCAGGGGAGACCCTTGCAGCCCCCGGCAGAGGCTCCCCCAGGCCTGAACGCGCATCCTCAGAGCTCAGGCTCCGGTCGCAGGTTGTAAATAAACCTCTGAAAAAATCCTTTGTGCCCCAAGAGTTAATAGCCCCAAGACAGTTAAAAGAAAGCGTGGGGTAAAGGGTCCACGTGCCGAGTACAGGCGAGGCCCAGATGGACACGGCTCAGTAGAAACCATTGAAGTTTATTTGCAGTCACGATGCTTACACTGTATGCAGCAAACACCCTTACAAGTCAACCAGCAATCTGCTCACGCGAAAAAAAGGACCCAACACACACAATCGCCAGAGGAAAGGACAAGGACGAAATAAAAATAAAATAAAATAAAGAGGAGGTGGCACCTGGGGAGAGAAACTGAAACCCTAAGGACTGAGTGGCTGGAGGGTAGAGCTGAGCTAGAGAATGCACACGACTAGCAGCAACAATAGTGGAAAAAGTACAAGGCAAATGGGTTTCCCTCCCCGCTCCGCTTTCCTCTGCGAGTAAATTTTATATCCAAAACATTGATTATGGTGACTTAGCAAAAAAAATGGAATCGTTTTCAAGGGGGTGTTAAGTACTTCATGCTAGGCAAGCCTTGTTACTAAGAACCCTCCGAGGGGGCTCGGCGGCGGCTCCGGCCGAGCACCGCGGGCTGCCCAGTGCGCGTGGCRCCGCCGCCAGCGCAGCCCCGTCTGCCCCGTTTCCCGGCTCCGGAGCAGCTGGGAGCGAGGCCCAGGGCGAGAGGAGAGCGGCTCCCGCAGGGAGGGAGCCCAGGGAGCTCCGAGGAGCAAAGGGACGGCGCCCGCTCTAACACAGCGGGGCCGGGAGACACCCGGGAGCAAGCACGGACAGGGGCACGCGGCATGGCTTAAAGTTCCTAATAACAAGGGCAAGACGGTAACAGGAAGTTGTGAGTTCGAGGGGCTTAAGAAAAAATATACATTTGGAATTTTACAATGTTTGCTTTTTTTTTTTTTTTCCTTTTTTTTTTTTTTTTTTTTTTTTGCGCGCTTCTCTCTACACTTGTCACTAAATAAATCTCTGCACTTTCACACACCCACCCCTCGCCCAGTAAAGCTTCAGGCCTGCAGGACACGCTTTCCTCACTTGCATACGCAACCCTCACGCCAGCACTGGTGCACCAGGACTCTGTAAAAATTTCAATCACACTTTTTTTTTTTTTCTTTTTTTTTTCCCGTTTTTTTTTTTTTTTTTTTTTTTTTTCTTAAATCGAGTCAATATAAACCTTGTTCAAAATGTTATGAAAAAATGTACAGGTTTTTACAAGGCAGGCTGCAGCAGAGCGCTGGCGTTCCACGCAGACATTCGGGTAGGGAGACGCTGGATTCTTGCACCGGGTTTTATCCCCTTCCACCCCCTCCCCTGGCAAGAGAAGCACCCTGCCCTGCTGAGCTTAACCCCTCCTGTTCCCTCTGCCCTCGGGATGTGGAGTTCGGTCAAAGCGAGCGCAATCCAGCCCTAGGGAAGAGCAGGGATTAGAAACGCCCTCTTTTCTTTCCATCGGAAACGGTAACCCCTCTGGGCCAGGCCAAAGGGTCGCTGCTCTGCACAGGTGGCGGCGGGAGCCGTCAGCTCATCATGTCGTTGCTGTTCACGCCATAGGTGGAGTTCTTCATGGAGTCGTTCACCTCTCGCCTGAACGCCGACAGGTTCTGCGTGAACCTAAGGACAAGGCAGAGCGYGGCGCGTCACAGCAGCGCCTCGGGCCGCCGGGGCTCGGCTTGTCCTGCTGCCACGAGGAGCCCGGGGCCTCCGGCAAGCTCCTCCGCACTAACCTGTCCCTGTTCTTGGTGAGGAGGTTGCGTTCGATGCCCTCCATGAGGTTCTCGAAGCACAGGTGCATGGCCTGCTGCTTCTCCGGAGGCTGGCTGTTCACTATGCTGTTCCTCAAGTCGGAGAAATACTGTTGGGGAGAAGAGAAGGAGGGATTAGCTTTCCCAACAAAGCCAGCTCAGCACTGGATGGCAAAATATAACCCCTTCAGGAAGGGAGAGGGAACGGGTGGTGCAGCTCATCATGGCATTTCTACCACTCTTATACATGAGACTGGGTAGTTTCTCCAGCTGCGAGAGGAGCTCGGGGTGGTTACCTTCTCATTGAGCAGGATCAGGCCAAGCAGAGGCCGRGACATTGACCACTGGTTCCTGCAGTCCTCAAAGATGATGATGTTCAGCACTGTTGACAGCATCTGCAAAAGGGAGTTGGGAGGCTTAAAGGCAGCCCTGCAAACCCAGCTCTCCCCTTGCCRTGGCACCGTGCACGCCAGAATGTGCATCCCCCCTGCCCAGCCTCATCAGGGTGTAACAGCAGCAACAAGAAAGGTCTGACCCAACTGCTTTGGAAATGCAGTTTCTCTTTTACAGATAAACACAGTGGGGCATCGAAACARGGTAAACATATCTTCAGTTCATTGATCTTCTGCCATCATAAATGTTGGAGAGCTGCAGAGGAGCCAAGTCCCAGCAAGCTCCATGTCTATTCCAAGGCGCTGGGAAGACTGGCAGGAGATGGATGGCAGAGGTGCTACCAGCAYGTAGAACTTGCTGGGCAAATTCCCGCTGCAGAGGCCAGGCTGAGGCCAGGCAGGTGCAGGGCCTCTTCTCAGACAGGCTGCAAGCCCAGCTTGCACGTGGTCCTAACGTTGAGCTTAGTGGAACCACAGCCTTGCTGAGCCCAGGGGCCCCCGTGGTTTCTGCTCTGCCGTGAGTACACTGGCACCGCTGGACTGTTCAGGGCGTCCAACAAACCCTTCATCAAAGCAGAGCAGGTTCACACGTTTACTGACAGAAGGGCTATTTCTTGGCTTCGTTTCTAGAAATTGCCAGTGCAGTTCATACTCATTTTGCAAAGGAAAAGGAAAAAAAAAAAAAAAAAAAAAAAAGCTACTTCCTTTCACTTCTGAAATGCAAAAGCGAGTGTTCCTTGCACAGGGAAAACCATTGCTCTGAAGTGCACGTTCAGATCAGACCTACCACATAACGAATGGGCAGGAGAGATGCAGTAATAGCCAGAAAATCCTTTTCCTGCAGAAAAAGCCCAGAGCTCTGCAGCAGGGATCATGAACATCCCACATGATGTCAMGGCCGAAAAATGCAGGGCTTACCAGGCAGTCCCCCACGCCACAACACGGCCCCGTCCCTTCRCTCTTTACCTGCTGAATCATCTCCGGGTGCTGCTGCATAATGTGCAGGAACCGGTCGCTCTCCTGGGTCAGAGGTGTGGTCCTCTTCTTGGTGCTGCGAGACAGCTGCTTGAAGAGATAGGTGACAATGTGGTCCAGACAGGAGCAGCAGCCTGTGCAAACCATCGTGTCTGCGAGAACAGAGAGCGGGAGATGTCGGGACGCTGCCGGCACTTCTCTTGCTCACACACACCCGGGCACACGCCGAGGGAAGCATCCATCATCTGCTTCCATTCAGGGACTTGGCAAGAGCCACCTAACCCACGCCACTGGTGACATCCTCACTGACACACTCATTAGCTCTAATGTTTTAGCTTCTCTCTAATCTCTAATGTTATCTCTAACGTTTCAGCTTTAACAGAGGTGAAACRGGGCAACTCTTAGACTCGACAACCCGTTCCACCTCTTCTGTACCCCGTCTAGGAGCGCAGAAAACCAGAGGCAAACACAGGTTTCCCCAAGATCCATCACCCACAGTCAAGACAACGGTGCACAACTTCCACAGCCTGAACCCAACACTCATTTATTACTCGGGCTGCTTTGAATTCACAGCATTTCAGACCCGTGGCCAACCCCAAAGCTCTAAGGATACAACAGAACAGAAAGAATTACCTAGTGCAGTGAGGCCTTCTGAAATGGAAGAGAGAATATACATGATTACATGAGGCTCCAGACTGGCTATAAAGTTCATGTGGTCCTGGGTAAGAACTTCCAGCAAGGAATAGTATGACTGGCTGAGCTTGGGATAGTCCTGCAGAGAGAGAAACAGAGAAAGACTTGAGGCTTCTGGGCTGCTCTGGAGCGATCAGCCATGCTGTCTGCAGGGGGATACACCCAAGCTATTGATTAATCATCTCAAGATGCTTACTGAATCTCTTGGAATGAGAACCAACCAACCTCTCCCACAGCATTACTTCTGAGCCTGTATTATTCCCCCTGCCACTTCAAAACAGGATTGAACCTGTTGGATCCAACACCTCTTTTTTTTTTGCTGGGCAGGACTGTGCTGACATTGCTGAAAGCTCTGCTGCAAAAGGCACTTCTGTAGCTGAGGTCTGGGCAGGAGCAAGGCTCTGTAGGTGGAGGTCTTCAGCAAGCAGCTTGCTCTAACTGCTGACACAAGAGCRTCTTTGCCCGCTGGCAGTACAGGGAAGAGCCACCTTGCACTTACAGCAAGTATTTTTCAGGGAGAGAAGCAATTATTTGGGTAATTGCTCTGCTGAGGCTTGGAGCCCTTGGGTGACAGGGTTAGGGCCCTGCCACTGCCCATTCCTGCTGGCCTGTGCCTAGCTGGAGTTGCAGGACGTGCCACAAGTTCCCTGCTCTCTGTGCTTAAAGTATTCCTTTACCGTGTAATCTTCCACCTGCCTTTCCTAGCCTCGTGCTTACGCTGCTCCTCACAGGTGTCAGCTTACCAGGAGGTCACTGTGAGGGATGGAAAGCAGCAGCTTGATGAAAGTTTGCAGCGCGTTGTCCAGCGCGTCGTCCCCGTACAGRCGGAAGACCCCAAAGTTGACGTAGCTGCCGCTGAGCGCGGCCTTCAGCATGGAGAAGCAGATGGAAATGCCCTTGAGCTTCAAGGCGTAGACTTGATCCTTTGGGACCTCCCCGAGCGTTAGGATACTATTCCCTGCATGAGCACAGAAACAGACTTAGCGTTTCAGCAATGGCATCCAGGTACTTCGTCCCTTGGGGTACAGGGAGAAACAAAGCAGCAGAGCTGCAAGGAACTACTGAGAAGCTGCTCACAGACACTGGTGATTCACGTCCCGGCCAAAAGTTGAGGATCTCACTACACATTAACAGCCTGGCCCTAGCAGAAGCCGAGGAGAACCCAGCTCTGCATTTTTGTTGCAGAAATGGGACAGCAAGGGGCCAGAACTGCCCTCCACTTGCTTGACAGCTCCCCTTTTGCCACCTTGCACACTCACAGGGCTCATCTGAGCTCCCTGCTCATTGCCCTCATTCTTCTCTCCCACTTGCAGGGCAAATACCCTACCCAGAGGGCTTGCCTGCCCGGCCAACACGCTGAGCACGCGCACAGCAAAACCCCTGGGTGCTGCTTCCCAGCCCAGCCTCCTTCTCCGAGCTGGCAAGTGCCCCAGCTCTCCCTTCCCAAGCAAAAGAAGGGCTCAAGGGCAGATGGAGGCTGCCAACTTACCCCCTTCCTGGCTACTCACCGTAAGTCGTTATCATTTTGCTTGTTTCTCGGAAAAGCAGGATGCCATTTGGTGAGGACACGTCAAACTGCAGCCGTTGGGATCTGAGGGAAACCCAGGGAATGACTGTGAGCTCATRCACAGCAGAACAAAAACAGCACCAGTATTGGAGCACCTCCATGTGTTGCTGTGGACTGGGGCACTCGTYCCTGAAATCTAGTCACAAGAGTTCAACAGATCGCCCCAGAACGCGGTTCATTCCCAGAGCGGGACAGGACACAGCCCCGTGGGGACAGACGAGCTTGGCTGTATGAGAAGAAAGGACCTGTATTTCATGGATTTTAGGAATACTATAAGGAGAAGCATGGAAATACTGTCTTGGCAATTGTTACTAGGCTGCTGGACACAAACCCAGTAAACATCTTGGAARAGAGCACGGCGGGGCAGGCTGACTATCTCCTATTCATAAGGGCACCGAGAACCCAGAGCTTGGCATTTCTCCCCTGCCAGGGAGCAGAGATCTTAGAATTGAAGTGCAGGGAGTTCTGCAGGTCACTTGCGAAGCCAGGGCGAGGAGATGCTCCAGCAAAGTTTGTTSTACTGCAAAGATGCCATTTGGATGGACCGAATATCCCAGCGGGACGGATTCTCGAGAGCTCTACAGCGACTGTGCCTGAACCTTCTGTCCCTTCTGCTGGGCTCTAACACGGTCCCTTCCTATGGGGTTGTGTTCAGCTGGCCGCCTGCCAGGCCAGGCCGCTTCTCAATGCCCTGCAGAGCGTCACAAGAGCCGCGGTTGTTCCGCTGCTGACCCAACAACGCTGGTTTTCAACACGGGTTTTAAATATGAATGCAGGTTGCCTCCATCTTACACGCTCAAGACACTCGGTGGGCTGCCTGATCTTGTTGCTTGGTCTAGCTGCATCGGGACATGTGATGGATATTGCTAATTTTCCTCCCTGCTGAACCAATGCCAGTCCCTGGGGCCCCTCAACACACTTCTCGGGGCACCCTGTGAAGTATAGATGGAAACAGGGAAAGCAAAAATACAGCTGGGTCCCAATGAGCACCAAATGGCCAGAACGGCAGACAGGAACATCCCTGCTACACTGTGCAGGCACCGGAGCCTCYTACCTGTTATGGACCAGCTCAGCCATCAGCTTGAGGACAGGGGTAGTGCAGGCTGGGTCGTGGTACCAGAGCTCGATCGCCCGCTGCAGGATTGGCATGTAGGAGGGATAGCTGCGAGGGGAAAGCTAAGGAGCTTTGGTGGCATGAAGAAAGGAAGGCAGCAACTTCTACCAAAGCACAGAAGTGGACTGACTGCGGACTGAAGTGCAAGCTTGTGCCCTGCCTCCAAGCCTTGCAAAGCAACTTAAGGCTAAACGTAGCGGATTCTACTAGTTTGGGGCTGCTTTGGCAAAGAAACGGCCCCCATCCGTTGAGGGAAGGGCACGAATGTTTCTTGAACTAGGGCAACCTGCTCCAGCCCATGGGGATGCTCAAGCGAGCGGATCCCAGGCTCTCCAAGCAGCTGTGGTCTCACCAAGAGGTTAAAGACACCAAACTGCTGTCAGCCTTAGTAAGCAGGAGGAAAACTTTTGTTTGTGGCCGCGATGCACATATCCCATATGTGCATCCCATAAATACCTTTGGGATTTACAGGCCAAACCTCTAGATGGCTCTTCAGACAGAGCAAATCAAAGCTGTTTTAGAGTTTCCAGCCATGGCACCAGGTATTATAAAAGTGAAATAAAACCCCACTCAATATTTAGCTTGGAGAACATGGCATTTCGATCTGGCAGCTAGAGGCTTCCCTCTGTCAGGGTGGCTCGAGTTGCAGGGCAACAGAAGGATACATCCATTCAAACAGCATCATGAAGCTGGTCTTGGCATTGAAGGCAAAGGCTATGCCCCTCAAGTCTCTCACCAAACCGACCAACGTTCTCTGCATGACAGAAGACAAGACATTACAAGTTAGAACACATCGCACGGGTGGCACAAGTGCCAGAAGCCTTAAGCTGGGCGCTGACCGGACTGGGGTATTTCATTCCCAGCAGAGGGAAGGCTGGCAGATTAGCCTCGCTGCTTAATTTAAGCAGTGCATCCCAAACCCAGCAAGTCCAGGGGATTTCACTTCTACCCCATATGCTGGGAGGAAAAAGGCACCCACTCCAGCGACTACTTGTCTCATCAGAGCAAAGAATGTGTCTCTCCCATCACAATTTATTTGTTCTCTCCTGGGTGGCTGAACYGGACAACCAACCCTCTGCAGAGACTGGAGGTTCCGCCTCCGGAACATGGAGGTTCTGCCCAACTTACTTTTGCCTCTTGTTCATTGAAAGTGTTTGTGCTGAACATCTGTGCTACAGTCTCGAAAGCAGCTGTCAGGGGGAGCATGAACTGCTCGTACTGATCTTCATCCTCCCCTGCAAGAAGGAAATCAAGAGGGAACATGTTGTACACCCCGATAGCCACACAGCTGCCTCAGCAAATGAGGTGTTGAGAGCTGGCCACCCCAGAGCTGCAGGGAACACATCTCGAGACAGAGGTGCTGCCACTGCTCATCTCCAGCTTGCTTGGGAAGAGCTCAGAACAAGCCCTGCCATCTCAGGAGAGCATACGATGACTTATAACTGGCACAGAGCAACAGAGTCGCTCTTTAGCTTCTTCCCTTTCCTTTTYCCTATCCCATTTGGCTTCTCCCCTTCTCATGCCCCTTCCTGGTCCTGTAGCTTCCCAAACGGCAGGATGCAGCCCCCCTGTGGAGCCCACCATCCGAACCACTTGGCTCTGCTTCCCGGGAGAAGCCCGTAATACCTAAATCCACCATGAGAAGACGCCCAAGCGCGGTGTAGAAGGTAGTCCGACATCTCATGTCAGTCAGGTTGGACTGATTGTTAATACCCAGGAAGGAAAAGTGCTCGCTCTGCAAAGAGAAGAAAACAGCRGGGTTAAAAGTGAACTGCCAGGCTGAATGGGCTTCTGTGTTGGGCACTGAGTCATGTATGAATCCTCCATTCTTCCGTCTCTTCAAGAGCTGGCCCGCAGAGTTATTTTGCAAATGAGCAGCTCTTCACATGAATGGTCCCAGAGACCAGGCCAGCAGAGGGCAACACATCCCAGGCCGGAGATCCCGCTTAGGAAAGTCCTGGCAAAGCTTCCTGCCCTCTCACTTCCCAAGTGGGAGCTCCCCAGCACAGGCTGAACATGGAAAGCCCTGAGGTGCCTCCAGAAGAGAGCGGCCTCCTGCCCTTCATTCCCAAGGGGTTAGAGATGCTGAAAATCAGCCCTTTACAGACATTCTCTTATTACCAAGCAAGAGAATTACTCTTATTTTTCTGTTGCACATTTCAGACTTTCCTGACTGCAAGTGCTGCAGTCCTGCATTTCACCCTGAAAACAGCTGTCTTTCAGTACAGACACCCCCCGCTTAACTCTCCTGGGATGAAAGTTATCACATAATTATAAGCCATCAAAATTGAGGGGCAGGCTTTGAACAAAGAGCGAAGGAACGCAGCGAACTTCTCCTACACACTCCTCTTATATCCTGGAAGCATCCAGGAAAGGGAGAAACTCCAAATGTGTGTCCAGGTGTTAGGGCCTGGGGATTTTCTCAGCATGGAGGAGTTGGCTGTGAGACATGAGGCAAACGGACTTACCGTGTGATTGTTCAGCATGAACTGTACAGCGCTTAGTTTCACCAGCTTCCTAACGCTGCTGTATGTAAAGGGGGTGTTAAGGAAGCAGTAGAATCAGCCAGAGATCTCATGTACTTGCAAAGCACCCCCAGAGCAAAGCTGAAAGGGGATTTGGGTCTATTTTATGTAAAGCATTCTAGCCTCTCTTCTGCTTGGTTCAAGGACTCTTGCTACCTTGCTGTCRTCCACACAGGAGAGGCCTACATTTACTTGGCACAAAGGACAAGACCATAAAACAGCCTGTCATTGCCCACAAACGTAGACTGTACACAGTAAGCTACAGAGCAGCTACGATCTCCACTAAAAAGCTGATGAAAATGCAGTCAGCAGCTGGCACTCAACAACTAGATGAAAGATTTGAGCGAGACTCTTCTCCCTGTCCCAAAGATTAAATGTTTTTGGAAGCCATTATATGCAGAGTGATCCTGTTCCAACCGAGCGGTTGGGTCGCTCTTCATCCATTGGGAAGCTCTAGTGCTTTGCACACGCACAGSTCTTCCAAAAAGGATATCCAATGGAGAGGTCATTGAGCAGCTGCAGAGTCTTGGAAGTGATAGGTTCACATCGACCCCAGTACTTCAGGTTCGTGATGCTAGGGGAGAGCACAACAAGGATGCATCAGAGGGCTTTGCTTGGTTTCTCCTTTGCAGTGTGGCAGATTCTTCCAGGCAAAAGTCACCCAACATCATCAGTTCCACCCTCCACCAGAACCACAGACATCACAAGCCACAAAAGATTGGTATAAAATTACTGTACTTACATTTGGTTGACTAGAAAATTATCCTTCAGATAATCTTCACTACTTGGGTCCCAAGCTACACTGGCCCATACCCAGGCCCTTGGAATTCTGTGGCTCTCCAGGGCTGATTTCTGCAGCAAGGGTAAGAGAATTCTGCGGCAGTGACAACATGCAGACGTATGCAATTCTGCACCTGCACCATCCACTGCCAGCTGCAGAATTCTAGTAGCCCTTGCTTCTTCCAGGAGAGCCAATTCCCCCCTTTGCGGCTGTGCAGCTCGGGCAAGGCCCCGGGCACATCGCGGCGGGGTGCTGCTAAAAAGCTGAGGGGAGGCTAGGGGCGGCGCACGGGGTGCTGGCCTTCGRCCTCGGAGCCGGGCGAGTGCTCCGAGCTCCCAAAGCGCCGGGAAGGCCGCCGAGCAGCGGGCTGCCCAGGGCGCCTACCGGAATTTTGAGGGAAAGATTTGTGCTACTCTGATACTAAGTGCTGTTTGGGGAAAAAATATAAACAAAAAAAAGCCCAAGAAAAAAAACCCAAAAACAGCACTTTGGTGGAATTTGGTCCCCTCCCCTTGGAGCTTTCGTGGCTGGTGATTGGCAAGAGTCCAGCGACAGGGCATGAATACTTGAAGCTGTCCCCACTCTGACTTGGTCTCTACGAAGCAGGCACTGGAAAGCGAATCCATTATTCTGATGCTGGGTGTATTTTGTGTCTCCACGGCCCAGGCTGGAGTCCACAGCAGCAAAATCAATCGTGGATACCGTGAGCGACTTGAGCCCCCGATCACAACTGATAAGTCTCTCGAGTTACCGTTACTAGTTTTAGACTGAACAACACTGCCTCATATTCCAGTTGTCCCAGTTATACCTTCCAGCAAACCCTGGAGCCTCTGATGCCTGCAAGCGGGAACACTTACATTTTGCCAATGAAGACGCTCAGGACCATGGTCTCATCGTTCAAGCCGAGCACCTCCGAGAGCCGGCGGTACAGCTGCGGAGAGAGAAGAGCACCAGGCTAGAACAGAACCAGCAATGCCCAAGGACAGAACCAGCAATGTCCAAGGACAGAACCAGCAATGCCCAAGGCAACAAGGACAAACGCTTCCTCGTTCCTGGCCACTTCTGAACATAAATCTCAAGCAGTGAGAGGTTACTTGATGTTCACCTGCTGACCCTTGTGGTGGACACGCTCACACGTGGCCTTCCCCAAGCACCCTGGTGGTGCACGGGGCTCCTCGTGATCGGACCCACATCACCACTCGCCCTAATCAGCCCTTCTTAAACCCCGAGTCATAGCAGCTTCGGGTGCTCTACGCAGCAACCGGCTGCTCTTCCTCCCTCAGGGACACAGATGKCYCTCCTAAAGGGACATCTTAACTCTRTCCCTCCTCCKGCAGCYACGCACGGGGCTTTCCTGAGTTTGTCTGGGACTCTCAAGTCCTTTGTCACTTCCCTGCTCCAAGGTCTTTGGCGTGGGGAGGGAAAGTCACAAGTTCCTGGAAGTGAACGGGGCTCTAGAATAAGGATATTCCTGTTCTTTGCATCCTGCCACCGAGGCATTCGGAGTCTGGCATATTTATAACCGCCTTGTTACAAAGGGAGCATTTATTTATCCTCACTTTAGAGRTGCAAAAGCACAGCACAAAATGCTAAGGTTCCTCCAGCGAGTCAACGCTTTGCGTTGATGTAAGGAACTCACTGGAAGTCACACTCAGAAACTGGGAGGTAACAAAAGGGAACCCAGGGCTGAAGCTCTGGGCTTCTGCCACAGCCACTGGCTCCTTTCTCAGGCCTATGGAATAAGTTATGCCAAGAACAGCTCACGGTTGGCAATATTAGAACACTGGGCATGCACCTAGAAAACAGGACAGAGAAGTCTCAAATATTTCTGCTATTTTTCACTTGCTTCCACACTGAAGGAGAGRAAAAAAAAAGCTATTACTACACTGGGCATGACCCAAAGGCAGGTAGCAAAGGGAATTACCTTGGAAGACTTCTGCACCTGGTCTCCAATATAGATCTTCCGAAACTGCTCRAAGAAGCTGAGCATGGCAAGCTCCAACTTCTCATTCCCAGCCTGAGCCAGGCGGGAGTCAGTCAGGTTCATCAGCTGCAGCACCCTGGGGAGAGGTGGGAAGAGACGCCCTCAGACGCCGCTGGACACGGGGACGGGGGGTTTCTAGCACGTGGCACTRCTTATTCCTTGCTGGGTGGTGGTGTTTTGGCTCAAGAGCTGCCAAAACRAAGCACGAGCACTGAGGCACATTCTGCCTTGGTGCATGGCTGCTCCAAGGGCTCCTGGAGCACTCAYAGGAGCCACGCGAGGCCTCGGTGGGAAAGGAGAAGATCAAGYGGACAGACTTCTATGAACATCTCCCTGGTGCTGAAATACGACGTGAGGGGTCTCCCTGCCTTCTGCAGTAACTATCAGCTTCAGGGGAAGCTAATGCTTGATGTTGCCTATAACCAGTGGCTTGTTAACAGGACAGCTGCCATAAATTAGCACTTTTGGCTCCTCTTTCTCTGCTAGGAGAACGACACCTCTGTCTCTTAGTGCAGAGCAGGGTGGTGTCTACAAGATGCTTGGTGCAGCCTGAGGTTGCTCATGAGCAGCGAGCGGGTTCCTCATGTCTGCCGGGCAGAGCTGGCAACGGAGCAGACTGGCAATTCCAGGTATCTCCCAGCTGCYGGGAGACCCCGGCAGCCCCAGCAGAACTCCAAGAACTGCAGCCACTTTAGGGACAAAACCCAGTTGGGAGTCAGGAATGCAGGGAGAGGCCCCCCTCCCGGTCCCATGCAGTTAGTGCCACTCCAGGGCATGTGTTTCAGGATAAATCCCCTCCTCTCGTGCTCTTCCCCTCTCACTCACAAGCCACATTTCCCAATTTAGCAGCAGACGCTGGCCTGGCTCTAGCCAACACTGCCAAATCTCTGCTCTCAGGACAGCCAGTCCCACATTGGCCTTTTTTTTGGGGGGAAAAGAGGGGAAGAACACGGGGGGCAGCTCCACAAGAGCAACGCCGGCATCCACACTGAGGTGCAGCTAGAAAACAGCATCCCTACCGACAAACCAACTCGCCATCCATCGCATCCTGCTCATCCGTGCTGGCGAACGAGACCCTACCACCAATCACTGCCCCGATAATATAGACGAGCCACGTCAGGCGCCCTGAAACCAAGAAAGGACATGAGAACCAAGCACGTCACGCGGCAGCAGCAGGAGCAACGCGCGTTTCGTTTTGCCAAAATAGGATGCACAAAGGAGAACTTTCCGCTTTTGGGCCCAACTATCCCCAAACTACTCAATTATGCACTTGCTGCAGAAAAGCCGTGACATTTCTACAGCACAAAGGCGGCCAGATCTGCCTGGAAGATCTTCATTATTTACATGATATCCCACTGCAGCGAGCTGCTTTCTTGCGGAACTCAATTCCGGGCATTTAAACACACAGAGATGTCAGCAGCGGGGTTGATTCTTCCCCAAAGCGCCAGGCACGGCGTGGGGATGGCAGTTTGGCAAAGGGGCAACCGTCCTGCGATCCCACCTCGCAGGGCTCACCTTCCTGCACGGCCACGTCCATGGGGCTGGCGGTGGCGCTTTGCAGCAGCTCCTGGTAGGACTGGGCTGACTGGTCAAAGAGCTGCACGAGCAGGGCGCACGTCTTCTCGTACTCGCAGCGGCCGATGGTGGAGAGCTGGTCCAGCTGCTGCTGCACCAGGCCGGTGTCGTCCAACGGATCCTCCAAGCCATCCCTGCACGGCAAGGAAGCAGATCAGAAAGGTCCTTAAAAAGGCAGAATTACACTAAGAAGGCAAAAAATTACTCTAAAAAGGCAGAAAATTACCCCCAAAAGACAAAATTACTCTAAACCCCAACACAGGCTTATTCCTAGCAGACAGGAGATGCCTTTCCTCGGGCGGGTAACAATTCCAGGGAATCCTGGAGTCTCTCCCTTGCGTATTTGCCATGACAAGGAGGGTTACCCTGAAAGAATAGGCTGAGCCTTACTGCTGCTGGGGCCGTAAACCTGAACACTAGTGGCCCAAGGGGAAAGGCCACCAGGACCTGGGATGAGTGAGCTTGTCATTTTATCCAAGTCTTTGAACAGAACAGGCAGCGCCAAGAACAAGGTCCCTTTGCTGCTGACTTTGATAAATAAAGAATCCATCTTTCATGGTTTAGTTCCCTTTTCCTCTAAACACACTAATTTCACTATTAAGTTGCGTTGTGAACTCCAGGACTCATTAAAACATTGAATCCCATGAACTCACAGATACCTAAAGACAGATAATCCCAGCAGAAGCCCTCTCAGAGGTGCTTTCATAGCGTATTTTTCTACGTTCAACCATTTGTTTCCATCAAATACATGCAAACACAAGGTGGAATTTGCAGGGCCAAGTTCAAGCCCTGCAGCAGAGTCGTCCAGAACTGCCCTTGCAGTCCCATGAGGGGAAAAAAGGAGATAATCCCAGGTCTGATTTGGGCCATGCGGAGGCAGAGCTCTAAAAAGGAGGCAAATCCCATCCTGCCACTTCCACCTCCCTGCTGTAATGGAGAATATGAACACGACAGAGCGGTGTAAAAGCTGGGGAAGAAGGATCCCACTGACCAAACGACAACAAAACAGCAGCACAGATAGTGGCAACATAAGCATCATTTGAGAAAACTCAGCTTAATTAAAAAAAATAAAATTAAAAAAAAAAAGAAATCCCACGTTTCATTTTGCATAGGGGACAGGATATACAATTTAGGAAGCCTTTCTTTATAAAGCCTTTGGTGACTCACAACATTCCCCACAGTCAGAGTTCATTTTTACAGGAAAGCTGAGAACAGGGAGAGAGCAGAGCCTTCTGCACTGGCATCTGGGGCTGCCTCTCGAAACCCTCCCTGTGCCTTTTCTCACCTTAGTATGATGTGCACAGACTCCAGTCTGGATGTGATGTAGGCTTTGGTCACCTCTGGGGTGTAGGTTTCCAGCATGTGCGGCTCGGTGGCTTTGACGTAGGGGACGGACGCAGCCAGCCGCTGCCACAAGCTTAAGAGATAGTGGACGCTGTTCGGGGCAAACTCCCAGTGCTGCCAGGCAAGGAAAAGCAAGCGAGAAGTCACGATCTCCAGGATTTTGTCCAGGTTATTGTGTTTCACATAGCACCTTTTTTTTTGTTGGGTCTATCTTGAAGCTTTAACGATACAGCTGCTGACTTTACCAATGAATTTTATATAGTTCAGAGGACGTTATCAACACTCAGTTAAGAATTTCAAGACCCCTCCAAGCAGGGTCCAAAGATGCACAGGCGAGCAAAGCACGGCTGAGCAACCACTGCAGCGTGCTGCACACAACTCCCCGGGCAGAGCAACAGCTCACAGCTATTTTACAAACAACTTGGTCAAACTGTAACATTTATGCAAGTTACACCATTTTTCTAAACTGTATTCTGTGTGCAGCTGTAGTTACAAGGTATATGTCAGGGGAAAACTCAGTGAGAATACAGCATGATCCTCCTGTGAGTAGCAATCCCTGTATTTTCGTGGCAAATTGATACAGAATTGTAAAAATAAGCCCTATTTAGCAGGTTCTTTTCCTTTCTGGGCGTGGAAAGGCTCCAGAGGCAAAGCAACTCTGTCTTCCCCACCTGCTGCTTTCAGTGGGCAATTGTGGTACAATCGTGGTAGAATCAGTGTGGGTTTTGGGCACACTGCACGCAGGCTTTTGGTTTTTTTAAGGGGTGGGCTCCTTCCCAGCACTATTCTAGTAAAGTAGGGGGTAAAGAACAGACAAGAGGGCAACTATTTGGTTTCAAGAGAAGCCCAGGAAAGAGGAGAGCGGGGAAAAGGACAGCAAGAAGTGACAGAGGGGGAGGCAAACGGCGGTTTCTACCTGCAGGCTGGTCACCGTGAAGTTCGCGATGAGCCGGATAACCTCTGGGTAGTTCTCCACCTTCACCAGCTCTCCCAGCTGATAATTGCTTTTCAGGCGGGCCAGCAACCGGCAGAACTCGTGGTAGTTGTTTGGGTCTGACAAACTCTACGGAGGGAATAAGGAAGAGCGGGAATGAGAAACAGGAGGAGGCACCACTAGCTACCAGCAGGAAGAGGCAGCCCTGTTTGGGATGGCTATAGTCAAATGGGGTGACCCCTTCTTTGTCTATCATCTTACCAGGCTCTTTTTCCAAAATCCCTAAATTTTACACCCTCCAAATCCTGACCTTGCTACGGCATTATTCTTTTCTCTGCCAGTATTTTAAACTCTGCTTTGCTATCAAGCTATTGGCCCCATTAACTCTTTGGAACCTCTTTACCAGACTAAGCATTTTTATTACTCCGACTTTCTTTAACTTTTCTGCTTTCTCATTAAAATACGAGATGGAAACGCTTAGGAGTACATACTGGGCCAAAAATTTTTCTATCAAAATAGCTGATGAGGAGGGAATGCAGAGAAAATTCCACCAGCTCCACCTGAAATACTCACCTGGGGGTTTTCCAGTATTCGTTTCACTCCATCAACGAGGTGAGACAGGAACTTGGCTCTTTCTGCGTTGTTAAAGAGGGATCTGCGTACAGAAGCTATCTGGACCAAGCAGGATAAAACCTACAAGGTGCAAAGAGAATAGACTTAGAATGACTTAGACTAGACTTAGAACGATGGAATGACTGGCATGGGTTCCCTTTTCACGATGCAGAACAATCCAGTTAAGTTTGAGGCTTCTTTGCAAGCTGCGCATCAGCCGATTCAGTTCAAAAGAGGGATTTGAAATCAGAGTCACCACCTTCATAATTCTACGTGTTTTGTATTTATATAAAGTAGAAACAAATCACATAATAAAAACCCCAAATCAGTCAAAAGAACAATATTCCCAGTCTAATGGTCTAAAATGTGTTCTGAACTCTGCTCTGCAGCCCCTAAAATACCAAGATTTCTTCAAACGGAGGCCCCAGAAAGCATGACTTGGAAAAGGAATACAGAAGATATGAGGCTGTCAAGAAAAAAAAAAAAAAAATCATTTTCAGCCCAAATTTAAACCAAGCGTAGATTGCAAGGGCTGGAGCTGCACTAGCAGCAAGCACTGAATGGGGTGATGAACAGCAGGAGCCAGATCTAATTTGTACCTTGGGACCCTTGGACAAATCCCCATTCCCTGTGACCACTGTAACTGCTGCCTTCTCAGCTGCTCTCTCATTTGTGCCGGCTCTTCCGTTTAATGATCAAAGACTCAGGACAATTACGGGCTTAATTGCCTCATATTTCTGCTCACTATCAAAAAAAAAAAGTCTCATAATGTTAATATCTTCCATGAATATTTGAGATTCTCAATTCAGAACTAGCTAAGGAACTGCAACATAATGAACAGTGCTGAGAGCCTCAGCAGTAAAATTATTTCTGAAGGACCCTTCCCTCCCTAGCCAAAGGGCGAGTGTTCACTGTAGCATTAATTATGGAAACTATTTATTAGACAGATGACTGGCAGGCATTTTTCTTTTCCAAGAAGGGATGCAGCTTTTAGTTTAACTGTGCTATTGGCCATTTCATGCAACTGGGACACGGCCCAGTTTCCAAGCGTGGAAGGCGAATTCTCATTCCTTAATTGCACTCCCAGACTTGCTTCCTACTTGTAGTATGGTTTTAGGATCAGCTGCACTCACTGCAYGGGGAAAAGAACATCAGCTGCAGAACATCAGTTCATTGAGGACATCAGGAGATGCTTGTGGACGCAGCAGACACAAGGACAAAGCAGCAGAGTGAACTTTGAAGCTGTGAGTTGCTCTTAGATCGGCTCCTAAACCTGTTACATGCCACTGGATCCCAGCACTGGGAGAACTGGGAGTGCTGGATCCCAGCACTGGGAGAACAGCAACCTCCCCTTTGCCTAGCCATCAAAAGGCAGCGCCAACAATATCTTGGAAGCTGTCCGAAATCATTCGGCGACATTCCAACCAGGGAAATCTCCCAGGTTAATCCTACCAAAAGATCGTTGTTGGCTGCTTCTGCAAGGAAGACAAACACTAAACTTACCAGAGGAGAAAACGAAGGAGGGATGGAATGATAAAGATCAAAAAAYAGCTGGAGGGTTGAAGAATCCAAGAATGCTGAAACAAAAGGAAGCAATTTATCCACAACACATCCATTTAATACATTCCACAGATTTAATGCTTATCTATGCCAAYGTTTTCCAAACAAATACCAAGTCAAGACAAAGTCCAGAACGGCCCATATATTTGTCAGGGTAATAACAATTGGAGTAATTGGAGTCCTCCAATTTGACCTAATTGGCTTTCCCAGAAATAAAGCTCTTGATATTCCGCAAAAATTACAGGATAATATTTTAAGAAAGCAACCTGTGAAACAGCTTGCAGCAACTGGTGAAAAAGACTCAGATGCCCACAGCAGGTGCCGAGCTGTTTGTTATTTACATTTCAGTTCTTTCACCTTTCTTGAACTGGCAGGTKTAAGGCAAAGGAGAGAAGAGTGTCCTTGTAACTCCGGAGAGCCAGCCCAAGGAGCTGGATGGCATTTGTGATCATGCCAAGGAAAAGGCTGCACTTCACACTTGGCACTGTATGCCCAAGCTTTAGGTGCAGAGGTCCCAGAAGGTCACCTATGTTTCCAGCCGGGATGCTCCCGGAGATGCGCCCTCTTCCTCCAGGAACATTACCTGATCTCCAGCTGGTTGGGATCTGCACTGTGCAGAGATCATCGGAGGACTCGTCCGTTGATGTGCCAATGAAATCAAAGTTCAGGCAGTTGTGGGTGAGCTTAAGCAGCTGCATGAGCAGCCCGTGCTGACTTTCATCGTTCAGGTTCAGGTTCTTCCCAGAAGCCTGAGAGACACGTTGGATTAAAGCAACACAGGACAAAAAACACACCCGAGAACGTGACAGCTGAGTCTGAGACAATAATTTAGCTTTAAGAGGACGTGACGAGCCTAAGGATCACACATCCCACCCCCCCAGCCTAGCCACCCCACACTTTCATAGACAGCTTGCGTATTTATACGCTTATTCTTTACAGCGTATCAAGAAAGTGGTTCCTTTTTCACTCGCTTTGTACGACAGCAGGTTGGCCAACTTAAAACTATCCTGGGAGATTTCTGAGATAAGGGAGTTCTTATTAAGGTGCAAYATGAGAATACGTTTGCTGCTTGAGAAGCACCTAAGAGCAGGGAACCCTGTGGCTCCACATAACCCTTGCGTGGAAAGGGGATGATTTGTTGAGCARACTGGTCCGAGCCTCGCTCTGGCTACGAAGTTCTGCTCTGGGCAGGAAAACGGGGCTATTCCCAAGGAGCAGGAGAGCTCCGTGGGCATCGAGGTCATTTCTGTGTGGTTTTCAGGGAGCACTTGGAATGCTGCAGGGCCAGGCCAGGCGCTCCCTCCTTCGCGCTACCGCTCGGTGCTTAAAATCAAACTAAACTCTTGCAGCTCAAGCCTCCTGCAAAGGTTTTGCACCGAGTTGTGCACACCTCTGCAAAGGGTGTTTGTACGGAGGCTGCCAAGAGCAGTGGGACCGGTGCCAGCGTCGCTTCCTCGCTCTCTGCAGCGAGGAATCAGAAAACCTGCTGATCTGCCTTAAATCACAGCATCCCGAGAAGCCAAAGTGAGAGGATTAAGAGCTAGGGTGGAAACTTGAGGCTTCTTCCTCCAACAAGCCACGTCTGCCAAGTCTCCAGGATCCCACAGGGACAGAGCAAGAGCAGGGTACTCCATATGGCTGGAGTACCCAGGATTGGCATTTATATGCCAATTCCTGGCATACAAACATGCACCAGGCTGCCACCAGAAGCCTTTCCGCAGCCAGGCCACCTACCCAGGCCCTTCTTTACAGGCAAGTGGAGAAGGTCTTTATTTTATGAGACCTCTAACTAYCCATCGAAGAGATGAGCCAAGGAACCCCTAACTTACTACAGCTGTTATAGCTGGGCACATAGAAGGGCTGGCTTGTGTGACTGTACAAGCCCTGTTTCCTTTGGGAACMAGGATAAAAGGTCATAGTTACTCCCACACACCCACCTATATCACTGATGGAACCAGAACTGCTCCCGTGGAAATATCTTTACAGTAAGATTTGCTTTTCATGCTGTGTGCTATTTGGCAACTTTGCCACTGCTACCTGAAAGAAAAGCTCCTCTTTTTGCAAGCAGATGAACATCCCAGACACTCTTCTTGCAGAATATTTGTCTTTTTTATGATTGTAAATCAATGAATCCATGATAGCTAGAAACGGAACAATACACCCTTCTCTCTCCTGATGCTTGAGGCCAGAACATTTAAAGCTAAGCCTCAAGGCCCAGGCATGTATTTCCAATTAAAAACCAAAAAATTAAGGTCATAAGATTTCACTGTTCRTGTTAGCTGCTATTTACTTATTTATTTTTAAATAAATGCAAGTTTAAGTCAAAGCTTTCCTGAAAAACTAACCTGGAATACAGCTCTAAAGATAAATAAGCCTCTCTGTCCTAGGAGAAAATACTATTTCCTAGAACAAYAGCACTTGTTCCAAAGGAATCACATCAGAGGGAACTCCAGCCCAACCATGGATCAAAAAGAGGAGATGACAAACACTTTTCCTTACCTGCTTCAATAAATTGCAGGACAACGTGAATATATCAAACAAGGACGAATCTCTGAAGGAAGAGGCTATTTTCCTGTGCTTGGTCAGTGGATGAGTAGTATCCGCCTGAACAGAGAAAAGCAGGGCTTAGATGTTACTGGCAGAAAAGGACCRCGACAAGCAGGATATTCAGGAATGTGCAAAGCACTGGAATGTGGAGGCTTCCCTCCCCACACGGCACAAGCTGCTATTCCGCAGCAAGGCTTTCTTGGTTGGCCTTTACCTGCTCAAAATCACCTTGCTGAGTTACAGCGGGCTACCTGCACATTYGCTGGGCTCCGTCCCTGCCACAAAGCACTTGCTTTGCTCCCCGTTCTCTTCCCAAGCCCAGATAATCTTAATCTGAAATCACTCAAACTTGCCCACAACTTTCTAAACTCCTAAAGGTTAAATCCTACCTGAAGCTGCTGGGCAGCTACGTGGCCAATTACTAGTAATTAGAAGGTCGCTTACACATCCCCTCCTGAACCTGCACAGAGGGGAAGAAAACTACATGGAGAGTCAACCAGGGACTGCCTGCTCAGGCTCTGCCACGTCTGTTCTAAGCTCCCGCACGGGACCTCTAACCACACGAGGATAAAAAGGTGACGTATGATCTGAGAGACAAACACACATGGTTTCACACGGCGTAACAAACTCGAATGTTAATTCAGGCCCCGCATCCTAAATATCGACTGAGAGGGGCCGCCAGCAGCGCGGGCTGCAGCGCTTTGCGGTCAAGTGCCAGGCAGGGGAGGAGAAYCAAGTTGATGCTTGAGATCTTCTTAATTTACTTCAATGCAGGATGGCAAAATCCGACTTGCTGCCCTTATTCCACAGGTCGTGCTACTAGATTTCGGAAGATTCCGTAATGTAATTGGAAGTTTCTCAAAAAGTTAGCACGGAAACCCTGAAGAAGGCCCACGGATGTGTTTTTCTGCCACGTGCTATTGAGTGGACACATCCACRGATCTGCTTTGCAAGCAGCAGCAGTTCTACATGTTCTGAGGTGAGTCACTGAATCCCACCCCGTGCAATTGCTGGCACTCAGCAAAACGAGTCAACTGAGGTGTGCCAGGAGTGATCAATATGCTAGCGGAAATAAAGGGTTCGTTTCTTTAGTGAAATTAAAATCAAGAGCGGTCTCTCCTCCTCCCAATTAACTCCTGGTTCTTCTAGCCAAATTAGAGCAAAATTCCCTAAGTGGCAGCCCGCTGCAGGCCACCTCTAGGGCAGCGACAGGTATCAGCGCCGCTCCTGCAAAGCCTGCCCGTGCAATGAGTAMAACAGTGCGACTCGAGACCGCATCGAGCCGTGTTACTTGCTCCAGCCTTCACCTGAGGAAGATGAAAAGCCACAAAAATGGGCCACGCAGAGGGCTCTGCAGATTGCAACCCGAGTGGCTGGCAGGGCTTCTAACAAAGCCTCTGCGCTGGGGCCCTTGTCCTCACTAAGTGGCCTTCATCAGCTGCTCACCCTTTTTGTTACCCTTTCCATCTCAGGAGTTTACACCAAAACGTGACAGAAGATGGAAGAGGCCAGAGAGAAGCAAAACAATTCCTTATAGCAGAGGCATAAAGGGTTTATATATTTATACATACATATATACATATGTATGTATATCACAAAACCACATGACTGCATAAAACAAGTCTTCCCTGCCACCTTCCCCCCAAAAAAGCACAGACACACAGCAGGACACAGCAATATGAATGAGAAAATTGGACACTTACTTCACTGAGGAAGGCTGTAGCACTTACTTGATTAATTTCATTAGTTAGCTGGGACAGGATTGTCACTCCTATGATGCAGTGCTCGACACTATCCTGAAGAGAGGGAGGGATAATCGGGAAAGAGGTTAGCAGTGGCACACACTTCTTTGCCTAAAGAAACCTCTGTCCCTCTAACAATGGCAACAACTGGCAGGACGGGTCATTTTTGGGGACTTTTCAGTTTCAACAGTGACTATGCAACAGAAAAAGTACTGAAGACGAGACATAGGAGAGTAAGATGCAAAATACTCCCTGAAAAATACCCAAACTTTCAAACACACACAGGTAGATATTCACCTAGAGAAAACAGTCTGACCTGTAAAAACCTTGTGACATCTGTGATCACGTTCCTGAAGACATATTCATCCTTCTGGCAGTCAAACCAGCCCAACTTGGTGATCCTGGCATATAACTGGATTAGTGCTTGTGTGACAAACGTTGCCAGCTTTGGCCTAGTGGCCAGGTAATTGAGCACATAGTTCCCTGTAACACAGAGAGGRGGCATCTCTGTAGACAAAAGACTTTGCACATGGAGCCAAGCCTGGAACACCCCGTTAGGAAAAACTGTATTTCAGAAAGCTGCTTCTGAAGGGAAAAAAAAGAAGAAAGAACATCAGCAGAGMGGTGGTTTAGATGGACACAGTCAGCAAAGCAGAAAAGCTGGACCGGGCATGGGACCGTCCTCCTTCAATGGTGTGCAAGGGGAAAAGCAAGGAGAATATATCCCACATAACTTGAGAAATGTAAAAGCACAGAGGAAACATTCTCACTTACTAGATTTAAGATCCTTTCTTTATAACTAAGGAACTGCTCTAGAATAATTTCAGGATAAAACAGGACTTTGCACGGTGGTTTGGTTAAATGCTCTCTCCAAGCCCCTTTTTGCCTCACATTTCTATGAAAAGGCTATTTCCTATAACAGAGCAGGGCAGCTACTCCAACACCAGCGGATTCACAGGGCCACAGAAACGTCACTGACTCTCAACTGGAAAAAAAAAGTCCATACATGTGGCCTTTACATCTCAGCTARTAATATATGTGAAGATGCAATCTGTGAGCAAAGCTGCTTTTGCACTATATTCCTTAAGATACCCAAGCAGCCCTAAAGAGCAATTGCTTGCAGAGAGCCCACCACTCGTGGTCGAAATGTGGGGGATGATCATTCACTTTAGCAGTAGCTTGGCTAGAAGAATTGCACTTACGGATATCTATTCGCTGCTCCAGGGGTAAAGGGTTATTTGTGCGCGACACGAGCTTGGTAAGGCATGTAGCTGCCAACAGCTGGGAGTAGGACGACTGTAAATGAGAGAAAAAACACACAAAAAAAGCCAAGCTGCAGTTTACTCAACACTTCAGAACAAGATCRAGCACCAGAATACCAAGCTAACGATGTTGCAGGGGATATTTTATATCTCTTTGGTAATGCTAATTCTGGAGCATGGGATGTGTTTTCCCGTTTCAAAACGCTGGGTTACCAGGGCAATGCCAGAGCAAGGGCAATTTTCTGAGGAAAGGTTCCAGGGGAAACTTGGCTCTTTTTACGTTATGAGGGGAAACCTCTGCACCTCCATCCTTCCTCCCGTGCCCAACGGAGCAGGCAGCGGGTGCCCACGAAACACTCCTGTCGTTCGGGTATCTTCAAGCCCACCCTGTTTGTGTTGAGAACGGCAGCACGAAGCCACCAGAACTCACAGACACCTGCAGCAAACACTGCAGCAGCACAACGAGGTGCCAGCGCCAACACCTTCTCCGGCCGGGGCTGCCCACAATCCGGGATACATGACAGCACGCTGGCTGCAATACAAACGTGGCACGTTGAAGCCATTCCCAATGGAAGCCCAAAACCGGGAGATGCATTTCGAACAGCTCTGGGGTTTACGTACGCTCCCTCTTTCCAGAAGCAGCTGGCACTTGCTCAGACAGTCGGGACTGTTGGTGAATTCAACCAAAGCCTTTTCCGCCTGCAGCCGCGTCGCAGTGTCCGTAGTTTCATACAGCTGTTTGCACAGGTTCTCTAGCTGGGCTAGGCTCTGAAACACAGCACACAAACAAGTTAGAACCACCAAGCCGCAGAGTTAACGCTTGCGAAAAATAAGTTCACCTGGTATTTTCTTCTTTGGTCTATTAAACGAAGCCCGTACTTCCCTCCTGAGGAATTCCCTACCTGTTCCAGTTAGATTTGGAGGACTCCAGGTGACTGGCAACAAATCCACACCCAGACACTTCTCACACTCCATCACATCCAGCAACATCACTCAAAACAGCGAAGAGGGGAAAAACCAACCACCAAGGCTGCTTTGTCACAGCTTCAAAATGCAATTTTTAGCTCCCAAAGGCAGGTTCTGTGCATTCAAACAACCGTTCAACCCACAGCTGAATATTTTCTTACACGTACGTTCAGCAATTGTGGGCCAAAAATACACTGAAGTTTTCAACGCTCCGTTGCTGAGGTGGTAACGTCAGATAAAGGATGATATAAATAACAGAAAGAGTGAAGCTCGGCATGGACCCTGTTACCTTGCACCATCTTCCAAAGGGGTTTTGGTAACTGTACCTCATGGAAAATTATTTTGCCGAGTCCCAGTGTCCTGGGAAATGGAGCTTTTCCAGAGCTAGGACACATTCCAGCCCTTTCTTTGAGGTCTTGCCTCTTTAGATTTCCCTCCAGGAGAAAGCAGCTTGTGACAAATAACTCGAATTCTCTCGCAGCCAAGTGTAGGAAATAGAAAAAGGAACTTGTAGATCCTGGGTTGTGTTCTTACTTGGTGGGATGGGGTAGCAAACCTGCAGTTTACCTCCTCGCAGCCACTGGTGGCACCTGGAGCTTCACAGAGTCGCACGAAGCTCTGAGAAAGCCAGGAATAAAAGTTCCAATATTTGCAATGTTTGCGCTGGCTTCTCAAAGCCGCACTTCCTATCAGGTCTACAAGGAGCCCCGTCACTTCCACATCATCCTCACGTTCCGATTCACGCCCTCTTTCTGCTCAGGTTACCCCAAACGTGCAGCTGCAGACGGAGGGTATTGCAGAGCGATACGAAGCAACGCCAAAGCCTATTACGGGTTCGCTTAAAGCGGATGCCCGAACGTGGAATTTCCACCCTCTTGTCCAAGTGCATAAATAGCGATTTTATTTTTTAATTGAACGCGCTCAAACGGCCAGAAAACATTCGTGCAAAGCCAGGCTCCGCTCTGATAAACCTCTCCGACGGGCACCACTTTTTGTGCCCAGACACTCTCCACCGACGTTCCCTTCTCCTCTTGCCGGCGGGTGGGATCCGGCTGCTTTTCCGTGGGAATTTGCTTGCTGGAAGCCAGAGCCCTGCTGCTGTTGGAGGCGACAAGGACCCGCGGGTTGTTTCACTGCAGGGCCTGGGCAAGAGCTGCTGTTTGGAGCGAGGAGCGCAGCGATTAGGCAGGGCGAGAGCCCTGCGAGGGCGAGATAAGGAGCACGGCACGAGGCGGCCCAAAGCGCCGCGGGAATCACACGAGCGCCACGGGCCTGTGGCCAGCCACAGGAGAAGGGCTCGGGGGCCAGGAAAAGGTGGACCTGAAGACAAATAATTACTGCTAATTGCGGCCACTCCTCCTTTTGCAGCGAGGGCTGGAACCTCTGGAAGATCCAAGCTTTGTAAGGCGGTTAACGGAGCAAACTCGGCTTGTTTTGTAGCTGGGGAGGTAGATACAGAGCAGGCAGGATTCAGGACTTGGGTGCCGTTTTGAAAGGAGAAACTGCTGAGTCACAAATCCCAAAATCTCCTTCCTGGATTTCCTGGAATTTGGGCGCATGCGCCGCTCACGACAGCGTGGAAACCTTAGGAATCTTCTGCAGGTGCAACAGGCCATTTCAAGTGACCTCCTCTACTCATAAATGTCGTCACATTTATGTGTAGAGAGAGACACATTTTCCTATAATTATGAACAGCTGAATTATTAGTGAAAATGTATGACGCCTAATGACAGCTTGATTTTTAAAATAAGTCTTTTTTTTTTAATTTTAAAGGGTCACTTTCTGCATTATTTTAAAATTCGTATTTCTCTTGCCCACCTGTTTATAGGCCTGTTTTTAACAATGCAACTGGAGCACYGAGGTGAAGGGGGTTTCAAGCCCAGGRGGATGTTCCCAAGCCCAGGGGGGGRCATTCCCGAGCCCGGGGGGACGTTTTCTGTTCCGTTTAGGGGGTTTCTGCTCAACCCCCTAAACCCTCCAATCCCCCCTCAATCCCAACACGTTGAAATAAACGGTGTCGCTGTTCAGGGTCCGTGCTGCAGATCGACCACGTGCGATCATCTCTAAAATGATAAACATTGCAAGGAAAAGAAGAGCTCCCTAGGAGGAGTCCCCAGGGCATGGCGAGGGAATTGATCTGGATTACACAGCTGCTTAAGCAATGCTCTTTCCATCCCCATTCTGCAAGGGGCTCCAGGCGGGTTCGGACCAAGGCCTTCAGAACATACGACACGGTGAAATCAAGGTGTYGTGGCTCATCGCTCCCGTTTGTGAAGAGTATTGGGACAAATAAATGGTCCCATTTGTCCTATCAATAATAGAGAAAAGCAGCCTGCTTACGCCTCCCGGCATAACTCAAAATTAGCCACTGCAGCAGTATTTTCAGGCATCTTTCTGCACCTCACAGGGTTTCAAAGTGCTCTCATTTCCCTCTCTACAAGAAAAGTCCTTCTGGACARCCTTAAGCTCGGCTTTCTACTATGGAATATATTTTAAGGGCCGTTTAAGGGCCACCGAAGCTAATCACACCTAGGAGGTCAGCAACACTGAGAAGAGACGGAGGGCCAAGATATCCGAAAGGAACTTCTGCATTTGGGCTCCCGACTTCCAGATGACACCAGGACCGGCGCGTGACGGTTTGCGCTGCCCGCACGTACCAGCGCTCGCAAAATAAATCAGAGAGGGGCTGACAACATAATGGATCGTTTCTAAAGAGGGGGAAGCAGATCCAGTCGACAGGGAATTGTTAATTTTCTGGCTGGCCACTCTTTACAACTTGATGTTGCTGCTCTTAATGATCTTGGCCAAATGGGTGCCCTATGAGCACCCATGGCGTCTCCAAGGGCTTGGAAATCTCTATCCATTGCACAGCCTATTCTCAAAGGACAAGGAGACTCTGCATCTTGGCACAGGGCTTCCAAATGCGGATGCTCACGTTGTACCTGTTGCACATGCTGGTCTGCCTGTTGCCAACACCTCAGACCTGTCAGTCAGGGCATGATACAGCGTTTAAATGGTCACAAGCTGGGAAACCAAGCTGCAGGTGTCCGGATTTGTGCCATGCGGCTGCAGTCTCGTTGAGTCGGCAGGAGATGCCCAAAGGCAAAATTCAGCATCTCGGGAGGCTCCAGACCCAGCATCGACTTTAGACACGCAGAAAGTGGGGTGAGGGGGAAAGGAAGGAATTCAGAGAATCATGGAATTGGAGAAAAAGAGTCCGGAAACAGCAAAGCAATCCAAAAACTGCCAATTATGTTCAGCTTATTGGTTAAACTAATGTGATCACTGACATTACCTAGTGCTAGACGACAAACAGAATTAGTATTTTCCAGTACAACGTCCTTGGACTATAGCTCCTGTAATCACTGCGTTCACAAACACGCTGACCTCAYGATAAAAGGGCCCGGAGCTTTCAACTAGGAAATTCAAGCAAAACACTTAAGTGATACAGAAACAACAGCGCTGCTCCACGGGAACACAGGAAACGGGACAATGAAATCGGTGCAACAGGCTCTGGAAGAGAGCTGGTAAACGCTGTGCTCGAGACCCCCACTTTGCAGAAAATGCCATTGCAAGGCGCACAAACCCCCTGCACCCCGAGCTGCGAGTCCACAACGAGTCTGGATGCAGAGCTCCTTTTACTGGCAATGCAGAAAGAGGATGGGAAAAAAATGAAAACCAAAATAAAACCTCTGCCCCACTCTGCTGGTGRTTCTGTTACAAGATATAGGTACTAGACGAGACACATATACCCAGAAAAACACCCAAACTTTTTCTGATGATTCTACCTATTCAGCCGGGGTATTTTCTTGGGATGCTAGGCAGAGAGAGGGAAGTAACAAGGGTTAAGCGAGATGCAGAAAGCAGTAGAGCAGCTAGAGGAGAGCAACTCTCAGTCCTCCTTCCGCCGCATGATTCTGCGCTTCCGAGATTACAGAGCCGTGCGAGCGGAGCCAGGAGAGGCATTAAGAGGTTCAGATTTCCAGATCGGGTGCTTTTGTGAATCTGCCTTTTTCAGCCCAATTAAATCCAGGTCAAGTTGGAAGGAACTTTGCTATCTACCCTCTCATCTCTAGAGCGGCGACTGCAGAGCCACCAAGAACCCGGAGAGCAGACTAAAGCCTGTCCTCAAGTGCTCGGTTATATCCGAGATGGGTGGTGGCCTTGTAAACAGAGATATCACATGAAAGGGCAGCACAAACACCCAGGAAATACTTTAAAAGCTTTGGGCCTTTGGCATCAATTTAATATTCCTAGAAGCGTGATCTTTTAGTTGCTATGAGTACAAGGGAAAACTCAATTAGTTGGGCCAGGCAGCCCAGGCCTGTCGGATTATTCAGTTAAAAACATATACACAACTGCCCAATGGTCTGAACAGTACCAATGCATTAAAACACATGATACTCTTTAAAGACTTTCATAATAGAGACCATCCCCTGCCTGGTTTCAAAATATGTTAGAAATAAAGACCAGAAAGCTGCTATTTTGCATTCTGACATCAAGCCAGGACACGTTACCTGGCTGAGCAGCGGCCTCTCACTGCAGGGTACCAGTACTAAGAGTTTATACCAATATAATTGCTGGATATATTCGATGTTTTATTCGACAGATTGGATTACACCTGGATTTCCAAGAGGTGACACGAACCAGACCTGGGTCAGCACCGAGGTGGTTTTCAGGTGGTCCTTTCCAGGGCTCCAGATTCGCCGTCGGGAACCCTCCGCTCCGACAAAGCCAGGGGAGCAAAGGAATAGGAAGCTTCCCCTTAAGGAGCAAAGCTGAGGAGGTAATGAGACCTTCACAGGGGCTGCCTTCCTTTGCACTACTGCTGCACGAAAGGTCTCGGGTGTCCCAGCGTCACAGATCGCTCTTTGGAAAAATCACTTTTTAGAAAAAAAGAAGAAAAAAAAAGATTCTTGCAGCCAAACCACAGGGCTGTAGCACAGGAAAAGCATCACAAGCTATTCATAAATCTCTCCTGGAAACCACAGTTTAGAGGCAGGAAGATAGAAAATTGCATCTCTGATGGCAATTCCAAGTAGTAAAAACGTAACTCCGTGAACTCTGCTGAGCCCTATGGACTCACCAAGGAACGAGCGTGTTTCCAAAACCAGGGAGAACAAGACATTCTGAACGGTAAGAAAGTTCCTGGGCTGCACAGCATTCGGTATTCTCTTAAAATGATGATTAAAATGACCAAAACCCTCTTAATTGCATTACTGTTGGCTATCAGGGGGCCATAGCTCAGTCATTGTAAGAGGAAAAGAGCCTTGATTTCSAAGTTCCCATTTGCAGCACTGACACTTACTGCCCAACCGGGCCCTTTCGCTTCCCTCTGCCTTCCTTTTCCTGCCAGAACAGAGATCAAGCTTATGCCTAATGGGTTACTGGTTAATGGGTAACCATGTAAAATACTTAAATACACACACACACACACATATATATATATATATATTCTTTTTTTTTAAGCCTAATTTGGGAAAGAAACGTTGCCAACTCTATTTTTGGTTGAGTCGGGGCTTCCCTCTCTCCAGTTCCTGAGGACTCCCCTAGGGCCAAGTCCTTAGTCACTGACAAACTGAAGGAAAAATGTTGAACTAAAATAAACAAAAAAAGAGTATTTGAAGCAATTTGTAGCGGGACACTAGGCTAAGTCGGGATTCTTTCAGTGAGCAAGTGCAAGGTGAGGAGATATCAAAYGGGAAACACGCAGCCGGGTTCCAGGGGTTCCTCTGGAGCAAGCTGGATGTTACAGATTTCCAGAGCCAAACCGGATTTTGAGTTCGAGTCAAAACAATATCCTTTAACATGCAGAAATACACCAGAAAAAAAACCCCTTTGGGAGATTTTTGGGAAGTGCGCCTATGAAACAGAGGCAATTACCCCAATGAAGACAGTCCTTCCGAATGGCACAAAGGAGCATGGACACCGGTGGGAAAACCTTCTTGTTCCTCCCCATCAAACCCGCACACACGCAACCCGTTCCTGCAAGTTACGGGCACACAACGTGGAAACGACGCGGGAGGACCCATCTCAACGGGGACTACGTTTAAACACACGTTTTCCTATCAATTCAATATCAACGGGGTGTTCCCGGGCCCCGGCTGAATCCTCCAAAATGCACAAATATGGGATTTCTGCAGCGTGAAACCCCCTGGCTTGGAGCACAGGGCTGGCAGCCCATTTACCAGGTACAAAAACCTCCGTGCGGTACCCCCGGCATTCGGAACACCCAGGCCTGGACCTACAATCTCATAACGCACAACCAAGGAAAGGGATGACAGCCACACAATTTCCTCTTTAGATGCCAGATCCCTTTTTTTTCTTTTTTGAATTATTAAAAACACCCAACGCAGTTTCTGTCTTGCTACATCTCACGGACACAAGCTCTCTCATGTCAACGCAGCGCCAGGTTAAAGCAAAACGTCCCATTGAGGTGCCACAGATGAGATTTTTATTCACTGGGTTTGAGCTCTGCACAAAGCCTTAAAAGAACTTGCAAATATATTGCAAATGTATTTGCAAATATATGCAATATCTTTTCCTTTTTTTTTTTTTTTTTGCAGGGATCATCTCCCCAGCCTCTGCTGTTAAACTTTAACTCGTGAAGCTGCCAACAGCAACTGCAACCCCACTCTCGCAGCTCGAACTTAACGTTTGCTCAATGCAACGTYTCCCAAAAGTACAAAGCACAAATTTACAGCGGCGCACGCGGCGCTTTCTCCCGGCTTCCCCCTGCAGGGTCCCCAGCAGAGTTTGCAGAGGCAGCTTYCAGGAACGGCAAATAAACGCCGAGCTCCCCCTGTAAACACAGGGGAATTTACGTTTAACAACGCCACGATTCCCCTCTGCCCACAGGCCAGCCGAGCGGCACTTGCCGGCGACCAGGCCGGACAACCTGAGCGGCGCTCAGCCCTGTTAAGCTCCGCTTAATAAACTGCTCACCCTTGCGGTTCACGGGAGTATGGGATGCAGGAGATATTTACCCCGAAGCGGCACCGACAAGGCCCGGCGGCGGGGGGCCCTTCCGACCGCCCCGCGAGCCCCACATCACGCAACGCCAAGGCAGCGGCCCGTTCGAGCGCGGCTTGCCCCGTGGCGGCCGTTTTCCCGCTGCCAGCCCCGCTCTGGGGCGGTGTTTTGCATCCGTCGCTCACCTTCCCAGCGGGCTCCCGAGGAAGCGCTGCGGTTCTGAGGCCGATTAAGCGAGTTTTGGCGAAGGGGCTCTGCTCTAGGCCTGGGGAGCGGGTTGCTAAGCGGGAGAAGCGGCAGGAAAGCAGGCCGGGATGCGAGGGGCCGGCGGCGGCGCAGAGCGAGGCGGCCGCCACGGAAGGGCCGCGGGTGCCGCCGCCCGGCAAAGCCGCGGCCGGGCGCCGTG
>NW_020455659.1:88234-88990 GCF_003342845.1 Nothoprocta perdicaria
GGCTGCGCGCATGCGCGGCGCGCGCCCCGCCGCCCTCCTGCGCATGCGCCGCCGCCCTCCTGCGCACTCTGCGCAGCTCCCGCCGCGCCGCCCCGGCCCCCGCCCACGCAACTGGCGTCGAGAATAGCGTTCGGTGACGTCAGCGACGCCGGYGGCGCCGCGCGAGGGAGGGGCCGTGTTTTGTTGACATGGCTCTTAAAGGGGCCGCGAGCCGGCGCGGCGCCTGCGGCCCCCGGCGCCCCGAAACCAGTGGCCCCAGTGTGCCCATATCCCTGAAACCACTGCCCAAGTGCCTCTGAAACCAGTGTGCCCAGTTCCCCCCAGTGCCACTGAAACCAGTGCCTCTGGTGTCCTTGAAACCAGTGTCCCCCATTGTCCCTAGCACCTGTGAAACCAGCCCCCCTCCCAGTATCCCCAGTGTCCCCCTGCCCCGGCGACCCAGGCACTGGTGTCACACATTCCCCTGGCACCGGTTCTGTCGTGGGTCCTCCCAGCACCTGCCATGTCCCTGGCATTGGTGCCCGCAGTGCCACAGCCCCGGGCAGACAGCGCCCGCTCTGTCCCCACAGTGTCCCCACCCTGGGGTACCCCCGTCCCGCCCCGTCCTGTCCCGCCAAGGGCTCCCCAAGCCCTCCCCAAAGGCCATTTCCCCCGGGGATGCGGCCTGTGCCCGGCTGCAGCGAGCGCCGGGGCCCTCTGGTGGCACGGGACGGAATGGGCAAGGTGGTCCTGCATGCACCAGGGCTGCATGTCCTG
>NW_020455659.1:89619-90639 GCF_003342845.1 Nothoprocta perdicaria
CTGCGTGTCCTGCATGCACCAGATCCTGTGTCCTGCATGCAGCAGGACTGTGTGTCCTGCATGCACCAGGGCCTGTGTCCTGCATGCACCAGCGCTGCGCGTCCTGCATGCACCAGGGCCTGTGTCCTGCATGCACTGGTGCCGTATGTCCCGCATGCACCAGGGCTGCATGTTGTGTGTGCACCAGGGCCTGTGTCCTGCATGCACCAGAGCTGTGTGTCCTGCATGCACCAGGGCTGTGTGTTCTGTGTGCACCAGGGCCCGTGTCCTGCATGCACCAGGGCTGTGTGTTCTGTGTGCACCAGGGCTGTGTGTCCTGCATGCACCAGGGCTGTGTGTCCTGCATGCACCAGGGCTGTGTGTCCTGCATGCTGCAAGCCTTGCACATGCCTGGCTGCCACCTTCCTTCCTGCTTTGAGCACCCTGTCTCCTTACAAGGCTGGCAAATGTACTTCCCTAGCTGGCGACTGCAAGAGCCATTCAGAGCCTACAGAGGAGGAGGAGGAGGAAGGCTTAGGGTTGCAGGGTGCCTGTGCACAGCCCTTCCTTGGCCTGCAACCCTGCATGTAGGCCTGCAGCACGAGAGCAGCTGCTGAGCTGCTAAACCTGCTTCCCCGTGGGAGCAGCACACTCTGCACGGCGGGTCTGCACACCCCGCAGCTGCAAAGGCCCTCGTGCCTGCGAGCAACATGTGTGCATGCAGCGCGGCTGTGCATTACCCTGCTGCAACGTGCATCGCCCTGCTGCGGCATGCATTGCTCTGCTCTTGCCTGCGTTGCCCTGCTGCAACGTGCCTCGCTGCTGCCGCATGCCCCGTTCTGCTGCGGCGCGCATTGCTCAGCCATTGCACGCGCCGCTCTGCCGTTGCATGCATGGCTCTGCCGTGGCATGCGTCTCCCTGCTGCGGCATGCATCGCTGTGGCCCGCAGGCGGCTGCGAGCGCGCCCGCCCCCGCGCAGCACCCGTGGCTGCCCTTTTTGGTAACATTGCGAACGCAGGAAGCTCAAGAGCGGAACAGAC
>NW_020455659.1:90689-93164 GCF_003342845.1 Nothoprocta perdicaria
AAAAAAAAAAAAAAAAAAAAAGGGCCCATATATATATATACACACCCCGGCACGTCACTGGTGAGACAGCACGGCCGGGCGCCAGGGCACGGGCCGCAGCGGGGACAGCACAAGCACCCGGGCCGGGGGACGATGCTCCTGGGCACGGCATGGACGAGGCGGTGGTGAAGCAGGGCTTGCTGCACCTGCAGCTGCAGCAGACCTTTGGCAAGGTACCGAGCGAAGCGGGGAGGCCGCCGCGCGCGGCCGGGACCTCCTTCCTTCTGTCCCCATGTCCCTTGTCACACAGCGCCCGCCTGCCTCTGATTCCCCGGCATCTCCGTGCCCGCGTGCTGGGGATGCGTGACAGGGAAAGGGCGCAACGGGCTGCGGGTGGGTGGCAGCGCCAGGCACCCCGCGTGGCCCTGCTGCACCCGCCGATAAGATCCGTGTTGAGCAAGAGCCTCCATGGCGAAAGCTTCCTGGGCGGCTCCGGGTCCGCCGGAGTGCTGCAGCCGCCATGCGCCTTGGGAAGGGGCTGGGAATGGGCCGCAGGGATGCTCGGAGACAGGGATGCTCAGGGGCAGTGGGACAGGGATGACCCAGAAAGGCACAGGGGTGCTGGAAGGTGGCAGGTAGGGATGCTTTGAGAGGGATGCTCCAAGGCAGGGGATGAGGATGCTCAGGGGCAGGGGGACCGGGATGATCAGAGACAGGCACGGGGATGCTGGAAGGTGGCAGGTAGGGATGCTCGGAGCGTGGGGGATAGGGATACTCCAAGGCAGGGCATGCGAATGCTCGGGCGCAGCAGGACAGGGGTGACCCAGACAGGCACGGGGATGCTGGAAGGTGGCAGGTAGGGATGCTCGGAGCGTGGGGGATAGGGATGCTCCAAGGCAGGGGATGCGGATCCTCGGGGGCAACGGTACATGGATGACCAGAGACAGGCACGGGGATGCTGGAAGGTGGCAGGTAGGGATGCTTGGACAGGGATGCTCCAAGGCAGGGGATGCGGATGCTCAGGGTCAGCAGGACAGGGATGCTCGGAGGCAGCAATGGGGACTCTCCGAGTTCCCACTTGGAGCATTTCTGACCCATCCCCTCGGCTCCCTCTGGCAGAAATGGAGGAAGTTCTGGGGCGTCCTGTACCGGGAGAGCCCGTGCTCCACGGCACGCCTGGAGCTCTTCGAGGGCGCGGCGCCGCCGCCGGCCGACAAGCTGCGGCGCGGCGAGGCCGCCAGGAAGCTGGTCAAGCTCAGCGATTGCGTGCATGTGGCCGAGGCGCCCGGCGACACGGGCGGCCCCAAGGACACCGTCCCCTTCCTGCTGGAGACCACCGAGAAGTGCTACCTGCTCGCGGCCGAGATGGCCGAGGCTGCCGAGTGGATCGGGAGGCTCTGTGAACTCGCCTTCCCCGTGAGCGCGGGCGGCCGCGGGGGCATTGGTGGCGTGGGCGCGTGGGAATGGCACGGGAGGGGACAACGGGGACACGCGGGACCCCGTGGGGGCGGCTGGGCAGGGGGACAGCGGCTCATGTGCCTCTCTTTCCTTGCGGGAGCAGGCRGCCACGGGGAAGGATGCCCAAAAGGCCGCGCATCCGGGAGAGGCGGACAGCGAGTTTTCCATGGAGGAGAACATCCTGTACAGCTCCGCCGGCAAAGGTGGGAGCGCCATGGGGTGCGGGCATGGACGGAGCGGGCAGAGCGGCGCCGCGGCGGGGCCGGGGGTGCCCCGCCGCCCGTGCCGACCGTGCCGCCGCGCGGCAGGCGCCGTGCCCAAGGAGTTCGAGGTGGCCGTGAGGGCCACCGCGTCCTCGGAGCGCTGCCGCCTGCGGGGCCGCTTCGTGCTGYGCGCCGCGGCCGAGGCGCTGGAGCTGCGCGAGCCGCGCTCGCCRCAGCCGCTCTACCGCTGGCCCTACCGCTTCCTGCGGCGCTTCGGCCGCGACAAGGTATGACCGGCGCAGCAGGGACGCCGCGGCGGGCACCGGCCGCGGCACCAAGGTGCTGACGCCCCGCGCCCGCAGGCGACTTTCTCCTTCGAGGCCGGGCGCCGGTGCRCGTCGGGCGAGGGCAGCTTCGAGTTCGAGACGCGGCAGGGCGACGAGATCTTCCAGGCGCTCGAGGCGGCCATCGAGGCGCAACGGGAGCCGGGCGTCGCCACCGAGGCCCCCAAGGCTCCCTCGCTGGAGGCCAAGGCGAAGGCGCCCGGTGGTGACGTCCCCTACGCGGAGCCGCGCCGCTCCTGCCGCCCGGGAAAGGGCAGCGCGGCGGCGCCGGCCGGCGACGCCGACTACGCGGTGCCCTTYGACGCCATCGCCAAGTCGCTGGCGGGCAGCGAGTTCGGCGCCTTGCTGGGCGGCACCGCGGTGCCCGCGGCGGGCGCCGGCAAAGCCGAGCACATCTACGACGAGCCCGAGGCGCTGGGCGGCCACGGCGCGTACGTGTACGACGAGCCCGAGCGGGTCCGGGGGGAGGCCTGGCGCCTCCGCGCGGCCCC
>NW_020455659.1:93292-103688 GCF_003342845.1 Nothoprocta perdicaria
CGCGGGGACGCCGCGTACGACAACGTGGCGCTGGGGACGGCCAAGAAGAGGAGCCCACGGGAATGAGCAGGGACCCCCCATTTGTCTCCCCCATGGGTGGAGGAGGCGCTGGGCGCGCCGGCCGTGCCGGGCACCTCTGCCCAGCTGTGCCGCTGGAGGGCAGAGCGAGCCCGGCGGCCCCCGCTCCCCGGGGGGGTCTCCGCAGCCCCGCTCCCCGCTCTGCGCCCCTGGTGCCTGCCGGGTTCCCGCGCTGTCCCGCTGCGGTGGCATCGGGCGCACTCCGGCTGTGCCAGGTCCGCATCCCAGCACGGATGGCGCTGACACCGCCCGTCTCCCTGAAGGTCACACTGCTCCACGCGCRGGTGGGGGTAAATTCCTCCTGTCTCAGCTAGGGGGTTAATTTTGCTTTTTTTGTGCTTTTTTATGKTTTTTTTTTAATTATTTTTTTAATATATAAAACCACTTTGGAGCCGCCTCTGGATTCTAAATTAAATGCCAAGCTTTATTGTCATGGTGATCAKAGCGAGCGGCTCCTCTCTTCCCGGGGCGCGCGGAGCAGGGCCAGGCGAGACGCGCGGTGCCCTGTGCAGGGRGGCGGCTCCTCCTCAGCCTCCTCTTCCTCCTCCCGGAGAGCACCTCCAGCCTTCCGCTTCTCCACCCGGACTTTCCTGATGAGGAGGAGGCTGCTGCGCTGAAGCCAGCGCAGGGTCCCCAGYGCCAGGTCCTGCCGGTGACAGAGCCAGGGTCCAGCCCGGGCACCGTGCCGGGACATCCCGCCCCAGCGCCYGGGAGAGCTTCCACCACAGAGAAAGGAACAGCAGGAATTATTTAACATCTTTCAATCAAATACATGGTTAGGTGCTTGAGCTGATTTCCTGGATCCCCAAAATCCAAGTGCCAATTTTTAATAAAGCAAATTAAGTGTTTTGTGTATTACACAGATTAGAGCTCTGTATCAATCCATCTATCAGGAGTGTTGGGAAACACACGGGCTGGTGACAAGCGCAGCCGACAGATCCCAAACACTCCTGGCCCTGGCACCCAGGGTGGAGGGCGAAGCAGTGCAGAGCGGACCCTGTTTAGGAACAGGGAGCTGCATTTTTGGCCTTTTCCCATCGTATTTTGGCAGCAATCCCTGCCAATCCCGGCACACCCGCTCTCTGCACTCGGCTCTTCCATGGAGGAGAATTCCGGTGGGAAGGCAGGCTTGGCTGGCTGGAGCAACCGGGACTCCTAGCAGCACCATCCCCTTCACCGGTAATCAATTGCCTGAGCRTGTGCAATTATTAATTAGTGCTCATTATGGCGGTTATTTATTATTTATTAGTGTTAACACAGGCCGCTCTCCATGCTGCCGCTCTCGGTGTGAGCCGGGACTCCGTGCGCTGTCCGCCTGCTCCACCACTATTTTTCTTCACGAACAGAAGAAACTGGAGACCCTTTCCGGACTCCACTTCAAGCTCTTATGGGACCAGCAAGGCTTGAGAAGTGCCGACCTGGCAAAGACGCTAATCCCATGGGATGCTGCGGAGCGGAGATGGGCACCGGGGGCTCTTCCCTGCCCCAACGAGCTCCRGAGCATCTTCCCCATCCCAGCCAGGAGCTGCTGTAACGGAGTGGGAAAGGCTGGAAAACTCTTCCCGCTGGAGAACAAACCCTTGTCGAGGCAGCTCCTTTCTTCATTAGTGTCCGCTCGCATTAGGGAAGCGCTCGCTCCGCYGCGCGCTCCAGCTGCTCCGCCGGCGCCAACGCTGCGGCCGCAAACTGCATTAGCGTCTCGCCAAGCAGCCCCTAATACTATTAGGGGGGAGGCATCCGAGGTGCTAAATGACAGGCTCCTAATCAGCGGCGGGATTTATGGCCCGCGCCGCCGCCACRCGGGGCTCTTCATTCAGAAAAAAACGGTTTAATTGGGAGCGCCTGGATTCTCTCCGCCTGTCGTGTGGCTGGAGCTCCGGATCACCGCGGGGATGGGGGGAAAAGGAGCCGAGGGCGATGGGGAGCGGGGAGGTGCAGCCCGTCCCAGCACCCCTCGGCAGCACGGATGGAGCTGTGCTGTGATCCGGGCTCCCGGTGGCTGCAGCCGAATTAATCGGCAGTTGCCAGCGGTCCGTAAAACCTTCTTGGGGAAGGAAGCTGTAAAGTGCCGCCTCCTTGGCCGGGTTTCCGCATTGATCCCGTGGCCTCTCCGGCCACGGCCAGGCCCTGGGGAGCTGTGTGTGGCCTCCACCGAGCACCACCATCAACGCGGGGCCTCCTGGATCGAGCCTGGAGCTTTCGGAAGGCGGATGTGCTTAGCGCCGTCCCCTTGCCTTGCTGCACACCCACGGAGCGAAAATAAGAAGGTGGATGCTGTGCCAAGCTCATCCGCCCGCGGATTTTGTCAGGGCTGCAGTATAAATACCTCCTCCAGCCTCCCGGCACCCACCTGCCCAGACTGAGGCTTAAAGTAAAAATATCCCCTGGGTGCGAATGCGCCGCTGACGGCAGCGCGGCCCCAGCGCACGGATCCCGGGGGATCCCGGGAGCCGCCGCTCCTGCCCATTCCAAAGTGGGGCCACGAACCCTCCCTTGCGGCTGCCTCTGAGAAAGGGGAGTCAATTACCGGCAGCTGGTGAGAGGCGAAAATTATTATTAATTTCCAGGCAAGCATATGCTTCGTGTTAGCAGTGCCCGACGCCGTGGCAGAAGGGCCGATGCCGTCCAGATGGCTCCGTGCGCCGCGGGAATGATTAGCGTGCCGGTGGGCACGGCGCGCCGGGGCGATGCTCCGCCGGGGCCTTGCCTTCCTTTTCCCGTTTTATCCCAACCTCTTGGCACGAGGGGCCTGGGAAGCAGGTTGCAGAGGGGATGTGGATGCCCAAGTCCCCCGTGAGCCCTTTGGCCCTGCTGCAAACCAGGGAGGGCGGCAAGCGCCGCTCCGCTTTCCCTGCTCGCCGTATGGAATTGCCCGGAGAGCAGTTGCAATTGCAATTGCCCGTACGGAATTGCACGCACAGAGCAACCTTTCCTTGGTGAGACATAGCGACGGCAGCCGAAATTGCCGGTGTGAAACCAGTAAGCGGTGTCTATTTTTACCCGGCAGCAGGAGCCGGTGCTGCGGGTTATCCGCTGAGTCTCCGCTCGGCTGACCTCGGGGAGGGAAAAGAAAGCCCAGTTTGCAGGCGAGAGCGGCAGGAACATGGAGCTTCTTTAAATCCGGGGCTGGGAATGGTTCAGCGCCAGGGGAGAGGGATAAAAATAGCTGCTGTTCCCTGTGCCCGTGACAGAGGCGCGGGACGAGCAGAGCTGCGGGGGGGCCGGCGGCAAGCGCTGCCTTATAAATAGCCCTAATTACTGGTGCGGGTGCACGATACTTAATGAGGGGTTGGGGTGACATGAGCCCGGCGATGCCTCGACGCCTCCCGGCACAGGGCTTTGTGATGCCACCCTTGCCACAAGCCACGGCCCTGCATTCCCGAGGGAATGGGAGGCAGGAAGGGCAGCTCCGTGGGGAGCGCGCAGCGTCCCGGCTCGCCGGGCCTCGCCACGAATGTCCTGGCTTTGCTCCCCATACGAGGAGACATTCGAGCGATAACGCGGCACGAAGCGACGGAGTGCAATCTCCGAGAAATATTGGCGCATTAAAAGAGAGCAGAAGCTGCTGCAGCTGGTTAAAAGATTGCCACGGYGGAAGCCTTTCCCAGCAGCTGGCTCGCGCGCCGTAAATCCAGCTCTCTCCCTGTTGAAGGTGAACGCCGCACCGGAGCGGCGCCGCCTATTCGAGCTCGGGGTTCCTCCAAAGAGTATTGGGATGGCTGGGATTGGGCTGCAATCCCTCTCCGTGCTTGGTGACATGGTCCCAGAGGAGCCCGCTGCTTCCAGCGCGTGCCAGCAGCGGGATGGGACCCCTCTCCATCTCCAGGAGGAACTGTGGCTCCCTTGATTCCAGGGCTCGTGGATACAGGGGGTTTATTCCCAGGGGAGCAGTAATGGAGATGAATATAAAAATCCTCTCAGCGGGCGCCCTGCGGGATTCATGGAGCGTGGCCGGCTCTCCTGGCCTGCGGGACGAGCACTAACCCGGCTCCMCTCACCAAGGGGAGGCAGGAAATGAATCCCGCCCCAACGGGAACCTGCCTCCCATGCTCCGAATCCGGCATTCCCTGGGGTGCCCATGCCAGGGTGCCCAGCATCCCCGCGGAGTGCGCCGCTCCGGAGGGCAGCTTTCGATCCATCCCCAACACGGGCGGCCTGAGGAGGTCCCACGGGTGCACCCCGGCCCTGCGCGGAGCCTGCTCACCCCAAAGCCGCTTCCCGACGGCCCCCGGGATCCGGCAGCCAAGACCAGGGCCGTTCCCTTTCCTTCCACGAGGAGCGTAATCCCCRCTTTGAAAGGCGCATCCTCCGCTTGATGCTTCCTGACATTAATATTATCATCTCCAACCAGCCGCAGAGCCCAGCTGTCGCCCGCGATTAGGGCGCTGACACAGATCGGTGCAAGATTTCACGAGCGTCTCATTACTGCTGACTCCAGCGCCGCGCCGCTTATATAACTCGGCTTGCGGAAAGCTGCCGGCGCGGGTGCTCCGCCGCTGCCGAGCCTCGCTCCCCCCGGCCACGCCGGCTGCCTCTTCCCATCCCTCCCTTCCCCTTTGGGAGGTTTTCCTCGTTCCGGAGCGGCCGTTTCTTTGCTAACCGGGAAGGATGAGCTGGATACTCGTGTGCAGCTCGCTCTGCAGAGCCGGCACAGGCTCCCTGCATCCCTGCGATGCTGGGAAAGCAGAGGGAGACWGAGCGGGAATGGGACCCCGGAGCATCCGTCTCCATCAGGGATGCTGCAGGTGTGCCGGGAAGCACGTGGACATGGTGGGGAAAGGAAAGACCTCCGGCTACAGCTCCAAAAAAGGGCAGAATTTAGGKAAGAAGCTCCCCGGGACCGTGTCCCTGGCCACGCACTGCCCCTTCAAGCTGTGCCTGCAAGATGATTTTATCAAAGGGGAAAAGTGAGGCGGGGAGGTGGGATTTTCTGCTCTGGCTAAACGGAGCATCGTGGCTCCAATTAAAGTTTGGAAGCCTCATCCTGGAGCTGGGGCCCGTCAGAGGCTGACAGTTATTGGGCTGTCAAAGCCAATCTCTTCCAAGCGCTGCTTCCCCGAGTGCTGTGCGTTAGGAGTCATTTATGCCATCTATACCGAGGTGCTCCATTCGGGAGGGTTTTGCTCCTTCGCTTTAGGTCTTGTTCCCTTTCCTCCRGAGCTGAAATGATCACAGTTGTCTCCAGCCGATTCCAACTAGGCTAAAGCTGCCCCAGGTCATCTCCCCTTTGCCCCTGGGCACTGAAACCTGGCCCAAATCCCTGGGATTCCTCCTGCCCGGCACCAGCAGCAGGTAACAGCTCTGCCCAGGGCTGTCGGCTGCCTTCCCAGTGAGCGAATCCCTGCGACGCCGTTACGGGAATTCAGCCTCCCAGAAGATATCTGGGCAGCGTTATTACAGGATATTATACAGACCATTTGCATGGCCACCTCCAGGTCATTTCGATCACTTCAAGCTACTTATCTGCCCATTTTCCTCCCCGTCATATTTGCCTAATTYGATTACCCCGCAGCCTCAGCACAGCGAAATAACCAGGCGGCAGCGCCCGGGGCGAGCGGAGCGGATGGGCACCCACTGCGGGGGCTGCCCCTGCGTGGGGACCCCTCCCCAGCAACCTGCGCCCTGCGTGGCCCATCCGCGTGTCCAAGAACAACCGGGATGTCCCGGAGCAGGGCGCCGGGGAGACCTCCTTGCCTCCCGCTTACATCGGGAGCTGCAGGATGCTGCTCCCTCCCGGCGCTTGGTTCCCGTCCTGGAGACATCCGCCCACTCGTTGCGCCCAAAATGGGGTGAAATGGCCATGGATTGGCACGGCGGGTGCTCCCCGTGCTTGCAGGAGTGCTGCTGGATGTGCCGCTTCCCGCAGCGCTTTGGAGGAGCGACACCAAAGCGGAACCCGCCGACAGCCCCGGTGCTGAYGAGGCTGCGATTAAACTGCAAATTCCGGAGCTCCACGCTCGGAATTCTCAGCCCCTCGGAATTCTCGGCCCTGCTGCCGGCGGGAGCATCCACTGGGAGCTGCCTCCGCATGCGGCCGCGCTCCTCCTTCCCTGGGTGCGTCAGGGGCTGCAAACCTCGTGAATCCCCATAAAAATCCCTGTGATCCAACTCCCAATGCCAGGGAAACAGAAAGAGCCCTTTTCCAGGGGAAAGCTTTCCCTTTCCCCTTGATAAAATCATCCTCCAGACACAGCTTGAAGGGGCAGTGCATGGCCAGAGACACGGTCCCAGGGAGCTTCTTCCCTTTCCCAGGGAAAGGAAATCATGGCGCTGGCTCCCTGGGAAGCCGGGCTGCCCTGGGAAGCGCAGGAAGGCCTGGAGGGGTGACGCCGGGATGGCTGAGATGCTCCGGGAGCGCGGGGAGGAGGGATGCTATAAATACTGCCGCTGACGCAGCGTGCCGGCCTCCAAATGGAGGCTGGAGACAATAAAGATAATCAAGGGACTTGGGGTGATTGCCAGGGACCGGAGGGGCACATGGCAAGAGCGGAGCAGGAAATCTCTCCCGACAGCGCCAAGAGGCCTCTGAGAGGCCAAAGGGGGCCTGTGGATTCTCTGATGGCTGGTAGAAGGGCTGTGCTGCGGAGCACTAGGACGGTGCCACAGCTCCCGGTGGGGATGACAGCCGTGTCAAACTTCCACCCCCAGGGTGGCATGGGGTGGGATACACGGTTGGGAAGGGGAGTTGAAGGAGGTAGATGCGGTGACCATGAATATTCATGGCCCCTTCCCTTGCTCGCTTCCCAGCGGAGATGAGAGCTGCCTTTGAGTTAGTCGTTCTTTATTAATGAGCCCTCTGTTCCTGGGAAATGATGCCGGGGGAGCGGGGAAAAGAGGGCYGGGCGGGGAAAGCTGCATCCACCGRCTGCTCCATGGATGCCCTGCAAGCCCAGGAGCCGCGGCCGGCCGGGCGAGCGCCAGGCGGCCGCTCAGCCCGCTCCGAGCTCCGCGCAGACAGCAGCTAAAGAGCTGCTTAGCAGAGCAGCCACTGCTGTCCCCCGCCTGCCGTTTGTCACCGCCGCCTCGCCTCTAATGGAGCAATTTTGCCTTTGCTGCTCGGGTATCGCCACGGAGCTGTGTTGAGCCGGCCGCTCCAAACACGCAGCGGYGGCGGCGGCCGGGGGCTCCTGCGGTGGCAGCTGCTCCAATTGCCCCTTCTCCGCGGCTGCCCCCTGCTACCCGTCCCCCCTGCACTGCACTGCTCAGGCTCCGAAAAGATGCAGCCTCCTGCTGCGTTGCTGCTGGGGAGGAGAGGGAGGGAGGGATGCGATTCCTGTGCACGCGGGGGTGGGATGCGCAGGGTGCGTCTCCTGTGCATCGTCCGGGGGGGGGATGCATTGCCCAGGCCATCTCCTGTGCATCGTCCAGAGGGGGATGCATCTCCTGTGCATCTCCTGTGCATGTGCAGGGGTGGGGTGCATCATCCAGGCCATCTCCTGTGCATCGTCCAGTGGGGATGCATCGTCCAGGCCATCTCCTGTGCATCTCCTGTGCATGTGCAGGGGTGGGGTGCATCATCCAGGCCATCTCCTGTGCATCGTCCAGGGGGGATGCATCATCCAGGCCATCTCCTGTGCATGTGCAGGGGGGATGCATCGACCAGGCCATCTCCTGTGCATCTCCTGTGCATGTGCAGGGGGGATGCATCGACCAGACCATCTCCTGTGCATCGTCCAGGGGAAGATGCATCATCCAGGCCATCTCCTGTGCATCTCCTATGCATCGTCCGGGGGGGATGCATCATCCAGGCCATCTCCTGTGCATCTCCTATGCATCGTCCGGGGGGGATGCATCACCCAGGCCATCTCCTGTGCATCATACAGGGGGGATGCATCTCCTGTGCATCTCCTGTGCATGTGCAGGGGTGGGGTGCATCATCCAGGCCATCTCCTGTGCATGTGCAGGGGGGATGCATCGTCCAGGCCATCTCCTGTGCATCTCCTGTGCATGTGCAGGGGGGATTCATCCTCCAGGCCATCTCCTGTGCATCGTCCAGGGGAAGATGCATCGTCCAGGCCATCTCCTGTGCATCTCCTATGCATCGTCCAGGGGGGATGCATCGCCCAGGCCATCTCCTGTGGATCTCCTGTGCATGTGCAGGGGGGATGCACTGTCCAGGCCGTTTCCCTGCTCTCCAGCAGCAGCTGCTGTGGTGGCCGGCCCTGTTTCTGCTCTCCCCRGGGTGAGGCGGCGTGGTTCAACAAAGGGCAATGAGGGAGGCCAGGCGGAGGCAGCGCAGACCTCCCTTTTCCTRCAGGTTTTGTGCCGTCTCCGCGCCTCGTGGGCTGCGATGCTTCCCTGCTTGGTGCCTCTTCTCCTTGGAAACCCGCAGYCGGCAGCAGCGAGGGCCCCCGGCCTCTGCCTGCTCCCGCTTCCCTGCTCCACAGGCCATTCCCGACTTGTCCACAGCCCAGTGCAAGGGCTGGAGATGCTGGATCCATCAGTGCCAGGTGACACGGGGGACTCCAGCGGTTGAAGATGACGAGCTCACAGCTGGCCAGCACCCAGAGGAGCCGCAGTGGGTTGGGATTGAACAGCATCCAGGAGCATCCTACGGGCTGAAAGAGCATCCCGGGTGTCTCCTGCTCTCCTTGGTGGGAGCCACCAGAGAGGCTCCCCACACCAGGCTCAGACTCTTGATTTAAGGAGCTCCAAGGCTATAAATTCCCTTGGAATAAATTCTAAATGTGAGGCCAGGTACCTGGCTGCTCTTGAAAGAGAGGGAGCTGGAACGTGACCGGGACACAGGGCAGCAGCTCCTGCCAGGGCTCTCCTTCAGCTCAGGAAATTTGGGACAGGAGATTTTTTTGCTTGATCCTGAGGCCCCAGCTCGTAGCCCCCAAGCGATGTCGGGTAGCCAAGGATGCAGCGACTCACTGCTCTCTCCATGAAAATTCAGCAAAACACAGCAACATCCTGCTGAGCATGAGCCACCATCATTTTATTTTATTTTATTTTATTTTATTTTATTTTATTTTATTTTATTTTATTTTATTTTATTTTATTTTATTTTATTTTATTTTATTTTATTTTNTATTTTATTTTATTTTATTTTATTTTATTTTATTTTATTTTATTTTATTTTATTTTATTTTATTTTATTTCATTTCATTTCATTTCATTTCATTTCATTTCATTTCATTTCATTTTATTTCATTTTATGGAGAAGGCAGCCAGGGATATCAAGAGATATCAAGAGGAGGTAAAATATAAGATGGGGAAGGATGTGGCAGAGCGAGAAGCCATCTTTCTGCTCTGATCCTGGTTGGCTCCTTGGCTGCATTGGAGTCAAGGAAGGATTGCGGCCGCTTCCCGAGCAGCCACTGCGGGTCCCGGKTTGGGATCCCACACACTGGTGTTTGCACCTGAGTCAGGTGTAATTCCCTAAGCTTGAGAGCATCAGGTCTGTCCCCCCTGCCTCTCTGCTCCGTGCGCTGCTCCGGAACAGCYACCGGGATGGGAATCCAGATGGCACAGCTGGGTGGGTGCAAGAAGCTCCCCACTGCTCAACGTAGGGCTGGAAGGAGGATGAGGATGCTGACAGAGCCAGAAGGGGATGAGCATGAGGCCAGGATCCTGCTCATGTCCTGGGAGCAGCGGTGGAGGGAGCTCTGCTCCGCTCCTCCCGGAGGCGATATCCGATATCCAGGCTGTGGGAAGAAGGGAGAGGCTGAGTGCTGCCAAGGGCTGAGCCGGGAAAACCAGGAGCCTCAGGCACAAATGAACAACGGTCCTGGCAGCATGTGTGCGTGTGCACGAGCGTGCACGTGTGTGTGCAATTCCTCCCACCGGCAGATCCCAGAGCGGGATCCGCTGGCAGCTCCTGGCCCTCCTCTCCCTCCCTCCACAGAGGGGCCGGTGGCAGCTCTCTGATCCGGTGCTCCCTGATCCGGGCCACATCACCAAGCCCCTGCGCGTGTCCATGTCCCCACATGTCCCCCATGTCCATGTTCAGAGCAGGGGCAGGTTGTGGGGGGCTAGGGAGTTGGCGGGGGGGCCCTGTCTGACCGCAGCAGCAGGGGGGTCAGTGGTTGGTGCGGGGCCCAGTGCGCACGGCAGGGACATAAGGATGGCTGGAGACAGGGATGAATGGGTGGAGGTGGCTGGAGGGAGGATGGAGGGATGAGATGGATGGATGGATGGATGGATGGATGGATGGATGGATGGAGAGAGGGATGAAGGGACAAGGGCGGCTGGAAGGGCTCCCGCACCCCTCCAGCTGCAGCGCTCTGCCTCCCTCTCCAGCATCGCCGCCGCCTCCCGGAGCCCCGGGCCCGGCGCGGCCGCTGCCCCGCGCGCAGCCCGGCACGAGGGGCGG
>NW_020455659.1:104086-113178 GCF_003342845.1 Nothoprocta perdicaria
CCGGAGCGCGGAGCCCGCAGCTCGGAGCGCGGAGCGCGGAGCCCGGAGCGCGGAGCTGGCCGCGGAGATGTGGCGGCAGCCGGCGGGACGCGCTGCCCGGCTCCGCGGCTGACGGCGGCGGCTCCGCGCCGGGCGGAGCGCGCACCCCTCTCCCTTGCGCAGCGCGCCGGCCTCCTCCGCGCCCGGATTTGGGATCTACCTTGGTTCGGGGCGGGGGGGCTTTTTTTTTTTTTTTTTTTTTTTTTTTTTTTTTTTTTTTTTTCCCCGCACACACCCCCGCCACGCCTTTTGTCTTCGCTATTTTTTACGCTTGAGGAGGAACTCTTGGATTTACTAACATGATCCTGGCCAACGCCTTCTGCATCATCCTCTTCATAGGTGAGTGGCCCGGGYGGGGGGGCCGCGGTCCTTGCCGGGGGCACGAGGTGGTGGTTGCTCCACAGCAGAGCGTAGGGGACAGGGGAGAGGGGGGACACGTCCTTCCTGTGTGGAGCCACCAGAGAGAGGGGGCCACGCTGCTTCGGACCAGGTGTCGTGTGCTGCACAGCCAGGCTCTCCTCCTGCATCGGGAGACTRAGGAGGCGACAAAACCGAATTTTTCCGAAGGACAACTTCATCAACCTTTCCTTTTTTAAAGTTAAGATGGGGGGGGAAATCCCAGCCTCCCCGCTGGGAAGTGCCACCGTACAGCACCACACGGGCTGGCTGCCGACCTACCGAGGGAACACGCGAGGAGCAGCGCTCACCGTGTGGCAGCAAAACTGCTCTTTGATGCCCCTCTCCTTGCCGGCTGACAGCGGATGTGCGTTTGAGAGGCTCTGAGCTCCTGCTTGGCCCCGAGTGCCCTCCATCCCTGCCGTGGTGGCTCCCGTCTGCCCCGTTTCTGCTCACGGCTTGGAACTCGCTGTGGAGAATCAGTTCGGAAAGTTGAGCTAATTGCATGCGTATGTGCAGGGAATTGCTGTTCCCTCTGTTGCAATTCCAGCACACGTTGCTTGAGATCACGGGCGAGGTTTTTCGGAGCTTGTCTGTGCCAAGGGAAGAGGCTTCGCATTTCTAGGGCAGCCTCCTCCAGAGGTGCGGCAGAAATGGGGGGGAAGTGGTGAAGACAGAGGCTGGGGCGGATCCGGGCTGGAAAGGAGGCGCAGGGGGAAGGTCCCTTGTCCCCGCTGTGAGGCAGGTGACGCACCTCGGGACACAGGTCATGTGCCAGGACATGCTCCAGGTGCGCTCACAGCCATACCTGCACCCGCTGGTTCCCTGCACACGTGCGCGTGCGATCCCCAGCGTGCTGCAGCTCCCGGGAAAAACTCTGCTGAGGATGCAGGGAAGGGGCAGGGAGAGACCTGGGGGTTGGGAGAGCAACGCTCCCTTGGGATGCGCCGGATGGGCACCGAGCTCAGCYGGTCCTGCAGTGAGGACGATGATGAGACGCTCTTCCTCCCCCATGCTCTGGGCTGTCGCCTGGATAGGTGTGAARGATCCAGCAGAAAGGCCCCTCGCTCCCGGTCAGGGAAGCTCGAATCCGGTCTGAGCTCCAGGGATGCTGGGGTTTCCTGGTGTTTCCTGAGCCCTTTGCGTGGCCTCCCAAATCCAGACTCTCCTTTCTGAGGAAACAGGAAAGCCCTTTGGGTTGGGATAAAGCAACCGCTGCCGCAGGGACAAGGCTGCCCCTCCAAAGCTGAGCTGGGAGCATCCACACTTGCCACCAAAGCCGCCCATATCCAAAGGGCTCTGGCACAAGCAGGAAAAGGAAACGTCTCAGAGCTGGAGAAGAAAAGCGCTGTGCGCTCAGCGCTGTCAGAGCCCTGTGCATCTACCTGCAAATCCTCCTGTGCTCTGACACGCTGGAGCTGCCGGGGGATTAGCTCGGAATTCTCTGCAGATGTTTTATTGATAGGAGCTCGGTGGGCACGTGCTGGTGAGGCGAGCGCTGCGGGGAGGAAAGCCTGCACCCCAGCCTTGCCCCTTGCTGTCTCYGTGTCCCGAGGAGGCTCCCGTGAAAGCCCCTCTGGAAGTGGGATTTGGGATGGAGGGGACAGGCTCTGGTGCTGGCTTTGCTGTTGCGTGTCCTGCCGGTGCAGCGGGAATGCCGGAGCCCTCCATTGGGATGGATCCCACCCTACCACCCATCCTTGGCAGTGGTTGCAGGCAGCGCCTCTGGTTCCTGTGGAGCCTGGGGACACGCCGGGACACCCTGGGGCCAAGGATGTGGCTGGGACAGGCCGGAGGAGGGAGAGGCTTCGGATGGCGCTTCAGGAAGGGCTGCAAAGGAGCTTCCCAGCACCAACTGGAGCAGGCAAGGCTGGAGTCTGGGATATCTCGCAAACGGATCAGCAGGGATGGAGGAGACATGGGATACTGCGGAGCTGCGGAGAGGCTCCTTTCTGCACCAAAACGCAGCCCGTCTCGTGGTGAAGAGCTGACGTCCCCAGCCTGGGCACCCGGCTCTCCTGTCTTGGGCCAGCCTAGGAGCTATGCTGGCACCCTGGGCTCATCCCACTGCTGYCTCCATGTGGAATACAATCCCCAAGGGCCTCCGTGACCCTGCACTGGATGTGATGGGACTTGGCACCCGCTCCCAGCTCTCCGTGCGCCCTTTGGAGCAGCTCGGCTCTCTGGGGCTCCAGCGGATGCCAGTGGGGCTGGATCCGCTCCTCGGCCGGGATGMAAGCAGTGCGTTTCCACCGGAGTGGCTGAGCCTGGTGTGTCCCCTTCCCACATGACACGTGCTCCCGTGTCCCCGCATGGGTTCCCGGGCCGCTCGGACAGTGCTGGGCCACGCTGGAGCAGGAGCTGGAGCGGGATGCAGGGCGGCAACCAGGGCGCAGTGAGCTGCGGTGCCAGCCGACCCTCAGCGCCGTGCAAGGGGCGCTGGTGGCCCGAGCCACATGCCTGTAGATGTCACTGTCACCTGCCTGCAGCCGGGCGCGTGGCACCTTGCCCATGTGCTGCTTCCCAATGTCACAGCGAAAGGAGCCMCGCGTGCCCCGGCAGCTCCGCAGGGGCTGCAGGATGCAGGATGCATGGCAAGCCCCGGGCACCCCACGCTGGGACAGGCAGTGCCCTGGGCGAGAAGCTGTTTGGAAGCRCAAGAAAATGCCTAAACGCTGCTGGGGACGTGCACATGATGGAGCGGGTGCTGTGGGCTTGCATGGGGCTGCTGCCGGGAGCAGCGGGAGGGTGCTGCCACGCGCGCACGGTTCCCCCGGGCGCAGGGGACGGGAGGCGGCGGGTGGCAGGGTGGCCGCCCCTCACTGCTCCCGTGTCTCCCCGGTGCAGCCGAGCTCCCGTGCGGCCGCGCGGGCCCCTCGGCGGCACCGGGCGCGGAGCCGCCGGGCTGGCGGGCGCCCGTGGACTGCGTGCGAGCCAACGAGCTGTGCGCCGCCGAGGCCGCGTGCAGCGCCCGCTACCGCACGCTGCGGCAGTGCCTGGCCGGCCGCGACAGGAACACCATGCTGGCCAACAAGGAGTGCCAGGCGGCCCTCGAGGTGCTGCAGGGGAGCCCGCTGTAYGAGTGCCGCTGCAAGCGCGGCATGAAGAAGGAGCTGCAGTGCCTGCAGATCTACTGGAGCATCCACCTGGGGCTGGCTGAAGGTACGGCGCGGGTTGCGTGCGTGTGCGCCGCAGGCACGTCCTGCACACCGCGGGAATGCTGAGCACGCTGCATGCACGCCTTGCGTGTTGCATGCACGTTGCATGCACGTGGCAGCGGCTGCAGCATGCAGTGCAGGCAGGAATTGCTGCCCTGTGGGAATGGCCTCCTGCTCCGGCTCAGCCCTGGGGCTGGCTCTCCCAAAAAGCAGGACTGGCTGCTCCGTTATCCCTCAGCCCTCCTTAGCAGCCTCCATTACAAAGGACCCTGCAGACACGAAGGCAGGAATCTTCCCTGCCTGGTGGCTATGCCAGGCCCTATCCCCAGGCCCTATCCTGAGAGGATGAGGAGGGGAGAAGACGAGTGAATCTGCCAGGAGGAAGAGCCTCCGGGGAGATCCCTGCAGCCGAGAACCGCTGCTCCGGCTTCCCTGCGGCCGGCCCCTTTCCTGCGGGAGCCCGCCGGTCCTTGCCATTAAGGAGGGCTGCCTGCACTCCAGTGCTGCTCCTTGAGGTTAATTGCATCTCAGCTAGCTCGAGAAAAGTCCGCTGCCCTTTTAATGCTCGGTAATTTTCCTAGCCAGCAGCAGGGTTCAGCTGCTATTTAATTATTTATTGCAGCGGCAAAGCAATAGAGTGGGAGGTTACAGTGTTTCCTAAATGCACTTTAATAAAGGTGCTATTTGTCATTGGAGCATTAGGAAACCCGACAAGGCAAAATGGGGAAGACTTTGCCCAGAGCCCGGGTATAAGCCAGCCCTAAAGCTCCAGCAGAACATTCCCGCTGCGGCTCCGCGCTCCCCATTCCTAGGGAAGGGTGTGGAGYGGCAGCAGGGCCAGAGCGAACCCTCCTTCCTCGTTCCCAGCTCTTAATGAGCTTGTTTTGCAGCACGAGGCTTCAAGTGGCTCCTTAATTGCAAGGCATAAATGCTATCGCCTCCGGCTAATAATACCCTGGTAGAGCAAGCGTGGGCTGGCCTTCCTCGCACTTCAGCGTCTTCCTCATGATCCAGTGGCTCTGATGGGAGGGACATTAGGAGCCCCTTGGGCTGGGGCATCCCAGTTCCTTGGGATAACACAGTGGGGATGCTCCAGTGCCAGTGGGATGGGGTTATCCCATCAGGCCTGGATTCCTCCATTGCGGGAAGAATCATGGAAATTCTGCTATTTTCCCCAAATAGGTCAGGGAYAGAACAGGGCAGAATCCTGTTTTCAGTGTTCTTTGAGGCAGGGCCTTTTTCCACACCAAAGGAATAAACCCCAAAGCCAGGGTGAAGTAAAGACCGTGAAGCTTTGAGCTTGCAGGGGGCCCAAATGCTGCCCCTACCCCCCAAAAACGTTCCCCTTTTGCGTCTGAGTTCTCCAAACCCTTAGTGACCACGCTCAAGGTTTTCAGGGTGATTTTTTAGGGCGATTGCTTTTYGATTCCTGAGTGTGAAAATTCCCGGCAGCATCCCGGGAGCACGTGGGAGGGGATGGAGAGAAGGATGGAGACCTGGGAGCCAGGGGGGATGTTCACCCAGCCTTGGCCTGGGGAGGCAGCCGGGACCTGCACAGGGGCTGTGCTTATTCCCTGGGAGCTCTTAATTTGCTTTCTCTTCCTTTCTTCTTCCCCTGCTCCAGGAGAGGAATTTTACGAAGCTTCCCCCTATGAGCCGGTCGTCTCCCGTCTCTCTGATATATTCAGGCTTGCTTCCATTTTCTCAGGTAATAAAAGCGACGCGCATCCCCTGTTTTATCCTGGCCTGCCAGGGAATTTCAACCTGCTTCCCAGCTCACCGGGAATGCAACCCACCCGGGAATGCCCTGCTAAACCTCCGTGTCCTCTCCTGCCTCTGGGACACGGTGCCTTGAGCATCCCTAGGGGCTTGGGGCTGGTTTGGCCCTTTGGGSCAGATCCTCCCTGTTTTGGGCCATCCTTCAGGGCTTGGACCTGCGCAGCGGGGCTGGGGACAGATGAGCCGGGGCTGGGATGTGCTGCGAGCTCCTGGGAAGCAGAACTCCAGAGCGGTCTGATAGGAACTKTTTAGGCATCTATTTCCATGACAGCCCTCGTGCCGCTCCCCAGCCTGGTGATGAATGGGGTCAGGCCGGGGAGCGCCTCTCCTCTTCCTCACTCTTCCTCCCGGCCCTGTCCTATCCTAGGAGCCCCATCTGTGTCTGGAGCAAGCGAGCGGCTACTGCTGCTTCTCCATAACGAGGAGGAGATGGAGTGCTGCTAATTGCCTGTGGGGATAGCAGTGGGATTACATTATCTTTCTGGAAAAGGGGCTGCCTAAGCAAGAGGGGATGCAGCCACACATGCATCAACAGGGCAGCTAGCAGTTCCTGTCCCATGCGCCATGCCTGAGACCGGAGCAGCCGGATGAGCAGAGGAGCAGAGCCTCTCCATGCTCACAGCCCTGGCACCAGAATGAATGCACCGGGATGCACATGCAGGATGCAYGCACCAGGAGGCAAATGCAGGATGCATGCATTGGGATGCACATGCAGGATGCATGCACCGAGATGCACACGCAGAATGCATGCACTGGGATGCACACATAGGATGCATGCACCAGGATGCACACATAGGATGCATGCACTGGGATGCACACGCAGGATTCATGCACCGAGATGCACATGCAGAATGCATGCACTGGGATGCATGCACTGGGACGCAAGCACCGGGATGCGTGTACTGGGATGGCCCTGCTTGCAAGATGCCGACTCCTTGACTCCCGTTTCTCTCCTGCCTCATGCAGTTTTCATGCTGGTGCTTTATTAATGAGCTCCCCAGAAACCCGGCGCTTCCAAGCCTTGGCTCCATTAAAATGCATCCAGGTCCCCGCAGGTCTCAGGCAGAGCTGGCACGGGCGCCAGGCAGGATTAGGTCATAAGCTGGTGCTTTGCAGGGAACAGGGAGCGAGCGCTTCCCTCGGGAATGGGAGCAACACAGCATTCCGGCCGTGAGCTGCCACGGGGGTGGCTTCAGGATCCCCCCAATGTTTTTCCCCAGATTTTGGGAATTCGGAGCGGCAAGGGGAAGAGCGGGTTGTGTACACAGGGAGCTCCTTCCTGTTTGCCAGTCATCTGTTTCTAGTGGGAATCCCTCCTCTGTGCTCCCCCTCACCTTTTCCAGTAGGAACCCAGGGAGCGCTGGAAGAACCCCAGGAATCAGTCGGGTTACAGAGGAGAGGAAATAAGGGCAGAAATTACTGGTGCAGTCAGATGACTTTTAAAATAGCACCTGGCTTGCCAAGGGTGATTCATCAYTTTGACAAAAGAAAAAGGGGAGAAAAGAAAAAAAAAAGAAAAAAAATCRGCCCTTATTCCTGCCTAGTGGCTTGGCTCCAGTTTTGTGGGTGCCCGGGATTCCTGGCAGGCTCCATTGGAGCAGCTCCGGCCAGCAAGGGGATGCTCCGAGGTGACCTGGTTCCTGGGAGGTGACCCAGCAGGAGGGAAAAATAATTCCTTATTCCTTGAATAACCGGCTCGGAATAACCTGTGCGCACGCGTGGTGTGAAGCAGCATCCCCAGGCGCTCTTCCCGCTTGCTCCCACGCAGGAACAGACCCCGCCGGCGCCTCCAAAAGCAACCAGTGCCTGGACGCAGCCAAGGCGTGCAACCTCAACGACAACTGCAAGCGCCTGCGCTCYGGCTACATCTCCACGTGCAGCCGGGAGCTGCCGGCGGCCGAGCGCTGCAGCCGCCGCAAGTGCCACAAGGCGCTGCGGCAGTTCTTCGACCGCGTGCCCGGCGAGTACACCTACCGCCTGCTCTTCTGCTCCTGCCGGGACGCGGCGTGCGCCGAGCGCCGCCGCCAGACCATCGTGCCCGCCTGCTCCTACGAGGACAAGGAGCAGCCCAACTGCTTGGAGCTGCGTGGCGCGTGCCGGGCCGACCCCCTGTGCCGGTAAGGGCTGCGCGGCGAGCGCGGTGCCGGCGGCGAGCGCACGGTGCCGGTGGCGAGCGCGCGGTGCCGGTGGCGAGCGCGGTGCCGGCAGCGGTGAGCTCGGGCCCCGTGCCGTGGCACCCGTGGGGAATCCTGCCGGCAGCAAGGGGCTGCCCATGGGAGCGTTGCCGCCTCCGCTCCCACTTGGGATTCACCGTGGGCTGCGGAACCCACCCAGTGTCCCCCTCCTTGCGGAGGAGCTGAGCCGGGGGAGAGTGGGGGTTTTGCCCCGTTAGGAAGCTTGTTATTCAGAAAATAAATCCAGAGACTTGTCACCCTCCCCGGGGCCGGATCAGCCTCGTAAGGAATTGGCTGCCCACGTGGAGGAGGCTCCCYACCATGCGGAGGTGATGGAGGCTCCCGGCGGGGCGGCCAAATAAATAAATAAGTCGGGTGGGTGCTGCGCGGGAGCGAGTTGGCGACGGGGGAAATGTGGCTTTTTACCAAAAAATAGTACAACAAGGCAGTGTCTATGAATAAGAGACGCCGGGGCTGTGCACCTCTCCGGCGCTGGGGCTGCCCRCTGACCGCCRGGGCCGCGTCCAGCTCGCCAAGGGCACGAGCCCGCGGCACGCGGAGAGTGGCAACTCCGGAGCATTTATTGCAGCCCCAGGAGCCCCAGGGAGGCTCGTGCTGCTCGGAAAGAGCCTGAGGATTTTGGGAGCGAYGTCCCCACGTGGGCAGGGCTCTGTGCGGGGTGCCCGGGGCGGCACCATCCTGTGCCCGGGGATGCGCTGGGGTTTCCCTGCGCTCTTGGCACCAGCTCCCTGTGCTGTGGATAAAGCAAGCTCAACAGTCCCGGCCTATTCCCCACAGAGCTCCCACGCACTGCAATATCACATTACCCTTTTTTTCTTATTTAATGCATTTCTACGGCACCCCTGGGACAGCAGGTTTTAGAGAGGATGGGCTGGAGTAAAAGGTGGCTCCCTTGGGATCCTCCGGCTCTTCCTCCTTTAAAAAGCCGCCGGGAGCTGCGCTCCCCCTGGCCCTGTCTCTGAGCTCCTGGCCAGGCGAATGTGGAGCAATCAGGCGCCCATCCCTGCAATTTGCGGAGCTTTCCGTGCTGGGAAGCTTTTCCTGGAGCCGCAGCGGATTCTGACCAACTCAGCCTTGCTTTGTGCCTGATTGCAATGGACAGGTTTTAGCTTCCAGAATATGAAAACCTTTTTGCAAAACACTAACCTCAGCTAAGAGGGAAAGGAAGGAAAGGGAAGAAAAGAGCTGATTTCAGCAGCTGCAGTTTGCTGTATTTTTCATCTTGCATCAGCAAGTCGGGAGCACAAATAATCTGCTCTTATATGCCTCACTGAGGCTGGTGCCAAAGAAATTCCCAGCCTCCACTGGCTGTTRCTCCTCAGCACCCAAAGACAGGACAATGCTTCATTTTCTCATGGTTTTTTCCTCCTTTTTTTCATGCATTTAAGGCAGTATTGTTCCTGGGGGTCCTCAAATTTTGCCCAATTTCTTTCTGGGTCCTCATGTGAATTGTGGAGGTCCTTGGACGTGCAATAGGTTCTTTGGGCTCGTGCGTGCCCTGCAGGTGCCAAGCAGCTCCCACCGG
>NW_020455659.1:114044-117006 GCF_003342845.1 Nothoprocta perdicaria
GCACAGGGAGAGCGATGCCAAGGGCAAGGGTCCACGGAAGGGGCTCTGAGCTCGCGGCCCTGCAGGGTTTGGTGGCATTTGGGTCCCAAGGAAGGAGCAGGGAGCCACGCGAGCCCGTGGGGCCGCCTCGCTCGGGGCTAACCGCGCTCTTAACACACTCCGGAGTCGATTCGCGCTGAATAATTAAATAGAGAGCCTTCATAAGTATTGACTTAACGTGACAGTAAGTCTATACTGACTCAGGCTTTGCTTATGTAAACACAATCTCTTGTTCGGCTTAGTTAGCAGTTCAATGAAATAGAACAATCCTTCAATTAAAATCAAATGGCGCGTGCGTTTAATTCTGCCTCCCTTCCCTTCCCAGGGAATAACGGGGCTGGAGGCTGGGCAGGAGGATTGAAAAGCCTTGCAGCTGCTCTGAGCCGTGATGGATCAGGGCAGCATCCTGGGAAGGCGTTGGGATATATCCTCTTGCAGCGAGCTAAGTTAGGCCCTAACGCCCAGTTAGGTCCTTAGCATCCGCTTCGGGAAATTTTTGCCTTGGAAATTGCACCGAGTGGGGAAAAAACGAGCCGGAATGCTCAGCTGGTAGCTGCTGGCGCCGCTTCCCGACGGGTCCTGCTCCGTCATTCCGGCCGCTTGGCCCCGGCACTGGCAGCTCCGTGAGCCACACTTGGCTCCGGCGCTTAAAAGCCCAAATGTGAGAATCCACGGGATGCTTCCCGGCAGGTTCATTCCTGGCAGTGCGAGGCTTCCCTTCCCTTCCCTTCCCTTCCCTTCCCTTCCCTTCCCTTCCCTTCCCTTCCCTTGGAATCCACCGGGATGAAAAGCCCTGGAAGATCATGGGGTTTTCTGGCAGGTCTCTGCTCCTTCCTTCAATCACTGCTTCATTTCTTCCTCCGTCTAATTCCATCCCAACTTCCTGAAAACACATCATCGCTATTTAAAAAATAACACCATTCCTACCCATTATTTCCATCGACTCTTATGGCTCTAGGCAGGTATTGTTGCGTGATTCAATCACGCTTTGACAAAAATGACATTTAATTAACAACGAAGCGAAAGGAAGCTAAGGRAAACGAAGGAGGGCTTGCTTTTCCCCGTATTGGGTGTGAAAAAATGAGCCGTTTTCCCAAATAAAAACCCAGATTTGGGAAAACGTGCTTGGGAAGCGGAGTCTGTGTGTGTCTGCCCGTGTCTGTGTGTCCCCCGGGCCCTGAGGTGGCCCTGATTCCGCTTTGCARCGAGGTCATTCAGCCCGTGTGTCCCCCACAAGGTTTCGCCCGCAAAAATGGGCTGTTTGGGTGGATTTTTAGCTGTGGTTTTGGTCCTGCGTGGGCAGAGCCACAGAGGTGTCCCTGCAAGGGACTGTAGTCCCAATAAGTGGCTATGGCAAAGCCCGCGGTGCCCTCCACCCGCTCCCAAATCCGCTTGGATGCCGGGATGCCGTCTTTGCAGAAGGAGCTGGGAAGCGGGCCGGCTCCAGCCTCCAGCTCCGGGATCCAGCCGTGCGGGAATGCAGGGACAGAGCGGAGCAGCTCCCGCTCGGCGAGATCTCATTTAGATCCCCGCTCGCGCTCCCATTCATCCTGCTGTCCCCCGGCGTTTATTTATTTCTCTCTCKCTCCCTCGCCCGCTCGCGCGCCTGCCGGCACCAGGTCGCGGCTGGCCGACTTCCATGCCAACTGCCAAGCGGCGCTGCAGGCTCCCGGCGGCTGCCCCGGGAACAACTTCCAGGCCTGCCTGGGCTCCTACGTGGGGCTCATCGGTGAGTGCCGCGGCGGCGGGCACGGGCGGTGCCGTGGGGCAGGGACGGTGCCATGGGGACGGTGCCGTGGGGCAGSGATGGTGCCATGGGGCAGGGACGGTACCGCGGGGCAGGGATGGTGCCATGGGACAGGGGATGGTGCTGTGGGGCAGGGATGATCCCATGGGGAAGGGATGGTGCCACGGGGCAGGGATGGTGCTGTGGGGCAGGGACCGTGCCATGGGGACGGTGCCGTGGGGCAGGGATGGTGCTGCAGGGCAGGGATGGTGCCATGGGGCAGGGACAGTGCCATGGGGACGGTGCCGTGGGNGTGCCATGGGGACGGTGCCGTGGGGCAGGGATGGTGCTGCAGGGCAGGGATGGTGCCATGGGGCAGGGACAGTGCCATGGGGACGGTGCCGTGGGACAGGGATGGTGCTGCAGGGCAGGGATGGTGCCATGGGGCAGGGACAGTGCCACGGGGCAGGGATAGTGCTGTGGGGCAGGAGACAGTGCTGTGGGGACGGTGCCATGGGGCAGGGACGATGCCACAGGGAAGGGATGGAGCCGTGGGGCAGGAGACAGTGTCGTGGAGCAGGGATGGTGCCAGGGGGCAGGGATGATGCCGCGGGGCAGGGATGGTGCCATGGGGCAGGGGACGATGCCGCGGGGCAGGAGACGGTGCCACGGGGCAGGGATGGTGCCTTGGGGCAGGGATAGTGCCGCAGGGCAGGGACACTGCCGCGCAGCCCCGCTCCCTTCCCACGCTCCGGTCACGCCGCCGGCGCAGGCTTCGACGTGACGCCCAACTACGTGGACGCGAGCCCTGGCGGCACCGTCGTCTCGCCCTGGTGCTCCTGCAAGGGCAGCGGCAACCGGGAGGAGGAGTGCGAAACCTTCCTGCGCGACTTCACTGCCAACCCCTGCCTCCGTAAGCTGCCGTGCTCCCCACCGCGCGGGGAGCCCCGGCACTGCCGCGTGCCCGCCACGATCCCCCCCTTTCCGCTAGGAAACGCCATCCAGGCCTTCGGCAACGGCACCGACGGGGCGCCCGCGGTGAAGGGCCCCTTGGCGCCCGCCACGGCGCTGCCGCCCAAGCTGGAGCGGAGCCCGGCGCTGCCCGACGCCGCCAACGACAGCAACGCGATGTACGACACCAGCCTCATCACCACCTGCACCTCAATCCAGGTGGGTGCCCGCGTGCGGCGGCGGCGG
>NW_020455659.1:117064-122231 GCF_003342845.1 Nothoprocta perdicaria
CGCCGCTCCGCTGTGCCGCAGGAGCACGGAGCCAAGCCTAACGGGTCCGGCGAGCCGAGCCTGTGCTACGCGGAGGTGAGCGGGGCGTGGGGCGCGCGCGGCGCGCTTGTGGGCGCCCGCTCCTCACCGCCTCCTTGCCCGCAGAGCCAGCTGCCCACGGACCTGGCGCCGGAGCAGAAGAGCTTCGCGGAGCGCTCGGCGAGCGGCGGGCGCCCGGCGCCGGGCTGGCTGCTGCCCGCGGCGCCCTGGCTGCTGGCGAGGCTGCGCTAGGGTGCCCGCGCGGCGCCCACGCTCTCGCGCTCGCCCCGGGCGCGCGCGCAAGCGGCTCGCGGCCTCTCTCCGCCCGGGATCGCTGCTTTTCCCGCGCTGGGAAGGAGCGGGGCGGCTCGCGCTGGCAGCCGCAGCGTGCCCGCAGCCCCGCGCGGGCTGGGCAGCAGAAGGACCCTCGTGATGCTGGGCAATGTTTGGGTTTTCCTTTTTTTTTTCTTTTTTTTTTTCCCCATTTCCTTCCTTTTCTTCACCTTCTCCAAGGTGTCCTGGGGGCTTTGCTCAAGCCAGAGCCCCAGCCCGGCCACAAGGCCATGGCCAAAAGCCTCCTGCAATCCCGGTGCCATGCRGGATGCTCCCCGCGAGCCCAGTGGCTCTCACTGCCAGACAGACCACCACGGGGACAGACGGGCTCCCCTTGGCCCTTCACATCCACATTATCATTGCGTCTTTCCCACGCTCAGCCGCGCGCTTGGAGCTCCAAGGGAAAGGGATTCGTGTCCCGACGTCGGATGGGTTTGCGTAGGGAAAACWCTCTGGTTTTCTTTTCCCTTCATCCTGTTGCATTTGGGTGCAGGAGAGGCCGCCTCTGGCTGCAGCCCTCTCTGCGTCGCCCTCACCATTTCCTTTCTCTTATGCATACATATATAGTGTATGTATATAGCAGTCACCTATACTTACATATATGTATGTATATACATAGCCATATACATATACAGTGTGGTTTTTTTTCTTTTTTTTTCTTAAATGAGCAACAACGACTAAAAATGTATTATTGTAAAGTTTATTTTTTTTAATGATATCTATAATGGAAAAAAAATAAACCAAGAACAAACAAACAAGACGCAGAGGAGCAAAATCCATGTGTGTGCCCTGCAAATAGAGGAGAAATAAAGAGGAATAAAGCAATAACGCAGAGTGGAATGGGGATGGGGGACGAAGGGGACACCGTGCGCATGGATTTGGGGGTTTTTGTTCCTTTTTTTTAATGCAAATCACTTTGTTTTGGAAAAGCCCGAGCCTTTCCTCTGCCGCTGATCCGGCAACGTGACAATGGGATTGCATCAAGCCTCAGGTTTTCCTGGGAGTCAAACCWAGGCGCTGCTCTTCCTTTGTCTGCTTCCCCGCTGGAGCGAAGCCGGTCTGGCCGCGCGGGGTGGTTGGAGCTGGGCTTGGCTCCCAAGGGAAACGCTCATTCCCGGGACCTCATCCTCCCCGCTGCAGYATTCCCATAATTAATGAGATAAATGGAGCAGGAGAGGGAGCCGGGTCCTGGTTTCTTAGTCCATGTACAAGGAGGGCTGGGGTGCGGAGATGCCATCCGYGCCCACCATGGAGAGGCACCGGATCACAGGCAGCTCCTGCATCTGAATCCAGGGGGAAGGACCCTGTGGAGCAGGTAAGCCCTCGGGAAAGCTCTGGGATGTGCCTGGAAAACCACCTCTGCCTGGAAAACTGCTGCTCATAAGCTGCTTTTTGGAAGTCTGGACTTAACCATTTACACCAGTAGCTTTGCTGGCGCTTGCACAGGCTCTTCCCACACGTGGAGAAGTGATTCCACACCGGCGAGCGTCACGCTCCGAGTTATCCCAGGCTTGGAAAAGGTAGAGAGGGATTTATCCCGCAGCCGGAGAGCCGGACCAGGCCTCCAAGCCCCGAGCAGCCCCAGCACATTAATCACCGCCGAGGGAGATGCCTCCGCTCCCGCTCGCCGCCGCGCGCTGAAAAACGACCAGCGCGCCCGCCGGATAATTAACTTCATAGACAATTTCTTCTCCATTTTGACTCAATTACTTCCTTGATATGAGAAAGTGCTGAAAAGCCTTTTTTTTTTTTTTTTTTTTTGGGATGTTGAATGGAACAATGAGTGGGGGGAGCCGCGGGCGCTTTCCCAGGGAGGCTCCGTGCCTCCCATGGAGCAGCGTGCGGGAAGCTCGTGCACGGCAGGCGTTGGGAGCAGCCGCTTTTCAGCTCCTGGCTCCACATCCGAGTGCCCCTATTGACGCAATCCCGCACAATTTGGGGAAACGGCTCCGGCGCTTCCCCCTCCAGCAGGCTCATCCCGCTGCTGCAGCCGGGATGCATCACTTTGCACCATGGAGCAAACCCCAGGAGGAGGGATTTAAACTCCACTAAAACTGCCCGGCTGGGGACTGGATTAAAAGAACAACCTGCTCATCTATGGGGAGAAATTACAGCCACCGACCCTTGGTTAGGCTTGGGAAGGGTGGGAATGCAATAAGGCTCAGGGAGGCGAGGTGGCATTGCTGGGGCAGAGGGCACTTCAGGAATGGGGTTTTTTGGGTTTACATGGGGGTTTTTAAGGGCTGTGTGACTTCAGGCCATGCAGGACCGTGGGGACAAGTGCTGGCACTGACACCAGTGACCCCGAGGGCGCCGTTCCCAGCGCCGCTCGCATAAAGGGACATTTATTAAAGAGTCACCCCTCGGTGCCGGGCATGGACAAGGAGCTCAGTGTTCCCGGGATGCTGCAGGCATCCTCCGGCACTCATCCCAGGGCAAAAGGAGCAAGAGGCCCTGGTGGCAACGGCTCCGCATTCCCTGGGAAATCCACTTCATCCAGGCCCCTTCCCAGCTTGCCCTTAGGATGTGCGGAGGGATTCGCGGCCCCGGGACCGGGATACCCCATGTCGTCCATCCCCATCCCCATCGGCTCCATCCCCATCCTGGGAAGCAGGCGCCGGTGCTCGGAGCACCGGGGTTTAATTAGCTGCTGAACATGACGCTCGTTTTAATTCCGTGCATCGGGAGCCACGTGTTGCTGCCCACACAGAGCAGTTGCCATAACAACTCTAATTTGTTTTGTAGCCTCCACTTGCATGGATTTGGGGATTTTTTTTCCCCTTGTTTGCTAATCTCCCTTCTTTCCTTCCCCGATGTCCTTGCTGCCCCTCTTTTTTTTTTTTTTTTTTTTTCCAGGAGTTGCTTCGTTTTAGTGCATTTATTCCTCCTGCTTATTTCCTCCTGCTCTCTCCATCCATAATTTCCCATGAATGGAGATCGACTGGAATAAGACAGCTCCAGCCTGGGGAGGGTTCAAGCYGCCCTTGGCTAAGCACGAGTTTTGCTAAAAAAGGTGATTTTGTACCCAGATTTCTACCTCCTCTCGGAGGACAACCCTGACCCAYCCCATGGATAAAGATTTGAAAGCAGTTAATAATTATTGGAATTAACACCAACGATGGGAACTTCTGCTGATGATTCTGTTTTCAGCTGAGCTTGCTGGCAAAGTCTCCCTTTCCCAAGAAATTCCGGTGGAAATTTCCAAAATCTCTCCATCCCTACCAGCCAAGGCTTATCCCACATCCTCAATGTGCCACAAAGGAGCAACTTCCCATCCCGGCTTTTTGCGGCTTTAYCCGGCACATGTATTGGTCGCATTTATTAATTGCTACAACACATATTTTATTGTAATATAATAGATGTATTTACTGTTCGGGGAGCGACAGCGTTCGTTAATTATGCACAAGCAGGCCCCAAAAAAGGATTTATTCGCTTTGATGTCTAATGCAACACMCTCTTTTTTCCCCTTCCTTGTTAAACTTCATCAAAAGCAATCAAAATACTCTCCCATAAACTGCGGAACGGCAGCAAATTAATTTCAAACAAAAGAGGGRAAAAATAGGTAGCAAAAAAAAATGGGGAAGTAAAATTAAAAAACATGAGATTTGCGCTAATTTGGATACTGTGTGCAGTTGCAGCTTTTTTTTTTCCTCTGGAAAAGGGGGATCAGGAAGAGGAAAGGAGTGGGAAAGGGCACGGGAGGCACGCCGCCTTCCTTCCCCTGTGCCTGTTGGCATCGGAAGGGGGGAAATTGTGTGTGCCGCCCTAATTCGCTGTTAAATTAAATTACGAGTGCTCGCGACGCTGTAATTCCTTTTGTTCTCGCGGCAGATTGTTTTATATATCTGCCYGCATTACCACGTTATTAATTTAATGATCTCATAATAGCACCTCGGTCCTTTGGGGAACACAAAGGGAAGAGCGTGCGCAGCGCCCGCGCGGCGGCAGCTCCCTYGCCGGGGTCTTGAGCAGGGAATTTGGGGCTTCCCAAGGGATCTTCCACCTCTGAGGGTTCCCCTCGCTGTTCCATATCCTCTYGTGCACCCTGGCACCTCGAGGAAAGCTGGGAAATGCTCAGAAACCAAGGGAAAACAGCGGGAATGGGGAACACCTGCCCCCTTTCCGAGCCCTTTTGCGCACACGGATTTGCCTTTCCTCTCCTTTTCCCGTTGCTCGCCTCCAGCTCTAAATGGGAATCCCACGCTCCGAGGGGGCAATTCCAGGTGCCAGCTCTGGATAGGGCAGGGAAATGGAGCGAGGGGGCTCGTCTTGGGGTGCCAGGGTGCCGGCGAAGCGCCGGGCGCCTGCCGCGCTCCGTGGATCCGCGGCGGTGCCACCTTGATCCGCAGCGCCCCGAGGGCTGGCACCRGTGTCAGGGGCGCTCAGCGTCACCCCAGCTATAGGAGCAGGGRAAAAAAAGCCCTTTTCCCGAGGAGCAGGGAAAAAAAAACCCTTCCGACAGCCTGGTTAACCTCGCCCGGCCCCTGCGCCCGCCGCGCCAGAGCGGCACACCGGATTTTCCAGCAGCATCCATGGGCTCCAGGGCTCCATCCCTGGCAGATCTGAGACCGGGGGGCTCAAACCCTCCTGCAAGTGCAGGTCTTGCCTGTTTTCTCGTGTTTTTTCACCCCAGTTTTGGTGAGTCATAGATTTCCTCCGAGCTGGTGCTCGTGGGAACCACAAAATCCTCAGCATCTGTGAAACGCGAGGCTTAAAAAGAGGCTGTTCTGGCAAATACTACCCTGCAAATCTGGACCTGGGCTTTGCAATTAAGCTTTTTTTCCTTCTTTTCTTCTTTTCCTTTCCTTTTCTTTTC
>NW_020455659.1:122782-126127 GCF_003342845.1 Nothoprocta perdicaria
GAGTGCGTCAAAAGAGTTGCAGTGCGTTGGAGGGCCGCGCCGCTCACCGTGCGCTTGGAACGGGGCGCTGCGGAGCGGAGGCATGAGTCAGTGGTAAATGAATTAAAAGCAGCAGCTCCCGATCGAGGCCAATTATGTTCCCTTGCAAAGCCAGGGAGGGAAAGGCGCGTGGATTGCAGGGAAATGGCTCCCAGGAAACCTGTCCTGCTGCCTCCCTTTGCAGGGATTCACCTCATTTTYCCTCCGCGAGGAGGGGGATGCTGCAGGTGGTTAATTGCATTAATTGCATGCAAAGCGGCTTGATTTGAGCCAACGGGCGTCATTCCCTGCTGGATGCCCTTGGGAATGATGTGCCTGGGGACGCAAGGARCAATCCTGGACCTTGTGGGGGTGTTTGGGGAAGAGGAGGATGTAGTGGGAGGCTGAGCGCCTGCTTTGGGCCAGGAATCTCCTTGTGCTAATTAAAAGCTATGAAGCTGCTAATGACTTTTAATGCTAGACACTGGGTGCTGTCGGTGGCTGCACCTTTGGGTGAGTCTGCTGTGCGCCCTCGAGCCTTTCCCATGCTCCCAGCCTCCTATAAGCAGCGTCTGGATTTGATGAAGGAAGAAGTGAGGATGTGCATGGTGATGCTGGGATGGGAAGGAGCGAGACTGGGGGTACTGGGAGCCCCCCTCCTCGTCCCCCCCTCTTACACACAGCCTTTTCACCTGGAAAATAAGAGCAGTGATTAGGGGCTTTCAGGGGCACCCCAGGGTGCTGCAGGGTGAATGGGAGCTGATTGCGCCCGGCTCATCCCRAAGCTCCCTGCATCCGCACGGCCTTCCGAGCGGGGACAGGGGCGTTTTCATGGCAGAGCCTGCTTGGAAAACTGCTATAAAACGTCCATTAAACCGGCAGGTCTTCCCCAAAAGGCAGCGTGGGATCTACTGACCTTTTCCTGCCAKTTTTTTGCTGTTCCCTCTCACAAAGGAGCCTCCAACCAGCAGGAAAGAACAAGCTAATCCGTGCTGTGGCTTTTGTTGGAGGCTGGATTGTTTCCATTCCTGTTAAAAATAATATTCTTTTTTTTTCCTCATGATCTTCCTGCAATGCCTAGCTCTGCCGATTTGTTGTTGTTGTTTGTTKGCTTTTGSCTTCTCATCTTGATGATTTTTTCCTTTTTTYCCCTATTTTTCAAAGAAATAAGTTCAAAGAAATTTCAAATTTCAAAATTTCAAAAATTTCACATTGAAATTTCAAAAWTTTCAAGGAAGTTTTTCAAAGAAATAAGCAGCGGGTGTTGGCATGTTGTTTTGGGCATTTGCTGTGTCCCTGACCGGTCCTCACAAGCGGGCAAGATGCCGGGAACGTGGTCAGGATCCGTGCGGGAAGCGGCACGGAGAGGCCCAAGTTTTGCTCTGGGTTTTTTCCCATTTTCCCCCAGGGTCTTGCTGCGATTTCACGCATCGCTGGGGCCCGTTGCTATCCCCACGTGTTTTCCCTTGACTCCTCATTCTGGAAAAAGAATCTTTCAGTGCTGAATTAAGACATTTTCCCCCCACCCTCCCTCTCTCTCAGGTCTGTATTTCATTAAAGCTGCGATTTTCCTGGTCTCCCGTTTGTTCCCCATTGGAAGCAGYGCTGAGCAGCTGCTCCTGGCTTTGGAGGAGCATGACGTGCCCTAACGGAGGAACGAGCTCCATCCCATAAAAAACAGTTGCATCGGAGCGACTGTCAGGAAATTGATGGTGCAGCGTAATTGTGCCCGTAAATAAGCGGGAGAAACAGGAAAGGTCAAAGGGAAGCAGGGAAGGGGGGCGGCAGCTCCTCTGCCCAAGCAAAAATAACTCGGCTCCTGCCTGGGCTCGGGAGCAAGTTCCAGGAAACAAATCAAATCCATATGGCAGCTCCGGGCCGGCTTGGTGCTGGCACTGGGAACCCGTCCGCCTGGAGCGAGAGCACGACTAATCCGGCTGCTAGATCCCGGTTTTGTTTATCCTAATGATTTCCATGGAGCAGGGACGTTGTTTCCCACGAGGAGAAGGTGGCGGCTCCAGAGGTACCCCYTCAGCTCCTCCCGGGCCACGCGATTCCCGGGCTCCGGCAGTGGTGGGAAGAAGCCCAGGGCCCATTTGCAGGTCCGGAGGTGGGAGCTGCAGGATGGAAGTTCATCCCAGGCTAAGGAACCGTGACGGGATGCTCAGCAGGAGAGGAATTTTAGAGGGAACTGCTCCTGAGATACCTGGTGACAAGGAATGAGGATGCATGGAGAGCCAAGCAGCAGCGCCTGCCRTATCCTAACAGATTCTTATTTAAAACTTCCCCCTCATCCCGCTTTATTTATTTATATACTTATTTTTTTAATAAAGGGGATATTGCCTCTGCAGTGCTTCTCAATGAGCCGAGGAAGAGCCTTCTCGTCTATTGTAACTGATTTATTTTGTAATGCAATATTGTCTAACGTTCACAGATTCATTTGCCTAAATTATTCATCAGCAACTTTTTTTTTTTAAATAATGCAACAACCTCCTCTTTTGCAAATTCAACTCTTATTTCTTGCTGCTCAGGCTGGGGCTGGAGACTAATACGCACCAGCGGGGTCTCGGGTGCATCTCCCTCCCAGTTAAGCCATTTGGAACTAATGGCTGCAAGGCCCAAGTCTAATTAAAAAGAGCCGTTATCAGAACCCGGATTCACTCCAGGCTCCGCTTGCTGCTGACGTTAACAGCGCAGCTCCCGGCAGGGCTGGATGGAGCCGGGCAAACGCTCCGCACGGTCCCCGAGTCCCGGGACGTGGCACTGGGAAAGGCGCTTAATCCAATTGCGGCGGAGAAAGTGATTAATGGACCCGATTAAAATAAATCCCTGTATCCCCAAGGCACTGGGGGTGGCTGTTCCCTTTCTGCCTCTGGCAATGCCTGCTGCCAAGCAGGAAAGGGAGCAAAGGATCAAGGGGATGGGGTAAAAGGCAGCAAAGGGGCAGCCTAGGGAGGAAGATGTGCCCTATTTAATCAGAGTGATTGCAGCAAGGCTTCGGCGAAGGTAACATTTGCATTGAGCTTAATTGGTATTTTTTTCCCACCAGACTCTCTGTATCTCTCCATAGATGCTCCCATTCCCCTAGGATTTCACAGGGCTGGATTTTACTCATGGTGGGGTAGAGCCAGTCCACTAAGTCTGTGCAGCAGCGGGAGCGTTTGGGTGTTTCCTGCTGCTGTCTGCACACACACATGCACAAACTCATGCACGAACATGCTTGCACATGCATGCAGATGCAGGTGCGTGTGCACACGTATGCATGCGGGTGCATGTGCACACAGATGCATGCGAGTGCATGTGCACACATATGCATGCAGGTGCATG
>NW_020455659.1:126602-168601 GCF_003342845.1 Nothoprocta perdicaria
AGTGCATGTGCACACATGCATGCAGGTGCATGTGCACACATATGCATGCAAGTGCACGTGCACACAGATGCATACAGATGCATGTGCACACATATGCATGTGAGTGCATGTGCACACGTATGCATGCAGGTGCATATGCATGCAAGTGCATGTGCACAYATATGCATGCAGGTGCATGTGCACAYGTGCATGCACAGCACCATTAGCTCTATTTCCACAGCACTGCTCCTCATCCGCTCCTTCCCCGGCCAAAGCCCTGYGGAAGCTTTGAGGGGATTACAAGGAGCTGAGCAGAAATACAGATGTGCACAGAGATAGCGAGCGGCTTATTTGCTGCTCACGGGGCAGAGCGYGGCACCGCCAGCACCCACACACGCTGAGCCCGCTCTCTGCTTCCCGCTGTTTCAGTCTGGAAACGGAATGATTTCCAGAGCACGAGCTAATTGCCTCGCTCTGGCCTCGCCCTGCAAAGCTTTTTGCAGCCGTTTTGCTTTTCCTTAATTTTTCTGAAGATGGAAAGCCGGTAGAGAGAGCAATCTCCCCAAGCCAAGAGCTCGGGCTGCTGGAGCAATGCTGGATCCTGCTTGTCTCAGGACTTGGGAGCAGGTCCCGACTAGCCTGGCCTGGAGGCAGCCAGCGACAAGGTCCCGCCAGCACCTCCTGTGGCCGCAGAGCAGCCCCTGCTCCCCTCCTTGGCGTTTAGGGCCTTGGYAGGGTTGGTTTCTGCTGGGGAGCTCCTGAATGTGCAGCGTTGGCTGCAGTTTGTGCTATGACCATCTATATCGGACCGCAGCAGCCCTTGCCCTCCTCCTGTCCTGTGCATCACGGCGAGGGAGCTGCTTGGGGACCGCATCCCGCCCGGAGCAGCCGGCTGCTCCACGGATGCTCCTGGAGGAGCCTCCTCCACCCCGGGCGTCGCACCGAGTTGCTCCGTGCCTGTCACACCGCTGGGGTCCCTGTGGGACGATGCTCTCCCCATTGAGCCCTTATCAGCGCCCAAGGTGACCGATGTCCCTGCCGTGCCCCCCACRGGGCCATGGGCTTCCCCCGAGCTGCTGGAAACGACTTCTTCACCGAGCGGTGCCGAATTCCCTTTTTACAGATTTATTACAAGGACTTGAAGGGATGGAAAACTGGATCGCAGGCTTTATTTGTTGTTAAAGTCTTTAAACTTTTATGTCTTGCTGCAATGGTAAATGAATCCGCCCTGCAGTTTTAACCAGCCCCTGATTAAAAACCTTCCCCTCTGGAGGAATCCTGCCCCGGCAGCACAAGTGAGACGAAGGTGCTGGGTCTCAGTGGCCTGGACCAGGGGCCTCATCCGAGCTGCTCCGCAGGGATTTCCTCCCTCCGGGAATGGGCTTCCACCTGCTTCCCGCCTCTCCTCAGCCATGCAGGAGCAGCAACGCTTGCGGAGCCCCGTGGATGTCCCCCCGGTGTCCCCTGGCACAGGGTGACAGCACAAAAGAGCTGGCCTGTTCCCACGGCATCTCGGCTCCAAAAGGAGGAGGGAAAAAAAAATCTATACCACGACAGAGCTAAATATTTATGCATGGAAAACCTATAGATCCCGGGGATGATAGAAAATTGGCAAGGCTTAGTAAACCCTTCTGCACAGCTCAGCTATACATCAGCGGGGAAAATAAATATATTGATAGCTCCTCTTTGGAAAAGTGTCTGTAAATTACGGCTGTTTGATGTTGCTAAGAAGGTAGTGGATGGTGCAATCGGTGCATTAAGAACTTGGCTCTGGAGTGGGAGGTTTCCAAAGCCTCCGGCTCCTTCATCCAGCCGAAAGAGAGGGAAAACTGAACCCGGAGCAAATGCYGCTGTCTGCTGGGCATGGCCTTTGTGGGGCTCTTTGCAGTGTGCTGCTGGAAGGGAATAAATCAGCTGAGTTTAGGGAATGGTTAAAATCCCCTGAAAGAGGCAGCCTTGTGAGCTGCCTTTGCTGGTGCTGATTTATCCTCCGCTGGGAACGATGCCTCCCTTCCCGACCGGTCCTCTGAACCTGGTGCGGCAGGACCTGCTTAATGTCAGCTTGGTGGAAATTCCGGCTGCGTGGAAACTTGGRTTTCCATTAGCCCGTTCCGAAGCCACAGCCGGGATTCCCGCCGCCTCGGAGCAGCTTCGTGCCCTTAGGCACCTCGGAGCCCATCCTGAACTCCTCATGTCTGTTATTGCAGGCGGCGCGGGCAGGTTTTTAATTAAGTGCCCTATATAACTTTATGTCCCCAGTCTCTTGAATGTGGTTCATGGATAAACCCAGTGGAGCAACAGCCGGCAAGTGGGAAGCGGGAATGCTGCTGTAGGAGGACGTGGCCGAGGGCTCTGGTGCTCCCGGGCTTTGCATTTGGCCACYGGAGCTTCCTAGCTGCTCCCGGGCAGCCGCGTTTGGCTCCCACATCTGGATGAGCCGGGAAGGGCTGCTCCGGTGGCCTGTTCCCACGCGGGAGGCCCCTTCCRAGTGGGAAATGCAGCTGTTAGCTGCTTGCACACCTCCTTGCAACGTAATCCCAGCCCATTTACCACTCTTGGTGGTAATTCCCCTTAGGCAAAGCATCAATTCCTAGATGTATATTTGATCTAATAAGACCCAAAGCACTCCTTTTTGGTTGGAAAAATACGTCCCCAGCATAGGCAGGAGTGAGACTGGCCGTGGCTCTCCAGCTCCAGCGCATCCCACCTCCAGCTGCCACGGGGCGAAGGGCTCGCACCCTCACCCATTGCACCCCAAAAACGCCCCTCGCGGGGGTGGCTGCCTTGCAACRGGGGGGAAGCGATGGAAAACCGGCCCCCTCTGCCGTTGGGGCTCCATGAGGAGCTTCCCAGCGGGAAGCGCCGCTTTGCTGGCTGCCCCCTTCTAGGCAAATAATCACTCCGACTGCTCCGAAACAAATGCGCCCAACAGGAGCCCGCATCCGCGACCCCCGGTACTTAAGGCTCTGTAAATATGTTCCTAATAATCAACTGGTATTTATTTAATGTACAATAATTCCTCAGCTAAGCCTCAGTGAAATGCACAGTTAATTAAAACTGTCTTTGAAATCAGTCCTCCGGGGAGAATATTTTATTCTATCAGAGCTGCTTTTTTTTTTTTTTTTTTGTCTTTCTTTTAATTATTTTTCCTTCTCTTTTCTCTCCCTGTCCCCGCTGTTAGTTCTACGTCCCCCCTGCAATCGCGCTGCCGTTTGCTGGGGGGTGATGGTGTGTGCCGTGTCCGGGCTCTTGCAGGGGCTCCCTTTTTTTGCTTTCCCGCTTTGAGCAGCGAGGCTGCAGGAACAGGGGACACTGTGGGCACTGGAGAGAGATCAGGAGGCATCTGCAGAGTAATTGAGTCTGATCCAGGAGCCTTTGGGATCTGCTCCTTCCACCTCCTGCATTGGCATCCCCATGTCCTCCAGGCTCCAYCGGCATCTCCATGTCCACCGTCTGCACAAGCATTCCCACCTCCTCCTAGGGACATTGGCATCCCCATCTCTTCCATGCAAATCCTAGGGAACTCCGGAGCCGTTAAATTCTCCATGCCCGGCCTCTCCGGCTGCATTTTCCCCCAGATGCCGTATGGGATGGATACGTGGCGTGTGCAGCTCTATCCCCGCTGCCTGGCAGTCTGTTTCCATTCTTTAAGCCAGGCTCCCAGGCAATTACTCTCCTATCTTTTCCCACACAAAATTAATAAGAAWTCTGCTGGAGCAGGCGCGAGACGCGGCTTCTGCCTCGCTCGTGGCGCCGGGAGGAGAGCATCCTAATGAGCCTCCCTCCAGCGTCCTCCCATATCCATTGCTCCAAGACGTGACAGAGCTGGCTCCATGGCAGCCCATCATCCCGGCGTCGTGGCTGCTGCCTCCTCCATGGGCTTGGCAACRGGTCACATCCTTCCCTGYTTCCCCATGCCATCCTCTCCAAGCRTTATCCTTCCGCCTTGTCCCCAGCTCAGCTGCCTCCTCCAGAAAGGGAGGAAAAAAACCATCAGATCCCCTTGAAGCCGGAGTCTCAGAAGTACCAGAGCGCTGGATAAAGGGATGTGTCCATATGGAGAAAGACAAATAGATGGGGAGATAAGGAGCCTCGGTAGAAGYGCTCTGCAGCTCTGAAATCAAATTAAGGAATTTCTCACATATGTTTCGTTCCATCAAAACCTCAATTATGCAGACTGTATTTCCTACCTCATCGCCATAAATAAGGCATTGTTTGCAGAAAGGACAAGAATAATATTATGCTATTATTGTCGCAGTCCATAAATAAACACTGGGGAGGGTGGCAGTGATGGCCAAGGGGTCATCCCCAGCTCCGTGTGCTCCTGCTCGGCACTGACTGGAGCAGGCTGGATTCTTTGCCATAAGATCAGCATTTCCCTTGACATTGCACTGGAGTTATATGGATCCAATTAACTCTCTGCTTTTGGACACATCTGAATCTGATGTGTAAATTAGCACAACCCCATCAATAGCAGGAGAAAGGCAATGAGCTGCATCCACTAAGTAGCCACCTATCCATCCATCCATCCATCCATCCATCCATCCATCCATCCATCCATCCATCTATCCATCGCCGTCCCTGCTATCTGGGTACATCCTAATAGCCCCATTGAAATATTTTTATATATATATACACACTCACACGTGCCTATGTGTTTATTGCGGTTGAGCTGTATTTGTGTACACACAAGCACATGTGTATATAATTTTCTCTCTTTAAAATATTAAAATAAATTACATCTTTTCACAGAACACAGACATTAATTCCGTTTCCAGGAGATTTGTCAAATCAGTGGTCTGTGTTTGCATAACAAGCTCTTCGGTTCTGCTGCACTGCATATAAATTACTGCGTTTTCAGCTCCAGATCAAAATCATTGGGTTTTTAAGCGGAATCATGCACTTTGATTAAGACTTGCCTTCTGGTATGTGCATCCACTGCGGCTTCCTGGGGGAAAGAGGAGCTGCTCCTGTTTGTCACGGAAAAAAAAGGCAAAAAGCGAAGGTTGAGGAAGAGGAGCGGGGCTGGGCGCTTTGCAGCCGCTCGCGCCACGAGCCTTGTGCCTCCTTTTCCACAGATGTGCCAGGGAGCCCGCTACCATTTAGGTGGATTTCCTTAATTTCACCAGCCGGAAACCTGGAGGCAGATCCACACGAAAGGAAATTATGAGCCGGGAGAACTCCTCTTTTTTGTTTACCTAGCTAAAGTGCATCTCCTTGGCGCTTTTCCCACCCGTGGCAGGGGAAGAAACCTGGAGCAAATCTCAGACAAATGGGTGCTGACACATCCCACCGTGTCTGCACAGGACACACAAACCCCATCCCTAAATTGACCCCTCGGTCCCCCTGGGATAACCTTCAAACACTCTCAACGGGAGGGACTCCATGGGCTGATGCTTCCTCAAAGCAAAGCTCCCAGTCCGTAAATATCGCCACCGAAATGCAGGATAAAATGTGATGTATAGAAGATGGATTAAGAGATATATTATGCTCTTGCATAGCAATCCTGTCCTGAGGAATTTATGGCTTCAATAGACCCGCTTGTTAAAAGAGGTTCTGCTGCTTGACGGAGTGCAATTCTTCTCATTTCTGTTGCAAACCATCACTGCTGTGATTTGCCCATTTAAGCTGGAAATGGGGTTAAATCTTTTGGCTAGTCACAATAAAAAGCAAATGAAGGGAAAATCCGTGCAGCACYCGTGGCACCTGGATGCGGATGGGTTAACCTGCTGCGCTCCCTTCCCTTTCCCAGGGCACTTGCCGGAGCCACCAGGATGTTCAGCTAGCGCAGAGCACCCACTGAGCTGAAATCCAAGGCTTTTCCCCAGAAAAGCCACTATTTGGAGGCAGCTGTGCCCTGGCACCGTGTTGGACTTGCTCGTTTTGGTTCACTGTGGTCTGTGTGGAAACGGGATCCAGCGCCCGGTCCCGGCCGAGCTGTCCTGGTCCCCTCTGCATCCTCCCTCCCGCTGCCTCCTCATCCCCAAAAAACGCAGCAAAGGGCCAGCCAGAACCACACAATCTGTTCCATGATCAAACTCRATTTAATTCCCCATTTCCCCTTCCAGCGTGTCTTGCTCTGGGCGATAACGCTGGCAATGTGCTGCTATTACTCCTGCCGCCGGAGCTCCTTCTTCCCGTTGTGTTTCCAGCCCTGCGTCTCCCGCGGGCACTCCGGCGTTCCAGCTCACTCACCTGGAAAYGGCTACGGCTCCTGCTTCCCCCTGATTAGATTGTGGCTCGTGGATGAGCGCTGCTGAGCCGGGTTTAAATAAGATGTTCGTTTAGCACCATCAGCTAATTATTTGCGGCTTACGTACGATGGAGCTTTTGGGAGGCAGGAGCAGGGCGCAATCGCTCCCCTGGGTGCCCACGTTTTCTCTGCATTGGCTTTTGTGTGTGGCTTATGTTTTTAGGGAAAAAAAGGGGGGGAAAAGATCAGTTTGGGGCTGGGAATGCATTTCTGTAGCTTGTGGCCGCGTGTGTGCTGTGGCACTGGAAGGACAGGGGGGACCTTGTGAAGAGGGTGCCCATGTACCCCCATGCTGCACCAAGCAGGAGCGAATCATTTGCCAACTATATATATATATATAAATATATATGCCTGCATGTACATGGAGATATTAACCGCTAAGCAACAAAAAAAAGGAAGACTAAACCCCCTCTGCTTTGCATGCCTTTCTGCTGCCTCTGCAGCCATCTGTCTCTCCAGGGAGGAGGCTCCGCTTCCGAACTTAAAGGGCTGGATAAATTTGCTGAAAAGCAGTAAAGCCAGGGACAGGGCCCGTGGCCTGCTAATTAATGAGTTAATTGCACAAACCGGTGGGATGTCAGCTGAGAACTGGCGCTGCTGTGACAGGTCCTGCCCTGCCTGCCAGCCCAGCCCATGGTGGTGGCCTTGGGGTCCCCGTTGCTGCATCYGATGCTCGCTCTGCTCCTGCGGAGACTCCTGGGAGAGCATCGGGAATTGCACCTGGAGGCTCCGGAGCTGCATCCGCCTTCACTGCCCGGGAATTGGGTGCAGAACAGGCAGAAGCGACAGGCTCGGAGCCCCCCCAGCTGCTTGTGGGCTGTTCTAGGGGAAGGAAAAGGGACAGATTGCGCCTTGGGACCTGTTTCCTGTTAATCTACCATTAAAATACCAGCCAGGGGACAGAAATAGAGGGGCCCATTCTTCATGGGGATGGCAGGGGGCATAAATCGCGTCCTGCTGGGGCTGAAACGGGGCTTTRTGCGAGCTGACCTCGGGGCTGAAGCCCCGGCTTGCATGTATTTGTCGCAGAGAGAAAAAAGGGTTTTTTTGCCCCATTCAGGGCATTGCCCTCCCAGTGCTCAGCTCCAGGTTTCCACTCGCTGGCACATAAACCGGCGGGGAAAAGTCCCCAGGCGCCTTGTCAAGGGGTGGCAAAATGCCCCCCAAGTTGGAGCTGCAAACCAGGYTTGCCTTTTGCAGCATATACATACGGAATGAGGTTTATTTATGAAGGGGAAAGGACCTATAAAGAAGAGTTATGATGTCCAAGAGGGGTTGATTTATAGAGCCGCAGAGCAGAGGCTGTGGCTCGGTGGTGGGGGAGCAGCAGCCCCTGGCAGGTGGATGTGAATAAATCCAAAAGTTTTCCTGCTGCCGGTAGCCGCTGGCCAAGCACTCGAGTAGGTTGGAGAAACCTCCACCTGCCTCCATTTCTTATGGAAAACTGGGAGAGAGATGACAGGGAAGTGGGAGYAAATTTTCCCTGTGCAACAGTGCGACATCTCGGGATGGGCATCCAGGGCAACCTCTCACCTAGGGCATGGAGCATCCCAAGGAAACGGCGCCGAGTTGCATGATCCCAGAGATTCCCAGCCCTGGAAAGAGCATCCATGCATGACGCTGCTCCCTGCCCCAAGAGCCCATTCATTCCAGGGAGCAAGTGAAGGAGCAAAAGGGCTGAGAGCCTGCAAATAATGTTGTCCCTTGCAGGCTCTTTCCCACTTAGAGTGGCATTAAAAAGGTGGAAAAAGGCATTTTTCACAACTTTGTTTCTCAATTTATGGCATGGCATCCTAGTGTCAACATTGAAATGAAATAGGTCCTTGTTATCTCTGCCCCCCAAACGAGACAAACTGCATGGAAGAAACAGATAATACCTATCTACCTTTTTAGATGCTTCATAAAATGCATTGTGGAGGCATGTAAAATATATGTGGSCTGTATAAATATGTTTAAAGGCATAATTCAAAGAAGGGGCAGCTGGAGGTATTTGGAAAAGATGCTCTAAGAGCACAGAAGCCTCTGCAGCGGCAGCCTGGCGGCTTGTAGGGACCCATTGGCCAAAGAGAAGATTTGGATGGGGAAACTGAGGCTGGGAGCGATGAAAGCTGGTCCCTGCCTTTGCAAAACTGGTCCTTGCCTTTTGCAAAGCTGGTGCCTGCCTTTTGCAGCAGCGATGCAGCCTGCTGCAAGGCTCCCTTTTAGCACAGGGGCAGTGCTCGTGGATGTATCCCATAGGCAATTCCTTCTGCACAGGGCTGAGGAGCCTTTGGGCTTGCTTGGAATYGCGCTATGCAAGGAGTGAAGTAGAAGAGAAAAAAATAATAATAAAAAAGTAAGACTGCCGAGCCAAAGTTGAAGGGAGAAAATACTGCGCTCCGTGAGCAGATAAGGAGAGGAGCTGTTTATTCCCTCGGTGGCACGCGTCCYGCTTTTGAAGCAGATAAATCTTTGCTGGTAATACAGTACTTAAACCAGAGCTGACACCTTTTTATATCAATTGCTGGGAATTGCCTTTGGAAGGCTCTGCCGGAGCAGCTGCTGCGCTGCTGTTTGCATCCCGCAACCTGTCAGCTGCCCCACGTCATGGGGCAATGCCACCTCAATCCCTTTTTTTTTCCCTCTGGGAAAACGCATCTTTTTGGCAAAACAAGCCGAAACGGCAAGTGCTTGCAGGGGAATTTGCTGCTGGGGTTTCTTCTCAGTGTAGCTGGGCCTGACCCAGCCCCAGAGCGGGATCCTGTGCCCGGTGCTTCCCACCAGCGCTCCGGATTTCTACTCGGAAGAGCAACGCCGAGGGCAGGACGACTTCCCCGCTCGCTTCCTCATGCCACACGCTAGCATTAACGTCAAGCATCACCCTGCAGAGATGTTTAATTTAGATGATTACACCAACTATTACACAACACTATTAAGTACTACAAGCTCCTCAGAGAACAGCAAAAAAAAAAATAACCCCAAAACCTTCAAAATCATAGAAAGGCTGAGAAACCCCATAACAAATTGCAATCCGTAGCATAATAAATAGTGTAGTTAAAAGTACTTGATGCCACTAAATGCCTTCCTCGGTTCTGATGAGGGATGCTTGGTTTCGAGCAGGAGATGGAGTGGGAACTTTGCAAGGCTTAACTGCCGCGCGCTAATTCCCAAACAGGCAGGCTGCTTCTTGGGGAACACCATAGAAGGGTATGGAATCAGAAAGATTAGGAAAGTTCTTTATTTTTTGCTTGTTTTGGCCAAGTYGGCGCTGGGTTAAGCTGCGCTCAGTGCTGCTGCCATGCCCAGGCCAGCCTTAAAAACTCGGACTTGAGTGATGCCCGAGATGCATCTGCTGACTCAAGCCTGGGCGCAGCTGCCATCACCACCAATTATTCCACAAGCCAGAAAACCAGATTTTTGTTGCAAGCCAAGAAGCCAACGGGTGCACAAGAGGAGTGGGGAGACACTCACGCTCCAGGCTGGCTGCTCAACCCTTGATTAATGGTGCTGTTGTAATTAGCCCTTGAAGTGCAGCTGGGGTCACTTTGGAGGAGCCTGATGGGTCACTCCATAAAGCCTTGATGGGGCACGAGGGCATCGCCGATGAGTTGACCTCCCCCTCTTCAGATTTCCCACGCAAAGGCAGCAGCAAACTGATCAGATTTGTTTATTCCAGCTGATATTTTCCCCACTTGCTCCTAATTGCCAAGATTGGTGTTAATTACTGCTGTTCGGAAGGATCACGAGCAGGGAGCGGGACRTGACTGTGCAGGCGCAGCTGGGCTCCCCTTGCTACCAAAGGCACCAGCTCCATTTTAATGGGAGCAGAGCTTAGGCAGGAGCCTAAGCGATCAAGCGGCAGCAGCACGGTTGCTTTTTTTCCAGTTTTTCTCTCATTTCAGCACTGCCTGGCTCTTCATACCCAGGATGCGGCCATGCAGGTTGCACAGAGCAGTAGCAACGCGTTACCTCCAAAGCCAAAGGCACCAAGTTTTATGTGAAATACCTAAACACCAAGTTTTTATTTCACCTAAAACACCAAGTTTTAGGTGAAATAGCGGTTTTCACCCACCTCGGAAGCATTTTCTGCAGTGTTTGCAGCTCGGGGACACAGAGGGGACGCGGCCACCGCACTGCTAAATAAAGCTGCTGATGGCTCCGCGCAGAGACGGGCAGGGACGGGAGCCTGGGGAGGCTCAAGGAGAGGCAGAGATCGAAGAGGCAGTAAATTTTCAGAATTGCCCCCAAAAAGCCCATCTGCTGAGTAAATCCAATAGCACGGGCTGTCTGTCTACAAGTAATGTATTCCTCATTAATAATGTAACCATGATAGAGCCTCTTATTGATCTTCAATATATAAATCTAACCTCCCCATGAATAAAAAATGGAATAAGATCTTGGAAAGAGACTAAATAATAGTACGCGGCCCCTAAACGACAGGGATAAATTGCAGCGTGGGAGAAATCACTAATGGGTGGCAGTCTGGGCCRTTTGCTCGCTAGCGACAGTGGAAACGGGGCAAGAGCTTCCAGCTTCGGGCACAGGTCCCTGCCCTGCCCCTGGTGCCAAGGACAGTAAAGGACAGGACTTTGAAGTATTTTAAAGGATGAGCCCGCTTGCAGGGTGGAGGCGACTTGTCCACCTTGCCGGAGGAGGAGGAAGGAACAGAAGGAAGAGGAGCCTTCACGCCAAGCATCCATAGCTGGGAAAGGGAGAAATCCAAGCAAAGGCCAACGCGGAGGGCATGCTGTGCGGGAGTATTAACACTAGCCAATTATTTAAATTAATAAGGATGATTATACCGGATGATGCAAGAAGCATCGCTCATTACCAGGCTGGCAGGGCTGCAGCTCACCGGGGACATGAGCGTGGTGACACCAATGCTGTGAGCACGCAACCGTGCGACCAGACCAGACGTGCAGGTGACAAATTTTCCTGTTGCGCTGGGATTTAGAGGATGCTCCAAATAAATTATTCCTGTTCCACCACTATTTTCATTACAAGGAGCTTTGTGTTGCCCGGTATGGTTGGAGTCATTCCCAACACGGTGACCGCGGGGTCCCCTCTGGGCTGTCACTTGCTGGTGGCATCCACCGCCGTCCTGCCCATTTGCTGTCACCAGTACTGGGAAGGACTGGGGAAGCCGCTGTGATCATTGGGCTGCTAGCAACAAATGCACATGTTAAACACACAGAAATAAGAACAAATAGTAGGGGTGAAAAGGCAAATATTGAACAGGGCCCCGCACTGAGACTAAACTAACAGYGCAAAATGAGAAGCCTGCAGAAATGAGATGAGCAGCAGGAATGGGAAAAACGCCAGGAATGAAACCAAGGAGGGAGCGGGAGCAGCCCCACAACCAGGAGCAGAGCGAGCTGACGGAGCCGGAGACGGGCAGCATCCCGGCCACACACTCCCCTTACCTCCTCACACATCCCTAATCCCGGTTTTATGGAGCGCATCCACTTTCCTGCCCAGCTTTGCGTGCTAGGCGGCTCCTTCCCCTCCTCGGAGCAGATCCAGCCTTGCCCAGGCTCCAACACCCACTTAGTCCCGGGAAGAACTTCTCCGTCTTGTGCCTCTGGCAAGGACCTCCAGCCACGCACACGGGCGTGATTGCAGGATCAGAGCTTAATTCCATCGAGCATTTTGCCTACAGCCGGCTTGAAGGAGCCTGAACAATAAGTCCACATTGTCCTCATTACAGCTCAGAAATTCAAGAGAGTTCATTCCCTGATTTAAATCAGCTCTGTTATTTGAATGAAGCAGGTAATTTATTTTCAATTTCTTTCCTAGATTTTCCTCTCTCTCTTTTTTGATTCACTGACAAAGCAGCATTTGCTTGCAGTGGATTTAAGCAGCGGGTGGGCTGGTCCCACGTTAACACGCAGCACCTACGGAGCTCTTATATCCCTGCCTCGGTTCTGCCAAGGGGAGCTCAGTTCTTGGCAAACCCCACCAAATGCCTCGATGCACCTCAGAACTTCCCAAGCGGGGTGCAGCTTTGGGCTGGAAATGCAGGATTGAGCAGGTGGTGCTTTGGGTGCAGCGTGACCGTGGCGGAGCTGCATTCCCACCTCCCTGGGGCATCCCGGCTGCATTCCCACCTCCCTTGTGCATCCCTCCCGCCGGGTACCCAGAGCCCTTGGCTCTGCAGGGTGCTCGGTCCAGCGCCTTTCACCAGCACCCAAAACCCTTGAAGATGAGAGCAGAGGGCTACAGAAGCGATCTGACCCCAATCTGGGTGCATAAAGCCTCTTTTCTGCTRCAGCCATCACCATTCTCCCTGCATTTTCAGGGACTGCTGAGTGCAGTGGAAAATACCCATTCACATGTGGCATGGTTTCCAGCAAAACCTATTAAACCGAGCGAATCGACTGGGTTTCCCTTTGACTTCTTAATACAAATGAGGTCCCTGATCCTCCAAAGACTTATGCACCTGCTTAGCTTTGTACACTGTGAATAGTCCCGGGGAGCCTCAGAGCAGAAAGTTAAATAGCCGAGTAAAGCTTGGGAAGATTGGTGCCCAAAGTAGGTAACAAAAAGTTAAAGCATTATTTTTCCCCTTACATAACAGGCTGCAAGTGTCAAAGGACGCTCCACAAAGCTGCCAGGAAACAGCATTGCGGAGATGGACAGAGGAGATTTAAGTGAAGAAAGAGAGGGAAGAGTAAAGCTAGGAGAGGCTGCGGAAGATCCCTGGCTCCAGCTGGATGTCCCGCTGATCCCAACAGGAGTTTGCCCAGTGTTTGCCGAGCAGCCTCCAGGATGCAGCCCAGTCCTCTGCTGCCGTTGGAAAGTGTCACAGCATCCACCCCAAATTGCTCCTGCTGCRTTTGGAGGCCATGATTAGTTATCCTATTTGTGGAAGATACGGAAAATAAGCAAATAAGAAGTGTGAATGTTGAGTTACAACTGTCCTTATTGTGAAATTTAACTCAGAAAAAGTATTTGAATATAGCAATTTATTCTRCCACAGCCTCATCTAACCTGTTACTCAACTTTAACTTTTCYTCTCTTCCCTTAATAGCTTTTAGAGGGATTAATTTTGAAGACAACATTGGGGARTAGAGAAGGTACAAGCATTTATTTACCCCCCTAGTGAAACTATAGGATAAATATTTAGAGATGTGGGCAAGGTGAGAACGATAAGCAACCAACTTTCCTAAAGCTGCTACAAAAGYGTGGGAGAAGGAGAACACAATAGCAGAACATAAAGAAAAAGGAGCCCAATTAGCAAGGCAACATTAAAGACAGGATCTGCCAGTGGGATTGGCAGGGGATGAACGCCAATGGATCACCCCCAAACGGGAAGCAATGATCCGAGCAGGCTGGGAGAGCTTGGGAATGGCAAAGCCAACCGCAATGCGAGCAATCCTGAGGTCACCAGTGCCCTGCTTGGGAATGCAGGGAATGCTTGGGAATGCGACGCAGCTCGTGGCGTTGCACATCTGGATAGGATGGCACAGGGCGCGGACAGCATCTGGAGCGCTGGGAATTGAGCAGCAGGGCCCAAAGAGAGAGCAGGGAAAGGGAACTGAGACAGAAAAAATGCTGAAAAGTCTCCTGCAGCTTGTCAGCAGCATTAACTTAGGATGATGTAGGGGAAACAACTAAGTGGTTTTTGTGTCAGCTATACTGAATCAAACTTGTTCAAATATATGCAGGCATGTGTGCAGTGAAGAATATAACCTATCTCCGGAATGGAAAGCAGGCTCTTAGTTGGGAGAGAGTTTTTTATGTTGTGCAAGCACCAGAAAAGCTATGCATAAATTACATTAGGCACAAAGAGGAGAAACATGAGCGGGGGCTGCTGGGCAGGCGYGGGGCTTGGGAGGATGAGGATGGAGGGGACGGGCGAGGGAGGAAGAGCACGGCGWAGACAGGAGCAGAACCAGGATTACGCTACATTACATGTAATGCACAGCTAGGAGTGGGGTTGTTCGGGACATGGGTCATCCCCAAGTCCCCTTTCCAGAGGATTTCGAAGCCGTGCTCCCTCTGAATGGTGCTGGTGTGAAAAGGGCAGCGGGCTTGGTGCCCTGGCACCTGGGCGCAGGGCAGCTCCCTTCCYCGCTGCTCTGTCTCCTGCAATTCAGCAGCTCCCTCTGGGCCTCTCCTTGGAAATTAAACAGCAGGGAAAAGGCATCCTCGGGCCAAGGAGCCTCCTTGTGCGGCCGAAGCGTAGGGGATGTTTGTGGGAGAGGCTTCCTGCTCCCTCCTCTTCCTCAGYTGCTGCTTTTTTCGCTCATCGCTGCGTGCGTAGGGCTTGTTCCCGGGGCATGTGTGAGCACATGCTAAGCCAAAGCACTCCTTTAAGGGTACCAGAGTCATAAAAACACACATCTCTGCATGTTAAAACACGCGTTTCTACCTTAAAGCATTAGTTCTGCTGTCTCTCCCGGAGACAGGGAGCCTTTGGTAGCACGTGTTTGATCCTGCTCACTTCCCTCCCAGGGAATAACCTTTAGGAGAGGGGCTCCGGGCTGGAAGAGCAGCTGCCTGGCACTCGTTCCAGCGGAAGCGCTCGCAGCGTGACAGCAAAGGGGGAAAGTGCAAAAAAAGACTCTATTTTTTAATACCGTCTTGCTGCCTCGTACGCCTCTCATTGCAGCAATTATGCATGCAGACCCCCCGCTGACTTGGGTTGGGTTTAGCAGCCTCTAAGACGCAGGCTTGGGACTTGGTGACGCGGCGCGTGGCACCGAGCTGGGGCTGCTCCGGCTCCCGCGCACGGAGCCGAGCCGAGAGGCGTGCTGCCCGGCCCGCGCGTTATTCCCTACGGATCACCAGCGCTGCTTCCCAGCGAGACGGGACGTGAGGAAATCTGCAGCTGGGGGAAACAGCCCGAGGAGCAACCACAGCTGCTTGGCCAGCGCCCCTTTTCCCAGTGCGAAAGTCGCTTTGGAGAGGAAAACCTCGGAGCAGCTGCATTGCTTTTGCTTATTCCCTTGCACTAAGAAATTGCAGCGTTCCTGAAAACCGAGCTCCTAATGCATGTCCCTAATGTCCCCTCCRTCCCCTCCGTCCCCTCCGGTGCTCCTCGGCTCCGAGGCGCGCCTCCGAGGACTTGTTCCGCAGTGACGCCGGTGACACGGTGCCAAATAAATTCAGGCTGCAAGAAGAGCTCCTGACACTTAAGATGACTTTGAAAACTCTTGAACGGCTCTGCCAATATATCCTATATTTTCTGTGATCTTCCCCCTTCCCCTTTCTCGATGCCGAGCAAGCAAAGGGGTGGTCATTTAATTCTACCTAAGGGTTTGGGCAAGTGAGCATGGGTCTTCCTGGGATAAAGCGAGAGGGAAAAAAAGCCCCTTTTCCATCTGCTTTCCAGGTGCCTGAGGAACTTCTCTTGTGCCCTCTCAAGTGGCTTGCTGGGGTTTTTATTTTCCCCTTTCTGCTTCATCCGTCAAGTGTTTGGAGCTTGAGAGCTTGCTGCGGCATCGGGAAGCATGGAGCCCCCAGCCCAAGCCTAGGGAAAAAGGAGGGAGCAGAGAAAAAAGGGCATAAACGAAGGCAGGGCTCAAAAAGCAGGAAAATAAACCCAGGCAAATGCTTTATTCCCCTGTCTGCCTTTGCTCAAGCTTGGCTTTAATCACGCCGAGCAGCTCCACGGCTGCAGCAGCGCGACTTGCTGCTCGGCAGCTGCAGAGCCGCATCCCCATCCAAACACGCTGCGGGTCCTAATATTTCAAGCTGCAACAGGAACAAATATGCAATTATACAGCTCAGTGATGCAGCACCGTATTAGCAGCCAGGGAAGAGACGGAGCTGCTGCTCCGGACCCGGCACAAACTTTCCCGGGATAATAAGCCTGGTTGCCCATCGGAGCACCCCGGCTTCGGCACGGCCCGCGGCTCCAAGCCCCTTCCCGGCCGCTCGGTGGGATGTGGTGCAATGTTTAGAAGTTAATTAAATGTCATGTAGCATTAAGCGTGACAGCAGGGCCGCTGCAGCTCGGCACTTGCTCAGGATGACGAATGGTGCTCGCTTGCTTGAGCTGGTTCTCGCGTGCGAGGGTTTGGGGTAATTTGTCTGACCGCTTCGGACTAGAAGTTCCCAGGAATTGCCCAGTTTGCAGTTCTGTTTACACCAAATTTACCTCGTGTCGTCTTGCTGACTTGTGTGAAATTGCTCCCGCTTCAAATCATCCTGGAACAGATTAGGCCTTATCACTTGATTTTGCAAAAAGAGAGTCTGGTGTTAATTCGGATCAGGGGTCTTTACTCCCCTAAAACTGCATAAATGGGCAGAATGGAGCTTAAAAGAGGTGTCCTCCAACCCYGCACCCAAATCCTGGAGTACTGTGTCGCTGAGGTCCCCTGAAATAACCAGCCACCACACAGAGCTCTTCAGCATCCTCGAAAACAAGCGTTTGCTTTTCCTTAACGTTGTCCCTAATATTCATCCTGTGCACATTGCTGCAGGCGAGCAAAATCGCTGTGAGAAGGGCTTCTTTTTTGCCCTCCTCGTGCCTCGAGATTTGTTGTCACGTTAAATACAGCGCCTGTTTAAGACGAGCTGCAGCATCCATGGGAGGGCTCCATCCCGAACCTGCGGGAGACTGGGCTTGATGGGCTAATGGGGCTTTAACGTCGCCGCTGTGATCTTTAAGCATATTTGCCATCACCAAGATAAAGCGCTGCCTTGTGTGCATAAGAAAAAAGGGAGGAGAGGGGAATTTAAGGTGGAGCATCCTTATTCCAGCACGCCTGGAATTGGGATGGGGCAGAGAGGGCGAGCGTCCATTGGGAAGCTGGCAGGAAGCCGCAGCAATGCGGAGCGGCTGGAGCCTCGAGCGCTGAGAACTATTTGCAGCAAGTGATTTATTCACGAGTGCCTTTGGGGGGGAAAATGTGGTGCTTCCCCGCACGGCTCCGGACAAAAATCATCAGACATTTTCCAATCGTGCGGATTAGTGTCTGATTTTTTTTTTTTTTTTCTCATTGCATGTTTATTTATGCTTAGTTTCCCGCTGCTGCGTCCTCGGAAGGAGAGCACCCATCTCCCGTGCTCTGTTTTTGGTGGTTGGTTGCCTATTTACGGTTGCGTTTTGAGCGGGGATCAGCCTGTTCACTTAGTCACTTGAATACGTCCCCCTCGGCGAGGGTTTTATCATCCCTTACAGGACCGCTTTCTGCCCATCAAAACTTTATTAAATACGCCGAAATGTATAAAAACCACTGAATGCTTGTAAATTGTGGCAGCTTTGCACTTCGTTGCTCCCCTGCCCAGGCAGCAAGATAAGACAGGCRGGCTGCTCTCTGAGCTAGTGATACCCATCCCATCGGGAATGGATGGGAGTGCAGGGAGGACGCTGGAGAAGCGGAAATCCATCTATTTATCCACTTAGTGGCCCAGCACACATAGGAAACACGATGTCTACTTATCTACCCATACATCCACGTACACTTTTATAACTACCTAGTCTCGGTTTCCCTTCCTTCTCCTTCTCTGACACATGCATTATAGGAAAGAGCGGAGAAAAATGTGTTTATCTACCCAAAGGGCATGTTGCCATTTGCTTTGTTTTTTCCTTATGCTTCAAGAAATAATAAAAAAAAAAAAAAAAAACCAACATGGCCTGGCTGAGATAAAACATCTTTACAGCCCAGCGAGGAAACGGAAAGCACGTGAAATTAAAGGAGCAAAGACCTGATCCTGCGGTGGGATGCTCTGCGTGGTCCAGGATGCTATGGATTGTCAAGGGATGGTGCATTCCCGAGCATCCTGCTCATTCCAAGCGGTCTCTACGGGCAGACGCATCCCCCCTGCTTGGAGGCTGTGGGGAAGGATGCCGAGGACTCCGGCAATTGGAGGCAGCCCCGTTTCCGAGCACGGAGAGGGGGGAATTTGCAGGGTCCCCCTGCCGTGACCCCGCCACGAGCCCCAGCAGCGGCTACATCCACGAGGCTGCGGGAATTTGGGGCTCTCCGCTCCGCGACCTCCTTTCCTTGGGCACGGAGCGCAGCCCGCCTGCGYCGCCCTGATTAGACGGCTAAGACACAGCCGTTGGAATTAGCGGCAGCCGCTAATTCCAACTATTAATTAGCAGATTCGGGGTGAGGATTCCAGCACGGCGGCTCCGCTAAGCTCCAGCGCTTTCTGCATTCCCGCCCTCCTCCTCCTCCTCCTGTGGCCGCCCGGCTCCATCCCACCATAATCGCTTGCAGCTGCTCCCATGGGCATCGAGCCACCTTGGATCCCYGGGAAGACAAGGCATGGGAATGCCGTGGGGATGAAATCCAAACCCTTGGGGTCCACCTGCAGCCCGGCAGCAGGAGAAAAACCGTGCGGTTTGGTAGCAAATCCCTCATCCCAGGATTTCTTGAGCATCTCAGCCCTTTTGCTCCCTCCCTGCCAGGCTCCCCATCRCTGTTCTCCCAGCCTTTCCAGGCAGGATTTTCCTCTTGCTGCCTGGCTAAGCCCTTCTGCTCATGTGCTGGCATTTGATCCGCTATCAGCAGCAGATACACAGAGGGAAGAAATATATTGTGCAAATTACTTGATAATGCACAGCGAGCAGGCACTGTGACCTTAAAAAATGTCTGTTAACGGRAAAAAAAATGAGAGAAGAAAAGAGGCCGGGAGGCTTTGCTGGAAGCCTTGATAGTCTAGATGGAAAATGGCTTTTTTTTTTTTTTTTTTGATTTCCAGCCTCCTTTAGCTCTGCCCTCCAGGTCAATAATCTCAGTAACAACCTTTTCCTGCAAGAAAATGTTGGAGCCCGTGCCGGSCCCCGCGGGAATGAGCGGGATGAGCGGCTGCTTGGGCGCCCTTGGGTGAGCCGGGGCCGCCCGGAGGCCGCTCCGCTGCTTTTGCCTCTGGATGCATTTCCAGGAACACCGCAGCCTGGATTCTCCAGTGGCCGGGATACGTTCCCATGGCGACTGTCTTCCCAAAGAAGGGTCGAGGTCGCCTGTGCCACCTGCGGGTGCCACCGGGCTGGGGACAACAGGGATCCCTTCCTAAGGCAAGAGGTGCTGCCAGCAGCCTCCTCCTCCCGACAAATCACCCCGAATGGGATCTCAGGGAGAAATCYGTGGGAAGGGAAGTAGTTTTTATTGCCTGGACCAGCTGTGCTGCCRCCCCACTCGCAAGCACCATCCGGCTGCTCCGGGAGAAGCACCCATCATTCCAACCTTCGGAATTCCTCGGGATTGTGGCAAAACGGGGCTGGGAGGATAGGGGAGATTGCCAGCTGCCCCATTCCAGGCGGATTTGTGTTCACTTCACTCTCAAAGTTATTGAGAGACGAAAATGTCTTATCTGCAGCWGAAAAAGAACGAGAGAGACTCAGAAAAAAACAAATGGAGATATATGTTGGAGCAGGCGAATTTATAAACAAGAGCTTATCGGCARGCAAAGCAGATAATAAACAGCTCTTCAGATCTGGGGCTTGAGCTTTAGAGAGGATGGAAAAGAGAATGGGATTCCGCGGGAAATGGAAAGGACTGATAAGGATCCGCAGTGACTTAGCAAACATCATTTAAAATTAAGGGAAAGAAAAGAAAGAAAGAGGTAAASCAGCTCTTTTGCCTTCGCGTTTCGCACAAGAAAATGCCATTTTCCTGCGTGGATTGGGAAAGGAAGAGCTGCTGCCGATGTCTCCTGCTAAAATCCTACCCAATGGTCCCAATGGGAAATGTTCCTTGCCGGCAGCACCTGCAGGGTCTGCGAAGGGTCTCAAGACTTTGTCCCCATCCCTGTCCCCACCGGCTTCCTCTATCCGCAGCCCTACGGAAATGCAGAGTTTGATTGCGTTTGTTCTTCTCTTTTTTTTTTTTTTTTCTTTTCTTTTTTTGGTATTTCAGATATTTTACACTAAATTACCTCAGTTTATGGCACTTTTTCTTCCTTACATAATTGTTATAAATAACCTTCAAACAACATAAAAGCCATAAACATTGCAGAGGGAGGGCGAGTAAATTATAGAGATTTCCGAGCAGATGAAGGGGAACGGGCGCACGGAGAAGGCAGGGGCGGCTGCTCAAGCTGCTCTGTTCTTTTCTCCCCCCCTGAAACTGCCTCTCTCACATTTCTCCAATAAATTCCCTGCTGCAAATTACCTCTCCCTACCCAGATCTTGGAGTCGTAGGGAGCTCCTCGAGCCCCTGTGCCCYGGGATTCTTCCCTGCTTCAGCCCTGGGCATTCCCAAATAAACACGGGATCTTTCAAGATCATTTAGCTGCAGATTTTCCCTCCATCGCTCGGGTTGAGGACACATGGATTTAGTTGAAATATCCGGAGTTTTGGCAAACCGTATTCTCCCCGGGATCCTGGGAACGTTCCGGCATCCCGGGAGCATCGGAGGATCCAAGGTGGGAGATGCCAGTTGAGAGGAAGCAGGAGCAGCTCTCCAGCAGAGCAAATGAATTATGCAGCTCCACGGCTGCCAGGCACACGTTATCAGGGAGTGATCTATAATTATTAATAAATAATTCAGGCTTTAATAGCTCGGAATGAAATTCTTAATTGCATCATAACATAATTAATGGAATTAGCTCCTTGGAATTAAATGAGTTGTGCGTTTTCTTGTTTTTTAAGCGGAAAAAAAAGAAGTTTCTCTGAAAGGCTGGTACTTATTTCCATGGCTTGCACCATGTGAAGGGCAGGAGAGGATCCCTGCAAGGGTCTCATGTGCCAAGACCACTGCTCCCCACCACAAAATATTAATAAAAGCATGTTGGCTGCCACATGCAACATGTCGCAGGGTGTTTTATTAAGCAATCATATATTTCCATAGGATCTCACGTGCTGGCGCAGGGAAGCAGGCTGCTAACGCTGAGGAACCAATTGCAAATGCTGCTCATAATTAATACACATTATAACGCGCAAAAGGCCCCAAATGAAGCAAATACTCATGAGACCAGCGCACCGGCAAGCTTGGGTGCTCTTGGGTGTCCTGTGTCAGGAGGGGACAGGGTGAGACCCCTGCATCGCCCTGGAGCATCCCTGACTTTGGAATAATTCCAAAGCTGCAGCCACCCTGTGAGCCCGCCACATCCTGCCAGTTTTCATGGGGCAAAAAATGGGAAAATACTCGGCAAATTCTGAGCAAACAGATTGAAGCGCAGAGCCTTTTTAGAGGGTTCTGGGGTGTTTTTTCCTTCCCTTTCATGGTGCGTTTTCGGGAAGGAGGCAGCCAATGCACGGGGATTGAACGTCATTTCAAAGGAGCCTTATCGTGCTGGGGACATATGCACATTGAGCCTTGGAGATAGGATGAGCGTGAGTCCCTTCTGCAGGAGGCAGACAAATACATATAAATATAAATATAAATACGAGCAGAAGTACAAATAAATAAATAAATGGCAGGTTTATTTCAGGTTTAGTCGCTTTTCCCTCTCCCTTTGGGTTACAACTTTCCCTCTTTCAGGGGAGGCCCGTTTCCTCCCGCTTTGGGCTCGGGAATTCAGTAAATCTCTTCCTTAAAGGCGCACTGTTGCTAGGAAAAAAAATCCTACCGAAAGGCAGCATGTGTGCTTCAAAGATAAAACTGAAAAAAAAAAAAGGAAAAACCCTCGCCTGCATTGCTAAGAGCATCAGAAACAGAGGAAAAAGGGCAAAGGATTTGATCAGTCAATTTTAATTTTTTAAAATATACGCTTCTCGTATAAGCGAGCGCTCAGGATCATAGGATCAGAGATCATAGGATCATAGAATGCTTAAGGTTGGAAGGGACCTTGGGKGTCATCTAGTCCAACCCYCTGCACACGCAGGGTCACCTGGAGAATGGGGGAGATGAAGACTATGGGGAACGCTGGGGGAGATGAAGATACAGAGCTTGGGTTGCTGCCACGATGCCAGTGCCTTGGGCCATGGAARCCCCGGGAAGCTCCGGAGGGAGCACGGTGGCCCCGCGCTGCGGTCCTGTGCACTAATAGAATATCCAAGGAGGGAATTAAAAAACCCTCGTCCTCTAGAAGCTGCGGACTTAATTGGACCATATTTCAGTCCCAGTTCATCTGTTCAGCGAGAATCCCGTATCTGAGGTCCATAAAGTTTTATTAAGTTGTATATCAAGGGATGTACATACAGGGTGGAGCGAGATGGTCCTGCTTACATGTGTTTTCTGGAATGGGAGTGCTGGAGCGTCTGTCTGTGCCCACCGGGGTCTGTCCAGTCCCGAGGACGAGTGGTTAATCCCTGTGTCCCGCGGGCTCCTGCACGTGGAGAGGGATGGGGATGGCTGGGAGGAGAGCGACAGGGGATGAAATCCAAGGGTCTGGCTGCAGTGAGAGACACAAGGGAGGGGAAAAGGGCTTGGGCTGCAAAAGCAACGGGGAGGAAGAGGAGGAGGAGGAAGCAGGAGCAGAGACRGCCCCTCCGCGATGCTGCATCCTGCTCCACCACGGAGATGATCTGAAAGGAGGGAAGAGCGCTCGACGTTACCGCGCGCTTGCATCGGATCTTGCCATCGATCGCTGAAGCCACCCGGAGTTAATTACAGAGCTAATTACCAGCTAATAACTTTGTGGCTAACAGCCGTAGCAGATTTTGGCACGGGTTGTCAGAAGGGGCTGATTGGAAGGTCTCCCGGGCAGGATCCTCGTTACGGAAACGCATACACGGAAGGCAAGCGATCCCAATCTTCCCTCTTTGACGAGCAGGGAATTATTCTAATACCCTTGGCTCTCGTGCTCGTTTGTTAGCTGCGCGTAACGAGAAGCGGGGAGCCACAAAGCCACCCCGAGAGCAGACCAGGGATCACAGCCAGGGCGTGGGGTGGTTGCGTGGGGTTTTGCATTGCCACCCATGGGAGCGGCAGGGCGGCTTTCGGGCGCCTTTGGGCCCGGTTTTTTACCTTAGGGCGAGTTTTGAGGTGAAAAAGCTCCTTTCAGGGAGCTGGAGCCGCAGCAGGACACAGCTCCTCTAATGCAAATAATTAAGGGGGGAAAAAAAAAGATGCTGCATAAGCTGCCTGAGAGTGCAACCTTCCAGACAAACCAATTTGCAAAAAGATAGAGCCAGTGGGATCAGGCAATAACTTAATAAGCATCCCTGAAAGAAACAATGCATTTAAGAACATGGCTTATTTTTTTTTTCCTAATGGAGAAACATCAGCTCTGCGGGGAAATAAATGTAATAAACTAAGTCCAATCTCCACAAACATTTGTTTTCTTATCTCTGCAAAATCAATATACATGTTGCAATTATGTCCTCCCATGAACCCCCCAAACTTTTGCTTCTCTCTGAAGGCTTCTTGCTTGGTTGCAGCTCATTACATCTCCCTGCCTTCATCTAGATAAATTATTATTTTTTTTTATATTTCCGAGATCAAGCCATATAGTTCTTGAAGGGTTTCATTTCTCTTCCCTTACATCCTGGGGTGGGGAAGAGTGCTTTCCCTCCGCTTTAATCTAATCAAATTAAAGCCTAATTTAATGGCTGTGAAAGCCGAGGTTTGTTAGGAAGCCTGGCAACAACCAAATTAGAGGAAAGCCGAGGCAAACACAGGCTGCAGGAGCTCCAGAAAGGAATGAGCATTTCGGAGCAACACGGAGCAGCCGTCTGTGGAAGGCCGGTCCTGGCAGGATGCTTGTCCCATCTGACGGTCCCAGGGAGAGCAGCCGGGTCGGAATAGCCCGTAGTGGCCCAATCCCTTGCAGTGCACCTCATTGCCCACATAGAAAAACAGAAAATATTTCAGGCCTATACTGTGCTCTTTATGGGTCTCTCTTGCTTTTTCCTCCGGGGACTGCTGTATTTTTTCCTGTAATTAGCAGTAAACTGCAATTGCGGTGCTTTAATGATCCACGAGTCACCCTCGCACGCCTCTGTGGGCTTCCTCCTCCTCCTCCTCTCTACGGTTTATTGCTTGCTGTAATTAAATCAGCCCCACAGCCTGCAAAACGCTCGGAGAGATGGAGCCAGCACCTCCCGGCACGCATCCGGCGCATACCCAGCGTGGAAGCCCTAAATTCCYGGGTGCTCGGACACTCCTGGCATCCAGCAATCCAGAAATGCTGCTGGATTCAGATGAAAAGCCAACCCCTGTGAACTGCAGCAGCTCCCATAGACCGCCCGTACCAACCCTGGCCAGCGTGTGGCAAGCAAAACTGCTTTGTTCCTTCCCAAGGCACGCYGTAATTCCAAAAGAGCCGCTGGAGCCTTTTGAGAGCCGGGCTGAGCTTCAGACAGACAGTTTTAGCCTAAATCCTAATGAAAATGCTATTAGCAGCATCATTGCAATGTCTTATCGACTAAGTATTCAATAGCAATTTTGGAAAAAAAAATAGGATAAATCAGCAATCAATGATGTGAAAAAAAAAAACAAAAACACAATTTCACTCTCAACCCTTGCAAAAAAGAGCAACTTTAACCATTCAACGCGTGCCAAGGCTGGAGCCCGTGCGTGGTGCCCGTTTACATAGCCTGGAGCGCATCGTGCCATATTTTTCCGTGCTGTTTTTCCCCGCGCCGCTGGATTTCCCTGGTGCCGAAGGTCTCCATCCCGGCGTTGTCGCCAGTGGCAAGGCAATGATGCTCATTAATTCCCTGGGACCCCGGRAGCGTTGGTGGGGCTGAACCCAGCGGCATCCACATCCCCAGACATCCCCGGAGTGCCACGAGGGCYGTGGGAACAAGGGATTTCAGGGGGATTAAAGCCCTGCATAATCCTGGGCTGCGGAGGGAGCTTGTCAGGGATGCACCTGGCGGGAGCAGGCACGAGGGTTGCGTTGGAAAATCCAATGTTGTGGTTGTTAGTGGCACAACGAGCCGCTGGACRGGGGATTTGCGGCACCGCGGCGTGTCCGTGCGCACACCGCCCGGRATGCGGAGCTCCTCTTCCCAAGGGAAACGCTCCTCTGCAGGCGGGATCCAGTCCTGGCGCAACCAGCTGCTGGAGCCTCTTTCCCTACCTTTATCCCTTGTGGGACCAATTCCCTGCAAAGGAAATCCCTCTCCATCGCTCGGAGGTTGGAATAATGATAGGGACAACCGAAGTGGGGCTGTCCCCAGGCCTCACCTCCCACTCGCCGCCAGCATGAAGCGATATTCCCATGGGAGGTGAGATCGCATGATCACCATGTAAATGCTCCTTAATGGATGTTTAGCACAAAGCTGCCAGCGATATGACGGATAGGATCCTCGGGGGGCTTCCTACAAGTGTGCGCTTAGTTTATTGCTTTAGATGACAGAGATCTTGATCTCGCAGTCTTTCAAGGGATGTGTGCTTTGGATTTTGCGGGGTTTTTCTCTAAACAGCGGCGTCCTTGACAAATACGAACACAAAAAAAAAGACAGAGATGGAAAGGAAATATTATTCCGTTAAAGAAAAAAAAAAAATCAACAGCCTAACACCAGCAAAAACCTGCTGGCTTCAGAGAAAAGGGAGGAAAGGAGATCTCAGCATCTCGTCAGCAGATCCGTGGGGCTGGGGACACTGGATGGAGAGGGCTGGGGTCACCCACGTGCCCTTCCCACAGTGACACAGCTCAGCTGGGGTGCCCTGGGATTCTCCTATTACTGTTTGCACTAAATATTTCATTAATGCGACCTCACTTGTTGCCAGAAGAGAAGAAGAGAGGATGGGCGGCAGAAGAAGAGCCACCACATTGGGTTGCTCCCCTGATCTTCCACATCCATCGGCTGCCAAAGTTCCATTTCTTGTGGAATCCTAAAGGGAAATAAGAGGCGGCTGGGGACAGAGAGCCGAGAGGAAGAAGGAGCCCTTGCCCAAAGGGAAATTAACGGATTAAACGCAATCAAAACCAACCACCTCGGAAGCCAGCTGCAATCGAGGAGAACAGATATGAGATGTAGCTGTGTAAAGCTACTGATGATAGCTAATGGGAAGGGGAAAAGATCTCTCCATCATTTATATTTTCCAACACGCCGAGACTCAGGACAAGCTATTAAGAAGCTGACATTTGAAAGTGTGTTTAAACCCTGCTTAAATTAAAGCTTTTTATTTCTTCTGACTCTCCTGCTCTCTCATCTCCTCCCTACCACCCTCCCTACCGTTTCCTCCCTCTTTAGCAGATTGATTTCTCTAGCCCTATTCAGTATCTCCATCCACACCTATACGTCTCCCCCGTTTTTCCTCTCCCTCTGTTTACCGCAAAGCCCTGGGTGAATAAATTAAGAGCAAAATGAATATATTTCTTCTATAAATAATTGATGGGCACCTCCGCCAGACACRGATCCTGCATGGCTTTGCATGCACACACACAGCACAGCCCGGSGGAGATCTGTGCTCCCCTTGTAGAAACCCACGGGATAATTCCTGCCTCCTTCTCGCTTCCCCAGGCCACAGAATTAAGGAATTTCTTCCTGTCATGAATACACCTGCAGAAAATCTTCCCTTGGGTGCTTTCACTGCTGCCCCAAGCCAGTTCTCTGTTGCAAAAAGCAACTGGGATAACTGGGAGGGGTGGAAAGCCACTGGTGATGCTGTCYGGGACACAGTGCTCGGTGGGTCCCTGCCCACCGCAGGGTCCCTGGCGGTCCCTGGTCCCTGCATCGTGCCTGGGCACGATGGAGCAGCTGAGTGTAATTAAACTTCGTGGTTAAGAGATAATGTGGGAGATGCGGTTTTCCCTCGGAGCTTTTCACATCACAGCTGGAGGCATTAGATAAGGTGGAAATTGGCCTATTTTGCAGCCCAAAGTAGCTTTGCTGCGAGAACACAAGGATATTTAAGGTTTCGCGCCTCTCCCTGACACAGAAATTCAATATTTGCCTGCATTTATACACAACAACCTTCCCCCACCGAAGTGTCAGGGATGAAGCATCCTCCAAGATTGACAGGAATTTTTTCCGGGCAGGAATTAAAGCAACATCTGGCCCTGGCAGTGGAGCTGAAGGCCTGGGGACATCTCTGGGGCCAGAGCAGCCAGGTCAGCTACAGGAGTCAGGCATTGCTAGGGCCATGGGGCTCTTGCACATCCATCCTAAAGGAGCCCAGTGGGACATGCCCYGGGCACTGGCTTCTGTGCCAGGCAGATGTGCCAGCTGTGAGGCTGCCCCGCGCTGTCGCGGCAACATCTGGCAATGATGGAAACCCAGCTAGCTGGTCGTAACCCAAAGTCCACCTAATTGCAGCTGCATGTGCACACACACACACACACATATATATATATATAATGTATATATATGTGTCAATGTGTGTGAGTACCTATATCTGTATATGCATGTGCACACGGGGCCTCTTTCCCTAAGTGCAYACCTTGAATGCCCCCTCTGGAATTTGCACCTAGGCAAGACCCTCGCCTTACCTCCTGGCCCTGATTACAAATAAATGCAATAATGCAAAAAAATGCAATAAATGCATTTATAAATATATAAATGCATAAATATATATATAATTTATATATAATAAATATATATATATATTATTAAATATATATAGTATATATATAATAATATATATTTATATATATTATTAAATATATATAGTATATATAATAAATATATATAAAAATAATAAATATATATAATTTATATGCATAAATAAATGCATATTATTATTTATGCATGAATAAATATAAATGCATATAAATATAAATACATAATGCAATAAATGAGGCAACCTGAAGGGGAAAAACCCATCCTTTTCACATGCAAATCAGCTCATGGGCCTCCTCATTCCCCTCAAGCAGCCCTGGAGAGGAGGCTTCAGGGCCGGATTGCTGCTTGGACACGGAGCATTCACTGGGAAGAGAAAAGGGCAGGCGACCTCCATGCGGGATATTACATCCTTCCTCCTGCTGTTTATGAACTATGCAGTTTGCATCCCTGGTGCTGTGCTCCGTAACGCAACATCTGTCACAGCCGGCAGCGCTCCCACGGCGCTCCCATCGGAGCGGCTGCGCGGATGCGGCGTGGCAYGGAGAGGGCTGCCCGGGAGCCGCCTCTCGGAGCGGGCGGCTCTGCAGGAGGCCCTTCCCCAACGACCAGCATCAGCTCACCCCATCCCTTAGTCTATTCCCAGCTTTTCCAGCAACCTGGGACATCTCCCTTGCTCCCRGTCTTCCTCCGCACTGACCATCCTGACGTCCACCCAAACACATCCCGCCCATCCCAAGTGACTCCCTCTGATTCCCAGCAGCGGAGCAGGGAACATCTCGTGATCGTTCATGGGCAGGCGAGGTCGGGAGGCTAAAACCACCCCAATTTCTGGCCGGCTTTGCAGCTGCTGCAGGGGGAACGCGAGAGCTCATCTGGCCTAGCCATGAAGTGGGGACCTCCTTGGAGACTTAATTAATGAAACCTTGCAAAATGTGCAGTTGTCCTGCAGGGAAGGAGCCAGCGCTGCCAGCGTAAGGAACCGTTCCCGGGGTGGTTTTTTCCATCAGCAGCTTCTTGCTCCGAGGGGCAYGGCACTTTGCAGGCAAGGAAAGCGGGTTCTGCACCGCAAAGCACTCGCCGCTGCCCTCGTCCACAGCCCAGCCAGACTGCTCAAAGGTTGCGGCTGCCTCCAAATGGAAGAAAAAGCCTTGGAAGAAAGACAGCGCCAACATAATTCTGCTTAGACGCTTATATAACGCATTATCTGTCTGTCTTTTCTCATGGATTTTATTGCTAAGGGATATTTGCATGAAAACGGGATCTTTATTGCTTAGGAAATTCATCTGCTCACTCGCATCCCTGTTTTGCTGCAGCTGGGTGACAATTTTAGTGCCACGGCCACCTCTACTTATATCCCGTATGCCACTGTGCTGCACCAAGGCGGCTTCTGCCTCCATGGGGGAATAGGGACAAAATAGTCTTGCTTTTAAAGGAGAAAACCAAAATTAACCCAGCGCTACTTCCTTCCCTCTCCACTTTGGGAAACTTTGCAAGGTTTTCAGCCTGCTGCACTGATGCATTTGGATCTCACCATTATCARTCCCAGTGTCAGCTGGGGCTGAAGAAGAGGAGGGTGAGCGGCAAAAGGCCCTTGGGAGCAGCCCTGMATGAGGGCAGGGGACATGGAGCCACTTGCAGATGCGTAAACCTTGTGGGTCGGGAGCACCCCGCAAATCTGGGGCCAGCCCCACGCACCTTCTCATGAGAAATTCCCTGGTGCCAAAGCTGTCGTGCATCCTCCACATCACCTGCGCTCGCTTCGGGGCTCGCTTTGCGCCTGCTTTGCAAGGTGCAGTCCTTGCTGGGCTCCCTGYGTCAGCAGGAGTCTGAGAACGGAGCAGCTCAGTCCCGTCCCGGCGGGGACAGGGGCAGCCGGAGGGCCAGGGTTCTGTGCGCGCTCCTCAAATATACTTTATATTTCCTATGCAAATGTGATAAAGGCAATGCATTGACTTGCCAGAACAGCCGCATTTTAATAAAAATTATAGAGGGGCAGAGACATGATGTGGCAACTGAAATCGAAACCCAGCTATTTCTTCCATCTTTATCATCTGCAAAAAACGCAATATTTTGACGTTTAGAGAGAACTGCAGCATTGGGATTCTTTAAAATGCATTTTCTTTTATTCCTGTATGATATCAGGCAAGCTCTGCTCCATTTTCTAATTTCATTAACTGTCACCAAGAATAACCCCCTTTATTTGCCCCTGAATGTGCCCACTTAGTGTTCTCTCTGCAGAACTGCACGTGCAAGGCACATTGCGAGCACAACTGTCCAGTGCAAATCACAGAGGAGGGTGCCAGGCCAGGATGGAGCAGGATGGGGAAAAGCTTTTTATTTTTAAGCTTAAAAACCCTGGGAATACAACGACTGCTTTTCCCCGAGGAGCCCTTGGAAGCAGGGAGCAGCGCCGGAGCGCGGTGCTGCCGCCGGGATGCACATCGATTGCAAGGCTCTGCCTTCTGATGCTGCACACGGACGCGGCGCGCGGCTGCAATCAATAAAACTAGGCTTTTCTAGCAGAGCACGCAGGAAAACGGATGGYTTTGAGGCGGGGGGGGGATTTTTCCGACCGGAGAACAGCAGCCAGGGGCGCACATCCCGAGCGGGCAGTGTCAACCACGCTCCTCTCCAGCGAGCTCCCCATGTTGCTCCCAAGGGAAACACGCTTTAAAAAGCAGAAACTGGTGGGTTTGGGGTACAAAAAGCTGCCATTCTTGACTGTGGAGCTGCTTCCAGCGCCTGGGAATCTGCTGGATCATCTCCAGCCTCCCCCTGCCGCAGCCAGGACCTCCGGGAGGTGAGACACTTAGGGCAGCAAATCCATTACCCAACTGTAGCCCGGCTCCTCTTAAATAGCAATTGTGTGCTAATGAGCATGTTAATTTTATGTATCCCCCCCTTTCTGTTTCTCCTCCTCCTCTTCTCTTTTTTAAATATTTAAGCATCTTTGCGGCTGCATTAGAGGGGGAAGGACGAGCAGGCTGATCCCCATTTCTCCCTTCTTTGATAGGAAATCTCACTTCTCCCTGTTTCACCGTTCACTTCGGAGCCCATCCCCTGGCGACCTCCTCCCTCGTATTCCTTCGGAAGTCTTCACAGGACTGCTATGGAGATGCCATTCCTGGATTTTAGTCTTTCGCTCCTTCTAAGGAAAGAAATGAGGCACAAACCGGAGCGCTGCCCAGAGCAAGCGGCCCTGGGAAATCGAAATAACCACGGTGCAAGTTGCAACGAGCTGCTAAAAGCCCGAGCTCAGCGAAACCCTTAAGCCTCTCCTTGAGCCTGCCAGGGCAGCGCTCTCCGGCGTCCCTCRAAAGCAGCAAAATGCCAGGGAGAGGCCAGCAAAGCCCGGCCCTCGTTAAGGACACGTAGGAGATGCATTTTCCTGATGCAAGCCACTGAGCTGCATCCACGCACCTGAMTGCAGCTTTGGGTCCAGGTCTTTGCATCGCTTTGATTCCTTCTCATATTTAAGAAACTTAATTTGAAGTTAATTTAGAATTATTAGATACTTCAGAAAAGTGCTATTATACCTAATGTAAGTTATTGCTTTCTTTCAGCTCAGGCTAATGAGCTCCCGTCCACCCAATTCCTGCAAGGCTTTTACCAAAATGCGAATTACAATAGCAAAATAAAAAGCAGCTGATGGGATAGGATGCATGGCCCAGAAAGCACCAAGGAGCACATGAGAAACCCTCATTGTGTCCAGTTCTACCCGTTCATTCATCCACAGACRGGAGCAATCTCAGCCAGCTTCTCCTGGGATGTTTTGGGATGCCCTATGGGCATCGCAGAGCTCCCAAAGCCCTGGTGGTTCCTGCATCCTGTCGGGACTATTTCCATGGAGGGCGAATTGGGCTTAGGAAGGATTATAGTGACCCTGCAGCATGTGTATTTATATGTTAGTATTAAAGTCCCCCGTGTTTTCTTTAGGGTCCCAGGACACCGCAGGCGTGGAGGGTGCCGGGGCTGTGCACCAGGGCTCACACTCTGTGCCTGCCTGCAGGCACCAGGTTGCATCGCAACTGCAGACAAACAGAGAAATTACGAAAAAATAAATAAATAAAATAAATAAAGCAAACCACGGCGGCTGTAATCCCCGCCGCAGTGGGCTCGCTGGGTAATGAAGCTGCCTCGCGCTGCCATTACGCGGCTTTTGTTTACCTAACAGCTTGACGAGGCACAGTTATGCAAATTGGAGCCCGGCTGCTTTTTGCTGTTCATTAATTAGCATCTCGTTGCTGATGCCAGGCGCTGCAAGCTCGGCTCCTTTGAGCAACAGTTCGGTCCCTCTGCACCGTGCAATTGGGTCCTGGGAAAGGAGGAGGACGGAGCAGGGGAAACGCTGCCGGGAAATGCCCTGCCCCTTATGCATTCCTGCTGCCAAAATGCCCTGGAAGCAGCAGCTGAGAGCCCCGAAAGGGTGATTCCTCTGCTCGCTTTGCACGCTTGCTGACAAATGCACGCGAGCCTCCGTGAGCCCCGTGCGCCGCGGCGCATCTCCCCGGCTTCCAGCCTCCTGCAGCGTCGCCTCCGCACGCGCACACATAAAACGGGCCTAAACACCGCGATTTTCCAAGCATTTTCACCCAAATTGCTGGCAATTTCCCAACGGCCCTGTCACCGAGCGGCAAGGGGAGGACGCGCAGCGGCGAGCCGCGGCCGGGCTGCCCTGCTGCACCCGTACGGACCATGCCCTGGTCCTGCTATCCCTAGGGAGCAAAAGGGAGCGTGTTTTGGCCAGGCACCGCCTGCAAAGGGTGGGTTTTGCTGCATTAACAGCGATGCAGGATGCCTTTCCGTTCCCYGGGATAGAAAGGGATCCTAGTGCACCCCTCCGGTCCTCAGTGTGCTTCCCAGTCCCACTCTCACATTAGATATTTATGCATGTTTATCACAGATGGCTGTGGTTGCTGAAACCAGCCACGCGGCAATAAGAAGGCATGCATTAATTATTATATAACATAATATGATAATTAATCCCAGCGCTGGCTAGAGAAAAGTCTTTTGTGTCTCCCACTCTGATGAGGCCATTGTTTTACCAGTGACTAGGAGAGTCAACAAGTGTCAAGTGCCGTGGTTGATTCCCGGGCCGATAACATTTATTAAAATTGCTAATGAATCGAATAATTAAACACATAAATATAAGTTACCTCAGGTGTTAAATCTCATTATTGGGCCTGTGAAAATCAATTTTTTTTTTTTTAATGCATATGCATAATAGCGTACGGGCAAAGTTAATTAGAAATGTCCAGATCAATATGTGAATAATTTGTAACTAGTGGAATCCCCATCGAAAGCATAGGCCTGGGCAGCGAGAATAAGTTACACTCAGGAAAGTAATGCTTCCTCCTAATGGAGTTTATCCCAGTCAATTAATAATACTCCAGCAAATCTGCAAAATAAATGACAAGCCTGTTTGCCTGCGCTTTGCCCTTGGGGAGATCATTAATATCCCGCAGGAGGTGCAGGGGGGGTCAGAGCGGCACGCTTTGCAGGCAGCCTCCTGCTCGCACGAGCTCGCGCCTCCGCGCGCTGCCCTTGATTATTCACCTCGGCTGACGGGAAATAAAACAGATGCAATGCAGCGCAGCACTCAAGTGCACATCCTAAATCGTCTTGTCTCGGTTTCCCGGCGGAGAGAAGGCATGCTCGGAGCGGGAACCCGGCCACGCTGTCTCGGTGCACATGAGTGATTTGATTGCCGGCTCCCTCCAGCGCGGCTGGCCCGGGTGGATGCGATGCACGGAGTTAGGCACTCATGGATGAAAACATCATGGAGCAATCTCTGCTCGGCATTGCACTGGGATGAATCCACCGAAGGGGAGCTCGATTGAGAGCAATGGCCCGAATTCTGCTTTTCCCTTGCTCCAGAGGAGGGGCTGGGCGATATTGCTGAAGTTGCAAGTAACATCCTGACAGGCAAAAACCACATCCAGCTTCCCATTTTGTGCAGCACCTTCCCCAAAAGGAGCGTTTCAGTGAGAAAATGAGGGGGRAAAATGGGGGAATGGGGTGCTCGAGGCTTCGGGACAATGATGGGGAAACTTTGGCTCATCCCTTTGGGTGCGGGTCCAGACGATATCGTTGAACAGAGACTCGAGCATCGTCACAGGACTGCGCGCTCTGGGCGCTAAGAGGAGCCGCCGGGCCCCAGAGGCTGCAAACAGCGGTTTATTGAGCTGCTGGATTCTCCAGCAATTAATTCTCCATTTATTAAGACATCTATTCATCATTTATTTATCCTCGGCGTGCTATTTATAACCATATCCTTAACAAAATGCGACGAGGCCTGAGCAGAATTGTAGCTCAGTGGAGAGGATCCAGAGCCCCTTGTGCTTCTTGGACCCCAYGTCCCTTCTCCCTCTTTCCCCGCTCCAGCTCCTCTGTCTCTATTTGTTTCCGTCTGGCTCTCTGGGAATAACAGCATCTCTCAATCTGCCCTGACACATGCGTTTCCTGAGGGCAATGTAAACCAGGAACGAGTCCCTCATTGCTCACTTTTCCTCCCTCTCTCTTATTCTGCAATGAGGTTTTTGGTGGTGGTGGTGTTTTTTAATGATCATAAAATAACATGTTTTGAAATAATTGCATGATTGGGATGGTTTTTTCGCCCCGCGAGAGCTGCTCGCTGCCTGTCGGGATGGTAGATCCTCCACACTTSAGCGGGGAAGGTTTCCAAGCTGCTCTGGTGCAACGATCCCACGGCTCGCCGATCCCAGGCAAGCAGCAATCCCACTCAAGCATTGCTATTTAGTTGTAAATTTATATGTATTAGATGAGACAGGGTGAATAAATCCCATGTATTACCCAATAGCCACTTGATTTAGTCCTCAGCAGCAAGCAGGCACACTTCGCAGCAACATTTTCCCAGAGAATTATGAACAGGTTTGTGGTTTCTCTTTCTTCCTTTGTATTTTTTTCTTCTTTTTTTCCCTTTTACAGGCCATTCTGATACCATTATCTCCTAATAAATATCCTCTCTCCCATAGCCATCATATAACTCATTATGGCCTCTGCAGCGCATGAATTATGCGGCTAAGTTTCATATAACTATGAAGATATTTATAGTACTCCACACTGTTTCTTAGGAAAAATATTGATTTGTTAATATCTGAATGACTATATTGCCATTAAATCAGGCGGATCTGTCATATGCTGCTGGCGTTAATGAAAGCACAGGTTTGCTTTCCACGTTTTTTATTCTGTATGCTTTATTTATTTGTGCACAGCTGGGAAGGTGCCTATGAAGCCACGAGGCTCTCGGACACCAATAATAAACCTCCGCTTTGGTCCTAGGTGAGTTTTAAGGCAGCGGGACGGGCTCTGGCAGGCTCAGGCAGGCTCACGCCGTGGAGGCTGCACTTCCACTCCGCATCCCCGAATTGGCTCCGTATCCCCGAATCGGCTCCACATCCCCGAATCGGCTCCGCATCCCCGAATCGGCTCCGCATCCCCGAATTGGCTCCACATCCCCGAATCGGCTCCACATCCCTGAATTGGCTCCACATCCCCGAATCGGCTCCACATCCCCGAATTGGCTCCACATCCCTGAATCGGCTCCACATCCCCGAAAGGGCTCCACATTCCTGCATTTTCCCCGCCCGGAGGCTTCCTGCAGGAGATCGCGGCAGCGCCTGGGGACCTTCAAGAAGGTTTTATGCTGAAATGTTGCTGAAATAAGCTTTTATGTGCCCCGTTAAAGCCTCAGATAAAAGTGCAGTCAGCAAGGAGTTTTTTCTTTCTCTCTCTTTTTTTTTCTCTTTTTCTCTCTTTTTTTTTTTTTTAAATATATATATATACAACTTTCTTCTTTTATCGACTGCCTGCTTTTTGCTTTCTATCCTCCTCGCTTGCCTGAAGGGAGAAAAACGAGTGCCGCTGGAAGGGGAAACAGCGCTGGCCAGGTTGGGAAGGAGCCGGAATTCCCTGGAATGGCTCTATCGGTGCCAGAGGAGCCCCCTCTGGCGGCGCTTCCCGCATCCCAGCCCCAAGGTGACAGCAAGAGCAGAAAGCCGGGAGCAAAGTTTTCCAAACGTTCAGTTGGGAGTGAATGGGATGATTTCCACCTCCTTACATTGTAATTGAAAGAAAAAAAAATGATTAYTAAACACAGATTCTCTTGGCTTGGACAACTAGGTAGTAAATATGTATCTAGCACATGGCTGCGAGCTCCCAATAAATATGTTTCTTCCAATAACCAGCTGGTTTTAATTTGATAAACAAATAGCTATCTGGTAAAATCTGACTAAACCAAATGTTTGGAAACTGGAATGGAAAATTCCCAAATTTAGCATTCCTGGCAGGAAGTTGCAACCCTCTTTGCAGATCCCTGGAGAAAAGGGAGAGGYGAGGTAGCAAAGCGCAGACGTGGGGGCTGCAAGGTGAGACAGCTCTGTGGTTGGGGACCTGGCCGGGATCCCTGCCCAAAAGCAGCAGAAACGGGATGTCACAGCTCCGCCTGCATCCCAAGCCTTGCCTGGGTGGCTGCAAGGCTTGTAGGCTCTTGGCATCGTTAGCTTTCCTGGGAAGCAAATTGCACGTCCGCTGCAAAGCTGCAGGGGAGCAGCGAGGGAAATCCCAACCCTTTGCAGGGAGAGCAGAAAACACACTTCCAGGCCTCAGAAAATTCAGGCTCATGTTGCAAAAAATGCAATAGTGGAAAGGTTTGGGGAGTGAGATTTATGGGGAGAGGCAAAAATATAAAACTAGCCCCTTTCCTCCCATCGGATGAAGTGGTGCTGTTCGCAGATGCTGCCCACGGATACCTGCCCGTCGCTGTAGGGATGTTCCCGATGCATCTCGCTGGACCTGTTCCCGACTGACAGATTGGGCTGCTTGGCCCCAACAATCCCTCCATCTACAGCACGGCAAATTTTCAAAACCTGATATCTGGGAGAGGACCCCAGACTTTAATTATATCTTAATTCACAGCTGCAGTCTACTCCTGCTCAGCTTTATAARCAGGTTGTATGAGCCATGAATGTGTTTTGTTCATTTTCCTTGGGAAAATTGAGGTTTTACTGCCATTTTGGCAGAAATGCTTATCATAACAATTAYGACAAAGGGGTGAGGAACTGGAAACATCTGCAACAACAAACCTGGGGACAGAAGGATGTCAGTCAGCCTGTGCAAGTCCAAAAAGTGCTTGTCAGTAGAAATATCTCTGAATCAGATCATTTGCGAGGAGGTTGACTGGAGTGCTGGGAAATCAGAGCTAGTTTTCACCTTGTAAGTGTATTGGCAGCTTGGCAACACCAGGAGATTATTTAGAACAAGATTTCTGTATCAGAAATACRGACCTGAGATGCAAGGATATGAATTTAATTCCAGTCTTCCTCCCTGATTTTGCACAGTGCCCTTGGCAGAGAAATTAAACACTCTCCGGCACGTTAGGAACTGATTTATGTTGCCCTAAGCCACTGGTGATTTTTCCTTTTCCCCTCTTTTCTCACCTGTGGGCTTTGGGGGCAGCTGCTCTCCGGCTCTGGATGCAGCACATTAAGTGCAATGAGGACTGAAACTTTCCTGGGAATCTGTCGGAGCTTTGTTAGAGCAAAAAGAATGAAAATAGGTGGAAATCTTCCATCCAGATGGATAACGCAAATGGGCATTTGCCCCTGTTTTTCATGCCAATCTAGTGTTTCTATAGCTAGCTGCGTGCCAACCTGGGCAACCGCCCTGCCGGGCACATCCACAGGCAGTTGCCTTTGGAAGGTTTGCTCCATAGAAAGTCGGGCAGAGTTCTGGGAGCAGGGTTAGGGATTGCCCTTACTTGGATATGAATGTCAACTTGCCCCGAACAACAACAACAAMAAAAAMCCCTCACAACAATGCCACTTTGCAACCTCACTTCCTTGGCACGGGTTCATCTTGGGAGGCGTTTGAAGAAGCCTCRGCCATTACATCTCTCCATCCAATCTGGCACTAAAAATAAACCGCTGTTTTCCTACAGGTTGCTCAGGTACAAAGCAGCAAGAGAGCACTTTGTAATTTACTTGAAAGGAGGGAGTTATTTTCTTTTTAATCCGCTAAAAAGCGTTTTCCCCCTTCTGCAATGTGCCAAATCTCTAGGATATTTTTATTATTATTATTATTATTTTAGAAAAGCAAGTACTGCGGGGAGCTAACCGCTATCACAGAACAAAGTCGGGTGGGTTTGTTTGTCCCCAGCACGAGCAGCGCGCTGATCGGGCACCTTCCTGCACAAGCACGTACCAGCTTTGCCTTTTTTTCTACCTTCCCTTTGATGCCTCAAATTAAAAAGCGGCAGAAGACTGTAATTAAAAAAAAAAAAAAAAACGAGACCCAATGGGCTTTTTGCATCTATCTGGTTTTAGGATTTAACAATTTGTGCTCCAGTTTGTGCTGGGTACACCCAAATGGGCTGCCGGAGGGGACACGCTCATCTCCAGCCTGCTGGCACTTGTCCCCTGGCGTCGATGTGCTGGCAAGCTGCTGCTCCTCTTTCATGCTTTCCCCCTGTTCCCTGCTATAAAATGTGACTCATACTGGCAATTCTCCCAGCGGAAGGTTGTAAGGCTAAATTAATGTGTGCAGAGTGCTTTGAGATGCTGAAAATTGTTTTATGAATACAGGGTATTAATAATATTAGTGTAGTTACTATAGAAAGGGAAGGTGATTTAGCACTATTTGTGCCTGAGAAATGCCATGTACAAAAATAATGCCATTAGCGTTTTATGCGTTGCACGAGGTGGCAAGCTGTCCTGGCAAGCCAGCTCCCACTGGTTCCAYGCCTTGGAGACGTGCTGGGAGAGCACGTTGGGCAGCGAAACTCCATTGGGAATGCATGGGGTGGGCAGGGGACGACCCTGCCGCACGAGGATGCCCTTCGCATCCCTGCCGGTGGCTTCGGAAAGCAGTTGGGAACATGACCCCGYGCAATGATCCCCCTGGTCCAGCCGATGCTCCACAAGGATTTCACTAGGAACGTACGGCCCGAGTGTTGGAGAAGTGCATTGGAGCTTTTGGGGGTACCCGTGGAGGCAGAAGGTCTGTCTCAGGACAACCCAACGCTTCAACCCATGGCCCAGAGACCGCATGAGAGGAGATGCAAGCACAGGTCATACTACGGAAGAGCAGCAAGGTGTTATTTATCAAAGCAGAGTGAACCGATTCATTTGCATCCATTAATAGCTCCATGATGAATTACCGATAAGAACAAACTGCTCCATCCTTCTTGATCGCAGAAAGCCCACTGCTAATTTGGTGTATGGCACATTCCGACTAATGAAGCCAAGCAAACAGGAATAAATTCTTCCAGGGAAGTAATAACATTGAAACTTCAAGTGGAAAAGGAACAATCTTCTTCGTGATACATTTCACTGATCAGCTATCAGATCCAAGGTTTGTGGGAGTTAGGGGGATGTGGCAGCAACTCTCGATACCAAACGGGAGCAGGCAAACCACTTCTCTCTCAATTTTCTGCCTTGGGAAGATGGAAGAAAACAGGTCTGTAGAAAGCTGCTGCTGTTGTGTTTTGGAACAAATTTGACCTTTTCCTTTTCCTTTTCCTTTTCCTTTCCCTTTCCTTTTCCTTTTTCTTTTTCTTTTTCTTTTTCTTTTTCTTTCTCTTTCCCTTTCCTTTTCTTTTTTCTTTTTCTTTTCTTTTTCTTTTTCTTTTTCTTTTTCTTTTTCTTTTTCTTTTTCTTTTTTTCTTTTTTTCTTTTTCTTTTTCTTTTTTCTTTTTTCTTTTTTTCTTTTCCTTCCCTAACTGCTTCATGAAACATTCAGTCAGCCCCACCAACACCATGGATGAAAGGATGCTCACAGCGTACGCACTGCTTGCAGGAGCTAGATGCATGTGAAGAAAAAAAAAGGAGGCAAAGAGAAGTCGGTATCTTGAAATGGCCCAGCAAGGTCCCTGCTGTGCTCCAGTTCTACCCTGCTTCCCAGCACCTCCATCTGGAAGCAGTTAATTCATTAACTTGCTTGAATTATTCCTATTTTGGCTGCATTGCTGCAGCAGAGCCTTGGCAGGGAAAATCTCCAGTTTTGCTGCTTTCTGGGAAAGGTAGAGCAAAGCATCCCTCTGGAAACGACATTGATAATTGATTTGTTGTGAGAGGAATGGAGGCAAAAGGAGAGGGAGAGAAGGGGAGGAAGAAGCACAGAAGGGGGGAAGAGGACAAGAAGCGAGGGAGCAGGTGAAGAAGAAGCATGGAGGTGGGAAAGGTGACAGGACAGTGGTAGAGGGGGAGCGGGTGAAGAAGAAGCATGGAGGGACAAAGGTTTGCAAGAGCATGGGAGAGGTGAAGGAGATGAGGAAGAAGCATGGAGAGGGGAAAGGAGGCAAGGTAAAAGGAGAGATGGAGCAGGTGAGGAAGAAGAACGGAGTGGAGATGGTAGCAAGGTAAGGGAGGAGTGGGTGAAGGAGAAGCTCTGAGTGGGGAAAGGTGGCAGGAGAMAGGCAGAGGTGAAGCGGTGGTGGCGAGGGAGAAGCAGAGAGGGAGGAAAGGTGGTGTGGCAAAGAAAGAGGTGAAGCGGACAAGGAAGGCATGGAGTGGGCAAAGGTAGACGGAGAGTCGGCAAGAAAGAGGCAYGAATGAGAGGGAAAGTGAAAAGGAAAAAGGTGAGGTGGAGTGAGTGAAGAAGGACAGAAAGTGGAAGGACTGAGAGCAAAGGCGGMATGTGGAGCAGGCGAGGAAGAAGCACAGAGTAGGTAAAGATGGCATGGGAAATGCCATGGAGGGGAGCCATGGAGGAAGAAGCGAGCAGGGGGCAAAGGTGGCAARGCAATGGCAGAGGAGGAATGGTGAGGAAGAAGAGTGGAGGTGGAAAAAGTGGTAAGGGAAAAGGAAAGGAGCATGGATCAGGGAAAGAGTGAGAGCTAAAGTGGTGGAGAAGGAGAGGAAGCAGCATGGAGTGGGGAAAAGTGGCGGAGAAGAGGGAGAGCAAGAGTGGGTGAGAATGGGTGAGCCTGGAGGGCCCAGGTGCACGTGAAGGTCCGGGGAGGCCACGTGAAAGTCTGCAGGTCCCCCAGGGCCAGCTCCGCCTGCCCAGGCCTCCGTGTGCAGCTGGACCACCGGAACCTCCGGGCTTTCCTGCAGCTTCCCCGGGCCTCCGTGCGCAGCTGGACCACCGGAACCTCCGGGCTTTCCTGCAGCTTCCCCGGGCCTCCGTGTGCAGCTGGACCACCGGAATCTCCGGGCTTTGGTGCAGCCTCCCCAGGCCTCCGTGCGCAGCTGGACCACCGGAATCTCCGGGCTTTGGTGCAGCCTCCCCAGGCCTCCGTGCGCAGCTGGACCACCGGAGCCTCCGGGCTTTCCTGCAGCCTCCTTGAGGCTCCATGCACACATGGCCTCCGGGCCCTCCGGGGTTTTGTGTGGCTTCCCTTGGCCTCCGTGCGCAGCTGGCCCCGCAGAGGAGCTGGGGAGCATCCCGAGACATCGCTCCCTGTCTCACATCCCGGGGATTCCTGCATCCTGCTGCTCCCAGCTATCCGCTTTCCGGATCCACACTGTCCTTGCTCCCACTATGCTCCCGGCGCCCCAGGGCTCCAAGGGCGGACAGGGTGTGCGTGCTTCCCTGCAGCCCCCCAAGCAGCTGGATATTTCCAGCTGGATCCCCGTCTCCCTGGGATGATGCGACAGGAATTCCTCCGCGAGCCTCTGTCCCGTTCGGCCCCTGCACGCCCTGTCCCCGCAGCAGCGCCGGTGTCACGGGCTCTGCACGAGGGTGTCTGCCAGTCCGCGGCTCTCGGGATGAGCAGGAGCATCCAGCCACATCCCGGGATTTGCCACTGCGGAGGCGCGAGCACAGCGCGGCTGCGGGGAGGCGCCGCAGCCGCGGGCACGGCGGCGGGACGGGCGGCTCGGCCAGGCAGGCGGCGCCAGGCGGGATCCCAGCGGCGGCGGATCCCGCCGCGGATCCCGGCCCCGATCCCAGCGCTCCCGAATTCCCTGCTGCTCCCGGCGGCCGCCGGCAGGTGGCGCCGCCGCTCTCCGCCCCCCCCCCCCACGGGGAGTCTCGCGAGATGTGCGCTCCGCGCGGCGCTCTCGCGAGAGCCGCCGCCTCAGAATGGCTGCGGCGACGACGGCGCCCGCGGCCGCGGCCGGGCCCGCTCCTCCCGCGCCCGATGAGGCGGAGGCGGCGCCGGAAGCGGCCCCCGCCGCGGCGGCCCCCGCGGAGCCCTCCCCGCCACCGGAGCCGGCCGCTGCGGACGGCGAGGCCGGGTATGGCGCCCCCTCCCCTCCTCCCTCCTCCCCTCCTCCCTCTTCCCTCCTCTCCCATGCCCTGGAAACCGTAAGGGTCTCGGCGAGGGGGTCCCGCCCCCTCCTCTACATCCCTCTTATTCCCCCTCTTACGTGTTACCCCGGTATCCCCGGGGGCAGTTGTTCCCTGTCACCCCGCTATCCATCAGGGTGTTCATTACCCCGGTACCCCTCAGGTCAGCGGTTCCCTGTCACCCCAGTATCCATCAGGGTGTTCATTACCCCGGTACCCCTCTGGTCGGTGGTTCCC
>NW_020455659.1:169499-185548 GCF_003342845.1 Nothoprocta perdicaria
GACTCTGCCAACGGCAAGGACCCCCTGGTAGGTTCCCCCAGCACCGGGGGGCTCTGGGACCCCCTGGTAGGTTCCCCCAGCACCGGGGGGGGGCTCCGGGACCCCCCTGGTAGGTTCCCCCAGCACCGGGGGGCTCCGGGACCCCCCTGGTAGGTTCCCCCAGCACCGGGGGGCTCCAGGACCCCCTGGTAGGTTCCCCCAGCACCGGGGGGCTCCAGGAGGACCCCCTGGTAGGTTCCCCCAGCACCNCCCCTGGTAGGTTCCCCCAGCACCAGGGGGGCTCCAGGACCCCCCTGGTAGGTTCCCCCAGCACCGGGGGGCTCCGGGACCCCCCTGGTAGGTTCCCCCAGCACTGGGGGAGCTCCAGGACCCCCTGGTAGGTTCCCCCAGCACCCGGGGGGTTCCAGGACCCCCTGGTAGGTCCCTCCAGCACCGGGGGGCTCTGGGACCCCCTGGTAGGTTCCCCCAGCACTGGCAGGGGGGCTCCAGGCCCCCTGCATGGGACCATGGCACTCGGATGCCGCCTGTCCCCCGCGGGTCGGTGCCTGCGGGTATCACTTATTCCCGGCCGGGCTCTCCGCCCTTCCCGGCGCCACCTCCTGCCCTTATTCTTTATTTTTCTCACCGCGCTGCCCCAAAGGCTTCGTGTTTTGGAGCGCGGCAGCAGCCGCTGCAGCAGCTTACGGCGCAGGCGAGGGGAAAACCTGTCGCTTGGTTGAATARAGGCGTTTTATCTTCTGAATAAAAGCTGCTGTCTGACAGCCCAGCGTGTTAGGRGTCTTGGAGCTGATAAATGTCACCAATTTTCCAAGTAAAGACAGGGTGTTTATACACACTTCAGCTTCCTACCAGTATCCAAAAGTTGTTTATTCAGAAAATAAAAATCCAAGGAACACACTCCCATGAGTGCAGCCAGGAGTTTACACCTTGCTGGCCTCAAATTTAACATTTGAAGAGCCACTTGTTACCRTTGATGCCCCTTTACCTCCACCTAGTCCCAACAAAATCAATAAATTAGTTCAGATTTGCTCACAGTGGGACCACGCGAGCCGACCTGACGGGACCCCCCTTTCCCGGTCCCTATCGAAGCCTCTCCACGTAGCCTCTCCACGTAGGCTTCCTCTCTTCCTGCTCTGGTCGTAGGAAGGTGCCGGGGACAATTCCGAAGCCTTGGACGCTCAGGCAGGCTCGGTGGACGAGGAGAACGGCCGTCAGCTTGGAGAGATCGAGCTGCAATGCGGCATTTGCACCAAGTGGTTCACGGCCGACACGTTTGGCATTGACACCACGTATGTAAGCGCTGCCCGTGAAACTCRAGTGGTTCTGAGTGTTCGTGGCCCCCGTTTGCTTGAGAATAAACCTGTAGGTCGAGGCTAATTAAGACCAGCTGAGGGAATTGCTTAAACCCGGGGAAAACGAAACTCGTGGCATCAGTAGCGTCCTTGACCGGTGCAACCACAACGTTATATGCACCAAGTTAACCTTCCGTTTAACTTAACTAACTTAATCTTAACTAACACCTCCAAGTTAGTTAGGGTTTGGTCTTTAGTTGTGCAGCAAAGAAAGTCCTTCATGAAAGAGCCCGTTTGGGAGTTTCTTCCAAGATCTGAAGCGTTGCTGCCTGCTAAAACAGATGCTGAACTTAGGGTGGGTTTGTGTGAGCAAAATCGGAGCGTTTACAAGGGCAGGGTCCTTGTCCTTGGGAATTCCCGCTGTGGAAACTAGCATGCTATGCAAATAATAATAAATTTTACCAAACACAGCAGGAAATATTTACGTTTCCTTGGAAGGTCCAATAAAAAGTCTTGGTATGGGCGTCGGAGGGCTGTGCAGAAGCCAACCGGCTCGGCTGCTCTCAGAGTCTCTCATTAAATGCATTTCAGGACTTACCTGAAAGAAAAAGGGGGAAAAAAAAACTTAATTAGGTTTATGCCAAGAGCATAAAGGAAAATTGCAGGAAATATCATGGGACTTGATTGTTTTTGACTGGGAGCAGGGAGAAGAATCCATTTCTTCCAGGATTCAATAGGAAATCCACATGTCAGAGCGCCTACAATGCGGTTTGCTCTTTTCCAGATCCTGTCTGCCCTTCATGACCAACTACAGCTTCCATTGCAACGTTTGCCACCATAGTGGGAACACCTATTTCTTAAGAAAACAAGCAAGTAAGTGCAAAAACCGACTCATTGAACGTCTGTGCAAAATAATCCCAGAGGCTTCCTTTCCATTTTGTCTAACATCTCCGGGAGGGTCTGCTGAAGCTTGGCAAAAAGGACCGATTTGTGACARACTTTTTGTAAAAATGTACTGCTGTTTTGCTGTGAGCTTCCTTAGATGGGAAGCGTCTGAGTGCGTTTCATCCTCCCCCTAAAGAGTGTACCTCAAGCTTTGATGTATTTTTGTTTTTAAGATCTCAAGGAAATGTGCCTTAGTGCTCTGGCCAACTTAACGTGGCAGTCAAGGACACAGGACGAGCACCCAAAAACTATGTTCTCCAAAGATAAGGTAGGGCTGTTTTGACATTGGTCAAGATTAAACGAAGTTCTGATTTCCCTAAAGAGCAACACCGAGCAAATATTGGCAGTGCAGCGTGACTTTGAGTTGCCAGCATTAAAATGCATTAAACATGCATTAAAATGCATGCAAAATGCAATGCATTAAAATGCAATGCAAAAAATATGCATTAAAATGATGGGACAACTCCGTGTGAAAGCCCTGGTGACCAAAGTTGCTTTGTACCTGATCCCAGGACCSACCTGGGATCAGCCTTGATTTGATTAGAWTTTTTTTTTWAAACAGGATATTATCCCTTTCATCGATAAATATTGGGAGTGCATGACAACAAGACAGAGACCTGGCAAGATGACTTGGCCTAATAATATTGTCAAAACAATGGTAAGTAATTACATTTGAGCCGCGTTTGAGCCATTTTTTTTTGTAAAGAAACATAACTTTTCTAAAGAAAAGTTCTGCCGTGTGACTTGAACTCCCCTGCCGCAGTGTAAAGAGAGAGATGTGTTCTTGGTGAAAGAACATCCAGACCCAGGGAGTAAAGACCCAGAAGAGGATTACCCAAAGTTTGGACTTCTAGACCAAGTATGTACTTAGAAATGCAAGGAAAGTGCATTGAGGGATCTGGCAGGGAGGGTGCTTTTTGCCTTGCATTTTGGTGGTTTTTACACCCCCCAAAGCATCGAATTAACCAAGATAGAGCCCTGTGTTGTGCCCTGGGATGTCTTGGGACACTGCAGCCCCTGGAAGCCCTCCCTGGGGAAATGGTTCGTGTGTGGGCTTGGAGCAGAGGGCTTGGCTGAGGCTGTGTCTTTGTCCCCCCGCGTCTCAGGATCTCGCCAATATTGGGCCAGCCTATGATAACCAGAAGCAGAACAACGCTGTGTCCACGAGTGGAAACCTAAATGGCAAGTGCTTTAATTAGCCTTTCTTTTTTTTAATAATTTGGAACTAATCTGCATTTTCTCAGTGTTATTCCTGGGCACCCTGTGCAGTTTCTTCAGTTGAAATCCTACAGTTAATAAGCACAATTCACCTAATAAATTTATCSTTATATTCAAACACACGCTGAGCCCACCTGGCCTTCCTTTTTCCATAGAGAAAGATTATCTATCTTATTGCAGATGTTCAGCTTAATTCTTTTTGGTGGCCAGTCCAAGGCGATGCATGTAAGAAAGCTGAGCTCTTCAGCTTTCTTCCACAATATTTTTAATTAATGTACCCAAATTTCTTTTATTCCTCACGCTGAGATTTGAAAGGGATTGTAGAAATTAAATACAACAAACTGCCCTAAAATTACTGCTTGCATTTTACTGTTATTCCCTTTTGCGAAGCAAGAGTTGTGATTAAGAATTTTGCTGATGAAAATTCTTGTACCAAGCTAGTAGTGCAAACTATCTTCTTTGTACACAGGATTATTCCATTACTTATAAGTAATATACTTAATTATAAGTAATAATACTTATATATTATGGTTGTTTTTTCTCAAATTAGTTTGGCAAATACATGGTGCCACTTCTGTTCTTACAGGTGGAGCCTCTTTGGGAGGTGAATATTTGCCTTTCAGCTTCTAAAACTTAAGTATTATTGTGGTTTGGAAAGCTTTTTTTGCCTAATTGTCTTAGAAGCTAAACCCAATTAAAAATCAAAAGTGTGTCCTGTCTTGATTCCGGTAATACTTAAAAAAAAATAAAGAAATTGTGCTTTTGTGTTAAAGTTTAGCCATTGGAAGCTTTTGATTTATCATATTCTGCCTCACCTGACCGGATTAAAGTTTTGTTCTCAGTTAAGTTTGGTTTTACCTTTAGGATTTAACCTGAGCTTATTGTAGTCTCCAAGTAGCTCTGAATCCCAATGCCTAAATAAGYGGTCTGAATCTGCAAACTCCTGTGATATCCCGATCAATTAGATACATAAATGACAAAAAAAAGCAGGAGAATCTGAACTTTTGTCGGTGCCAAAACTAGCAAATATGGTTCAGATGGTCACGTTGGTGCAGAATATGATCCTCCTTCCAAGGTCCGAACCCCTTACACTGCAAGAGGAATGCTGATAATTTAAAGACCTGCTATATTCCTAGTTACACCCTAGTCTGCAGTGCATAAAGGTGTTTATCTGCAGTATATTCCTCCGTGGAATTGTTTATTCATTCCAGCATTTGGCTTTTTGAGATATTTAGAAAAAAACCCAGAATGGCTGGTATGAGTTTTGCTCTCATTTGCAATATAGCCTGTCCTGTTTGTCCACAAGGGAAAACTGGGGGCTGTAACGCCAAGTATTGTGCTCTTCGTTCCTCAAATGACAGTAATTGGGGGGCAGTGCTGAGGAGAAACACCTCTATTGCTTCCCGTTTTTTTCCCATCTGAGAGAGATTTTATTTTCTGGATTAACCCCAAGTGCTTATTGCTAACGCAGGTGCTGGGGTCCGAGTGCCTCCCCAGCAAAGCGGGCGTTGCGGGGCTCAAAACCAGATCTTGTGTAGTGCAAACRTGGACCTGCGAGCCTGGAATCTCCACGGAAGCCACCGGTGGGGCTTTCAGCCCCGCTCCAAACGCTGCTCCTTGTAATCACCCGATGAGAGAGAGCAGAGAGCCCCAATTCTTCCCCTAAAAGCCTGAGTTGAGCTCATTGAGTTGCCCACTCTCACTTAACTCAGAAACAGCAACGTTTGAGAAAGTGCAGAGAAGCTGTAGGCTTTGCTGGGCTTTGTATGAAGCGTTCCAGAGCTCAGCGTGCGCGTGAGCTGACGAGCTGATGTCAACGGGGCCGCGTCTGCCCCTTTCTGTGGAGATTCCCTGCTCCCGGGCGCTCTCCCRTCGCCGGTTTTGTAAGACCTGTGCCCTCTGTTTCAAGGGGGAATCGCCGCAGGAGGCAGCGGGAAAGGCAGGGGAGCGAAACGCAAGCAGCAGGACGGCGGCACGACGGGAACAGCCAAGAAAACCAGAAGGTAAAGAGCTGAGAAAGCCGGCGCAGCGGCGCRGTGACGGGCGCCAGCACCCTGTCCGGTACAACTTGACATCCATAAAAGCCTTTGCGCCTGTTGTGCGGCAAGTTCAGAGCTTGAACTTGCTCCCCAGGCCCTTCCTTGGCCTCCAGGAGAGGCCAAGCKCTTGTCCTTGTGTTTCCCACCCAGCGACCCGCTGTTCTCGGCRCAGCGGCTGCCTCCGCACGGCTACCCCTTGGAGCACCCCTTCAATAAGGACGGGTACCGATACATCCTGGCCGAGCCCGACCCGCAYGCGCCTGACCCCGAGAAGCTGGAGCTGGACTGTTGGGCCGGGAAGCCCATCCCTGGGGATCTCTACAGAGCCTGCYTGTACGAGCGGGTCCTGCTGGCGCTGCACGACCGAGGTACCAAATTTGCTGGCCGTGTGCGCGTCCAATTCACGTTTCAAGCGCAATTGCTGTCAGAGGCAGGAGTGACCCCCTCTGCAGAGGCTCTCTGCTCCCCACGCGGTCCCCAGCGCCGCTCGGCGCCCTCTCCTCTCCCGCAGCCCCCCAGCTGAAGATCTCCGACGACCGGCTCACCGTGGTCGGCGAGAAGGGCTATTCCATGGTGCGGGCGTCGCACGGCGTGCGCAAGGGCGCCTGGTACTTCGAAATATCCATGGACGAGATGCCGCCGGACACYGCTGCCCGGCTGGGCTGGTCCCAGCCACTAGGTAAATAAATCCCAAGTGCTCAGCAGCAGCCATTCCTGATTCCTGCAGATTATTTTTCTCCCCCTTTGGGTAATTTGGACCTCAGGAGAGTAAGTAATAGCCGCTGCGCTCRTTTTTCCACCCCTTTAGCGTGTGGAAAGTTTTCAGCAGGTGCTGCAGTGCTGGCGCATCCCTTGAGCCRCTGCCTGCCTGGCCTTGCTTATCGCATTAGTCAAGGTCTTTGTGCTGAGAGTGTTTCCAAACTGAGAGTTTTGCAACCACCGAGAAAGAAAACCAAACAAACAAACTTGAACTGGGGCGCAYTGCTCTGTTTAGCGCCGTTCCCGTTCCACTGTGGCACATTCCCTGAGAAATGCCCGTTTCTGTAGGGAATCTCCAGGCTCCGCTGGGATACGACAAGTTCAGTTACTCCTGGCGCAGCAAAAAGGGAACCAAGTTTCACCAGTCAATAGGGAAACACTATTCRGCCGGCTACGGACAGGGGGATATCCTGGGATTTTACATCAGTCTTCCRGAAGACACCGAGACTGCTAAATCACTGCCCGATACCTACAAAGATAAGGTAAGAGGTGCAGCTTGGAAGTGTGGGCTAGTGGAAAACAGCTTCTTGTAGCCTCCCCCTTGCCTGTTGCCTGCATCCGAGCGCCGTGTTTCTGAAGAGGTTGTTTCCCACCTTCCAGGCTCTGATCAAGTTCAAAAGCTACTTGTACTTTGAGGAGAAAGATTTTGTGGACAAAGCAGAGAAGAGCCTGAAACARGCGCCCGGGAGCCAAGTGAGTGACGTGGTGGGAGGCAGCCCGGGAATGTGCTCGGAAAAACCAGTGCCTTGATGCAAGCATCRCACTGGGCAATTTATTACTGCCCCATAAAGATTTGCCATAGGAGGGGGGATACCTATAAACATGCCCTAAAGATGAGGTACATMTAGAGGTTGATGAGGACCCGCTAATGATCAGTTTTCCTTTTTCAGATAATCTTCTTCAAAAACGGTGTCAGCCAAGGCGTTGCCTTTAAGGACATTTTTGAGGGAGTTTATTTTCCYGCTATTTCTCTATACAAAGGCTGCACGGTAGGTATCACGCTGCACTTGGGCTTAGGAGTGTCTCTTAAATTAGGAATTCCCACGTTTAAAAGGGGGTTGCCTCRAGGGGAGGCTGCTTCTTTCATTCAYGACTTTGCTGCTAGGCCTGCGTGGCTGAACTTCATCAGCGTTCGTTCATGTGCTTTTGTACCAGCTAGTACTATTTTTCCTTGTTCTCCAGCTACTGCCAAACGTGTCTTTTGCAGGTTTCCATCAATTTTGGACCATATTTCAAGTATCCTCCCAGAGACATCACCTACCGCCCCGTAAGTGACAACCCCGCTCTGCTTGGCACTGACAGSCACTTAATGTGACCCAGGTCGGGGTGCAGAAATGGGAGCTGGGTTGCCCTGGAGCCCTCTAAAGGAAGGGACGTGTTTCTGAACAGCACGAGCTGGTTAAGATGTTAAACCTACAGCCTGTCTCGTTTCAGAAGATAATGCGTTTAGACAGGATGCTGTTAGCCTTAAATAAAATCCTCTTCCCAAAAACATCTAGTGGGGGAAATAGCTGCACTCCTTGGAGAGGTAATTGGCTGTTTAAGGAATCCCTGTGCAGCCCACAGTGCTGGTGAGGTAATTCCCCTCTTTTTCCCCCCTCCTCGCTGCTGTGCCGCTCAGGACTAACTGAGTGTGGCCCCTTTGCAGATGAGCGACATGGGCTGGGGCGCCGTGGTGGAGCACACGCTGGCCGACGTCCTGTACCACGTGGAGACGGAGGTGGACGGCCGCCGCAGCCCRCCCTGGGAGCCCTAAAGGGGGGACCCCCCGCGCCCCCGGCTTGAGGGGCTTTTAGGCTCGGCGACTGTTCCGAGGCGGGGGTGGCCTCATGGCTACAGCCACACCGGAGGCAACAGCCGCACCTCTGGCCTGTGCTGTGGGCAGCTTGTGGCGTCTCAGCTCCTGAAGAAGCAACTGGTTGTGTTGAGATGAAGTTCCCAGTTGTGCTGGGTTGGCAACAGCGTGTGCAGAGCAGGCTGCAGCTGAACGCCTTTGGAAACAGCCTCCACCCCAAGGACTGTGTGGCAGCAAGACTGAGCACGGGCAAAGCCCGGAACTGTATTTTTTATTAAACTGGAAGCCAGTTACCAATAAAAAGCTTTTCTTGAAAACCTGATACAATTTTGTGATTTTTCACCAAAAAAAAAAGAATTATACTGGGGAAAAGCAAGAGCTGTGGGCAAAGCCTTCCTGCATCCCTGTCTAAGCAGAAGCCCCTCTTCCCCGCCCAGAAACGCCTGAATAAATAAAYACACTTATGCAAGTCTGTACAGGAAAATAAGTTAGAGGTGGCTCTGGGAATAACGTTTAGAGTTGTGTGTTTGGGCAGCGAGCGTGGGCAGGCACCGAGGGCCCCATTACCCCGATTACTGAAAGCCCTTTCTTGACATAAAGGCTGTTGGTGCAGGAGCCACCCCCCACCCACCTTTACACCCCTCTTTTAATGTTTTAGTCCGTGTTCCCTGGAAGGCGCCGCCGTCAGCAGGCGCCGCCCGCCCGGGCCAGGCGCTGGCGCAGGTGGTTGGCGAAGTCCACTTGGGTCTGCGAGAGCACCTGGTTGATGATGGTCTTGGGCAGCCAGCCCTGCAGAGCAGCACAGGGGTCAATCCAGGCTGGGGGAATGTTGATGTTATGGAGGCAGGTGCTGAACTGCAGGACTTACCTTCAGGTCGATGCTGAGGAGCCAGGTTAGCTTGGTTTGGGAAGGGTTTCCTGACACAGGGCGCAGGATCATGCACGTGGGGCCGTTCTCTGCTCTGTGTGCAGAAACGTGCGGCTTGCACCAAGCCCATCAGTAAAACACTGATTCTGCTGCTCCAAGGCAGCAACTCAGTTACAGCAACTTTGTGCTCCCGAGCTAGCACGTAAATACAAGAGTGTGAAAAACAATACACCTCTCTAGGCAAACGCTTTCCTCACAAGGGGAAAAAAACCGTAGGGAGAGCAAAAAGGTACCGTATAAAGCCCTTCTGCTCGGGCATGGCTCCGAAGCGCGTGGCCATTCCTGCCAGGACGCACGTGGAGCCGCGTCTCTTGGAGCAGCGGACGCTGACGAAGTCCCGCGGCCCCACGATGTTCCCGGGGGAGGCGGCTGCTTTCTCGTGGGTGATCACCGTGTCCTTCCCGATCTTCTGGAGGATCTGCACGGATGGAAGTCACATCAGCAACTTGGAGCGAGAAGGAGCAACCAAGCGGTTTCCATCTGTTTCACTTGGATCACTGCACGTCCCAGCACATATTCCATACACACGCCTGCTCTAAGAACGCACACTTTTTCTTGGCATCAACAGCAGTTGTTTCACCCCAAAATACCCATCTCGAGCTTTTCATAGCTGAAGAAAAAACTATCTTGAAGTTGCCCTTGTTTCAAGAACAGGCTGTGAAATAGCAAGATGCTTTCCTGCACGTTGGGACCTTGTTCAATTATTTTAAAAGAAATAACAGTTAAGTTTGTGCTTATTTCTTAAGTGCTTTGCAGTTGCTTTGCAGTGAAATACACGCACATTTCCTACAGAGAAGGGAACTCTGAGTCTGCCAGCTTCGCTTGTGCTGGCAGAGCAAAGCGATCGCTGCAAAACGAGCTTTTTACCAGCAYTGAAAAGAAAACAGCCAAGAGAGCAGCCAGAATTCCGATCCTAAAGGATCAGGATGGATGGAGAAGCGTCCCCTCGAACTCTGCAGCGGTGGGCACAGTTGGGGCTTGGGTCCTTGTTAAGGCACCCCAAGCAAGAAGGGGTTAAAGCCCCCGGGGAAGGCGCGTCTCCCACCTTGACCTCCTGCACGTTGGGGTTCCAGTCTCCCATCTGCTCCATGTTGTCCACCAGCTCGCTGTACACGGCGTCCAGGGGCTGCTCCACCACCACCTCGAGGCGGAAAACCTTCCCCACGTCCGGGAGCACCTTGCTCAGCACTTTGTCGCCGTTATCCTGGAGAAAAGAAAGGGGGGATGAGCGCGGCCGGTGTTCCCGGCAGGACAACTCCAGCCTGCAGCAAGCGGAGCTCCTACCGCCGCCGTCTCCGTCTTCCAGCCGTCCTGGTYGCCGAGGATGCCGAGCGACTTCTGAAGGGCTTCCTCTCCTTGCTGGATGTAGGACATTTCCAGCTCGGTGAGGGGCTTCTCCTCCAGCCTGGAGCCTGCAGGGGTTGGGATAAAAAGCGTGAGGTTAAGAACAGYGACCGCGGGGCCGGATAACCCTGCTCCGGACCACGTAACGGGCCCAAAGGTTCCCTGGAATGAAGCTCATCTCCCACGCTCTGCCCATCCAGGGGATCCCGGGCCAACTCACCGAGCAAGGAGCTTCTCCGGCGGACGTGGTGGATCCAGGCGGCGGGAGCGGCGCCGCGGCCGGACAGTCTGCTCAGCTCCTGGCTGATGGCCACGGCCGCCGGTCTCCGGAGGCCTGCGGAGAGAGCGGCGCTGAGCGGGGCCGAGCGCCGCACGCGGCAGCGCGGCTCACGTTATAAACAAACACCGAAGCGAAAGCGCTCGTTCGCCCTGCGCCGAAGCCCCTGCACGCTCGCGCGCTCCGTTTTGCTGTCGAACCGCTGCGGRACAGAGCCGGGTCTCTAAAAGTCCCGTTTGGCTCCATGGCGCACGAGGAYGGGGATGCAAAAGCCACGGAGCGTCGGACTTCTCCGTGCACACGGGGAAGGAGCTCGGGAGAGGCCGGAGGAAACGGCACGCACGGACACCGAGTCCTGACGGCCGGGCGGGATGTTATTCCAGGCGGATCCCATAGGGCTCCGACCAGGCAGCGGCGCTCGGCCGTTTGCGGCACCATCGCCGATGCCGCCCCACGAAACCACCGGGGAGCCCAATGGRGACACGGAGCCTTTGGAAAACTGCCCCGGGGCGGGAAAACCGCCCGGTTGCCGGAGGCCGCGGCCTCCCCGAGCGCAGCCTCACCCGTCATGTTGCGCAGGTGCCGGTAGGAGATGCCGGCGCACAGCTTGAACGTGGCGGGCAGCATGTCGGCGCTGTCGCTCCGGGGGTTGTTGCTCCGGGTGTTGCCGCTCCGGGTGTTGCCGCTCCGGAATCTCCTCCACCGCTGCCCTGGGTGCGCGCGGCCTTAAATGCAGCGTCCAAGGATGCCGGCCCGTCAGCGGCGCGATAAGGACCGTCACTCACGGCGGGCCGGGCCGGGGCCAAGGCCACGCGGCAGCTGCGGCCGCACGTGCGCTCGGAGCCACCCGGAGCCCCCAGCGGCGCTCGGATCCGCTCGGAGCCCCCGGCCGCGCTCCCGGCCCCCCGGCCGCGCTCCCAGCCCCCCGGCCGCGCTCCATGGCGAAAGTGGGGGGCCCAAATGGGCACCCGGAGCAAAAACAAGGATAGGGAAGGAGCCGCCTGCTCGGCAAGGGGCTCCCAGGATGCGTCCCTGGAGGACRGTGCTGGACATGGAGCCCTACCGGCTCCGGCGGCCAAAGCCAACGGGATGAATTCAGGGAGGAAACGGCCGTGGAGCCTCCGTGGGGAATTAGGAGGACAGGAGCGCTCCGGAGAGCCCCGGATGGGAACAGCCCCCTGCTGCTCCCCCCCCCGAATCCGCTTATCTAAGGCTCAAGGACCCGGTGCCGGTTGCGGCCGCGCTCCGGGCGGGAAGCGCCCGCGCTCCGGTCGCTGCCTTTGACGTCAGCCCCGCGCCCTGACCTTCCTCCCGCTGGCGCAAGAGCCGGGGGGGCCGCAGCCGGTCCCGCGGAGCTCGGAGCGATCCCGGAGGAGCTCAGCACATTCCCAGAGAGCTCGGAGCGCCTCCTGGATGGGCTCGGAGCGCTCCCGGCCGCTCTCCCGYTCCCGTCCTCCTCACAACGGGGAAGCCCACTGGAAGTCCCAACGAGGTGGAGGATGCAATGGGATGAGGAGGACGGGAAAGGGCTGCTGCATCCCGGGGCAGGTTGGTTTTTTTTAGGGAAAAATCTCCCGGCTGCAGCAGCCGCGCGGTTCCCGTAGGAAGCGGCATCCCGGGATGCAGCGGGGAGGAGGAGGAGGGCGGCAGGACCRTCCAACGGGGTGTAAAACATCAAAAAAGCGTCAAAACGGGAGCCCCTCCGGGGGGGGCGGGCGCGGGGGGGCCGGACACGCCCCGCTCCAAGGCCGCTCCGGATAAAGGGAGCGCGGAGGTCGCGATAAGATAACGGCAGCTCCGGCCCCGCGGGATCCCGGCTCTTCCACCGCAGCGGAGCCGGCGGGAYGCGGTGCTGCCCGAGGCCCTGCCCGACCCGCATCCCGGTGTCCCGCTTTCCAAACGCGATCCGCTCAACCTACCRGTGCCGGGAGCGTCGGCCGGGCGCTCCCGCCTCCATCCCAGTCGTCCATGTCCTGTGCGGCCTGGGAAGCYGGAGCTGGTGCCGATCCGGACGGGAGCGCGAGCAGGGAGCTGGCAGCACCATGCCGGGCTCTGAACGGATCAGGATGTCGGGAGGATGGGGAATTCCAGCTGCAGGGGATGGATGGACAGAGGTGGGAATCAGCGGATGCTGCCGGATCCGACTGCGAGCTCCTGGGAGCGTTCAGGCGCCGTCCCTGCTCCGGCTGCCTCCCCTCGTTCCATAGGGGACGGAGCAGCCCTTCCCCAGGGATAATGGCTCCGTGTCGGCATTCCGAGGCACGCGGCCGCCCAGGCCCATTCCGATCCCGATCCAGGCGGTGTCGCAGCCCCCAGGCTCCTGCGGATGCGACGGGCTCCTCATCCGTCTCCTGGTGCTTCCCATCCMCAGGGAGCTCATGGAGGGGCTGCAGGACAGGCGGCTCCCTGCCCGTCCCCCATTCCCACTCCATGTCCTATTCCTGCTACTTATTCCCATGCGCCTTCCCAGCTCCGTGTCCCCATCCTGGCCTCCTCCAGGCGTTTCTCCCTACACATGTCCCAGSAAATCCCGGGAGCAGTTTGCAGGAGAGCCAAGGGCAGCAGGTGCCTGATGGCACCGGCGGGAGCCGCTCGGGAATGGCGGGAAAGGCCCGTTCCGTGCAGGTGTTCCCTGTTACCASCTCCTGGAATCCCCTCCCGGCACCTGGAATCCCCTCCCGGTAGGGGCTGCGGGTGGGGGGGGGGTTGGCTCCGTGTTTGGAGTTTCCCGGGGCAAAAAGGCTGGATTTCAGGCTTTGGGAATGGCAATTCCCAAGGCATCGCTCCCGTGCTCAGGAAATCCCGGAGCTCAAGAGGGAGCCAAGCGCATCCCAGGGCTCTGCCTGGCTCCCATAAGGAGAACCCGGCGCTCCGGCTCCCGCTCCAGCCAAAGCTCCAGTTTTCCCGGTCTCTCCCTTTCCGCGGCGGGGGGGAACGCGGAGCTCCCAGCTCTGCCTGTTGGCYAAGGGCCTGCACGGGAATGGAAGCGGGAATGGGAAACAGCCCTCGCTGCTGCATCCCAACAGAATTCCCTGCCCAATTCCCGGTGGGAAGCCGGGAGCTTCTCCCGGAGGCCCCCGGGGCTCACGGCGAGGCAGATCCCGGTGCTCGGAGCCGGGTCCCGGCCTGGGATGGGGAGGGGAAAAKGAACCGGGGAGGGGACTGGGAATTGGGAAAAAGAGACTGGAATGAGGAGCGGGACAAGGAGCTGAGGGCAGCAAAAGGAGCGGGAAACAGGAGCGGGATGAGGAGCCGGGAAAGGGACACGGGGCCGGGAAGGGAGCGGGGATCCGGTGTGAGGCTTGGGATTCGGAGCGGGGCTCGGGAACCAGGAGCGGGATCCGGAGCGGGGCTCGGGATCCGGAGCGGGGCTCGGGGTCCGGGAGCGGGATCCGGAGCGGGGCTCGGGAACCGGAGCGGGGCTCGGGATTCGGAGCAGGGCTCGGGGTCCGGGAGCGGGATCCGGAGCGGGGCTCGGGATCCGGAGCGGGGCTCGGGGTCCGGGAGCGGGATCCGGAGTGGAGCTCGGGATCCGGAGCGGGGCTCGGGATCCGGAGCGGGATCCGGAGCGGGGCTCGGGCCGGGCGCTACCTCGGGCGGAACGGGGGGGACCTCGGCGGCCTCGAGCCCCACGTCGGGGCCCGGAACGGTTCCGGTTCCGGTCCCGGTCTCCATCTCGCTCCCCACGGTCCCGTCGCCCCGCCGTGACGTCACGTGTCGCGTCACCGCGTGGGCGGAGCCTCGCGGCGCGCTCCGCCGCTAGGGGGCGCCGCCCCGCCCTCCAGTGACGTAGCAGGCCAGGCCCCGCCCCGCCAGCTGTTGGCGCCACCCGCCAGCCCCGCCCCCCTACGCGGGGGCTCTATGGCACCCTCCAGATGTTGGGGCTCCCCATCCGGATGGTGGGGCAGCCGGTCCGAAAATAAAATAAAACAAAATAAAACAAAACAAAACAAAACAAAACAAAACAAAACAAAACAAAACAAACAAAACAAAACAAACAAAACAAAACAAACAAAACAAAACAAACAAAACAAACAAAACAAAACAAACAAAACAAAACAAACAAAACAAAATAAACAAAACAAAATAAACAAAACAAAATAAATAAATAAAGCCGACTTTATTTCACCGTTCCAGGAGGTGGGGGCTCCACCAAACCCCCACATTCCCACACTGGGGGCCCTAGTCCATCCGTCCAGGTGTTGGGATGCTCCATCCAGATGTTGGGGCTCCACCAACCTCCCCCATTCCCACGCTGGGGGCTCTCCAGCAGGAAGGGAACCCAAGAAAACAGCAAATCCCGGGCAAAAGGGGCACTGCGGAGACTGAGGATTTATTTACAGGTCACGGAATGAGCGCTCGCCCAGAGTCACATATGAAAAGGAAATAAAAAAGGAAAAAAAAACACCAAAAAGGGGCTTTGATTCCCGAACAACATAAATCTCACTCTCGCCAGAGCATTCGGTTCCTTCGAGGGCAACGGCGCAATTCGCTCGTCCGTAGCGAGGCCCTCGCGAAGCGAAACGCGAAGCATCGGCTCAGCGGCGCTCGCGCGCGGCGACACTCCTCACCGTGCCGGTATCCCCGGGATGTGCGGATCCGCCCGCGTTCCATCCGGAGCGGCTAGTACTCGTCGAGGGTGTCGGCGCGCGGCACGGCGAGGCCGCGCTCCTTCAGCGCCTGCACTTTGAGCTTCTCCGACTCGAGCTTGGCCTGCTGCTCCAGCCGCTGCTCCTCCAGGATCTCCTCGATGGAGACCTGCTGCAGCGGCGTGTCGCTCTCCTTCTCCAGGTCCTGCCGGGGACGCGCGCGGAGGGGACGCTGCGGCCCGGAACGTCGCGGCTCCCGACGCTCCGCGGCCCTCCTGACGTTTTGCCCCATTCCCACAGGTTSTCTGAGCAATCATAAGGGCCTCTATGGAGTCCATAGGATCCCCCTATGGCACCTATGGACCCTACAGACCTCCTATAGCTCCTATGGACTCCTATGTCTCCTATAACTGCTATGGATCCCATGGATCTTCTATGAATCCCACGGATCTCCTACGGTTCCTATGGCGGCCATAGGGATCCTGTGGACCCCACCCATGGCACCTACGAACCCAATGGCCCCTCATTAGCTCCTATGGACCCCCCCCCATAGGCCCTATAGACCCCACAGACACCTGATAGTTCCTATGGAGCCCACAGGGGTCCCATGGAGCTGCCCATGACACCTATGGACCCCCCTACAGCTCCTAGGGACCCCATAGACCCCTGATAGCCCCTACAGAGGCCATAGGGGCCCTGTGGAACCACCCATGATACCTGTGCCCCCCCCTACAGCTCCTAGGGACCCTGATAGCCCCTATGGAGGCTATAGGGACCCTATGGAACCACTCATGATACCTGTGGGCCCCCTACAGCTCCTAGGGACCCTGATAGCCCCTATGGAGGCCATAGGGACCCTATGG
>NW_020455659.1:186154-187109 GCF_003342845.1 Nothoprocta perdicaria
GCCCCTATGCACCCCTCACAGCTGCCACAGACCCCCCATAGCTCCTATGGAGCCACAGAGCCCCTATAGCCCCTGGGGACCCCACGCATGCCCTACAGCCCCTATGGATGCTATAGGCGGCGCGCCCGGCCGCTCACTCACGATCTCTCCGAGCAGGACGACGTTCTCGCCGCGCACCACGAAGATGCCGCGCGGGATGTCCCCGTACTTGGCGCCCACGTGGATGCGCTCCACGGTCTGGTGCAGCACCAGGTTGGCTGCGGGGGAGCCGGGCCCGGTTCGCCTGGGGGGGGCGGTTCCGGCGGGGCGGCCCAGCCGGAGCCCCGGCACCGTCCCCCCCATCCCGGGGCACCTACCGAACTGGTCGATGCTGCGCAGGAAGCCGATGAGCGTCCGCCCGTCGCGCAGCAGCACCAGGTGCTTCTCTGCGGGGCGAGAGCGGAGCGGGTCGGCGGCGGTACCGGCCCCGGCGGGAGCCGCGGGACGCACCGGCGGCGCTCGGAACCGCCCCCCGCTCCAGCCCCGCACTCACTGTCGATGTCCTGGATGAGACTGGCCGTACCCGGCATGTAGTTCATGGTGCCGGTACCGCCGGTGCCGCCGCGGGGCCGAGCGGAACCGCCGCCATGCGCCGCCGGAACCGGCCCCGCGCGCCCGCCCCGGGGCGGCGCGGCGCCCGGGACACGCCCCCTTCGGGGAGGACACGCCCCCTTCGGGGAGGACACGCCCCCTTCGGAAGGACACGCCCCCTTCGGAAGGACACGCCCTCCCCACGGAGGACTCTCCCCTCAGAGGCCACGCCCCCTTCCGTACACGACGCCGCGCTTTCGGGAGGCCACGCCTCCTCCTTGGGGCACGCCCCTACGGGGGACACGCCCCTTTCGCGGAGGCCTCGCCCCCCGCGCCCCTCCCCGCGGCGCCGCTGCCCCTTGGCCACGCGCGGCGGGGAGGCGGG
>NW_020455659.1:187849-205853 GCF_003342845.1 Nothoprocta perdicaria
TGGCTCGGGATGCCCTGAAAAACAGGGAAAACCGCCCAAAAGCCGAGCGAGCCCGCAGGCCCCAAGCCCCGTTTTCCCACACAGCTGTGAGCAAGGCCCCGCTCRGTGCTCCCGCTCCCCCGGCATCCCGGGATTCGCTTTTCCCGCTGTTTTTCCCGCTCCCGTTAATACCTACGTGTATTTTGAGGCGGGTCGTGGTGTGCGGAGCTGATCCCGGCGCGCTTCCCTCTCTCGGCAGGTGCCGGATTCTCCCTACGGCAGCGCCGAGCTCCCCGCCTGGGGCTGCGGCCCCCCGGAGCCTCCCGCCGATGGCCCCGCCGTGGGGCGGCCCCACGGGACCGGGCACCCCCCGCCACAGGTGAGGGCGCMGAGCCCGGCCGGAGCGGCTGTCCCGAAAAAAAAAGGGATTTAATCGCTTCCTGCTCCCAAGAGGACATGTCCGTGGGCTGGGAAAGCTGGATCCAGGGAGCGAGCGTGAGCGTGGCTCTTCCCAGAGCTGTTGGAGCGTTGGGATGCTCGGGATGCGGTAATTCCGGCTGATTGCAAATGACTTTGGGGATAACGCTTGTGTTCTTTCCCCCTTTTCCCTGCAGGCTCYGGGCATGCCTGTCCCGCAGTATCCGTACGGAGAAGCCGCCGCCGGAGCTGCCCCGCAGGGCCCCGCGCTGCAGCCCTGGCTCCAGGAGGATCCGTGGGCTCCGTGCGCAGCCTACGGGATGCAGCCGCACTACCCGGCACACGGCAATCCCTGCCTATCCAACTCCCATCCGTCCTGGAGCGGCAGCGGGATCCCTCCTTGTCCTCTCTCGCACGACTCGAAGGTAACCGTCGCTCTCAGTGCTGCGTCCTGCCTCCTAAATCCCGCTGTTTTCCTCAAAAGCTGGTTGTGTCCCCTGGGAATTGCCCCTTTGGTTGCCTTCTGTTAAGGTGGGAGCAAAGCAGAAGTTCTCCTGAAGTCTCCAGGTCCAAAATCCTAAAGTCTCCAGATCCAGAGCTRGAATTGCAGAATGGTGCTGGAGACAACACGTTTGCCAGGGCAGGGTCTGAAATGGGTCAGAATTGGGTCTTTTTTTGCCAAATACTTCTCTCTGAAGCAGCCGACGCTGTCRGAAACGCCCCGGTGAAGAGGTGCGTGTTCCCCGTGTTCTTTTTTGGGGCTCCTTTGCAGCAGGTTGCTAGGACGTGGCACTGTGACATCGTGGCRTGTGGCAGCCGGGGACATGCAGCCCTCGGTGCCAACCTGAGCCCCGTCCTCCCTTGGCTTCCCCTTGCTCGGGGCAAGATGGGAGGGCAAACCTGCAATTCGGGGCAGTGCCCTTGAAGATTTTCTCACCTCTGGTTGCAGGATTCTGCTTATGAGAAGCCGGAGCAGAGCGGCGCAAAYCCGCCCGGCTGCTATCCCGGTGCCAACCACCGGCACGTGGGCACGATGAGCGAGCAGGAGCTAAATCCGTTGGCCGCCAAAGCGGCCCCGTCCGCCCCCAAAGTGCAGTACAGTGCCCAGCCCCACATGTACGGCGCTCGGAAGCCTCTGGAGGGCACCCGGGAGGCAGGGGGTAGAGCTGGGACCCCGTCCTCCACCAATCCCGCAGCCATCCCGCCCGAGATCCAGAGAATCCGGCACGTTGCGGAGGAGGCTGAGCAGCTGGAGCAAGAGGTGGATGAATTTGTAGGGAAAAAGACAGAAAAATCCTACTGTCTTCTGGAGGAGATGCTGACCAAGTTGCTGCTGGAGCTGGATTCCGTAGAGACTGGTGGTCAGGACGGCGTTCGGCAGGCTAGGAAGGAAGCTGTCCATCGAATTCAGGCCATGCTGGAAAAACTGGAACGAAAGGGCTTGTGAAAACGCATGGGGCACAACGCACAGCCTGGCCTCGAGGCCCCAGGAGTTGGAGTTGTGTGAAATCTCCGCTCTTAAGCACCCCTGACAGTGAAAAAAGCAATAAACGGTCACTCGGAAACACACAAAAATTGGAAAATAAATTGCCCGTGGACAAGTGAAGAGAGGATGGAAGCAGCAGCCGGGCTTGGGGTGCAGGCAGTGGAAAAGCGGCGCCGATGGAAGTTCTCTACCGCTGTAGAGGCCTCCRTGGGTTTCCACGTGCTTTTCATCAGCAGGAGGAAAATCGCTGTACGGAACAAAACTTCCCAACACCCGGCCCAATCCATAGGTACCTGCCGGAGCCGCAACGGTTCTCCCAACAGCAGGAAGGCCTCGGATTCTGTCGGGACGGCTTAGCGGTGATGTTGGGGCCCGGGATGCGGCTGCCCCGGGCTCCCTTGGCTTGTTAGGACCAACGGGAGCGCCGGGAAGGGACCACGGTGGCCGGCCGGCCCTGCTGCTGTCACACGGCCTCCCCTCCGCCGTGAGGAGCTGCTCCAGGGCGGCCCGTATGGAAACGGGACTGCAGCTCCGGCACRGAGAGAGACCGGCATCAACGGGAGCGACGTGAGAGAGCGGCCCTGGACAGCAGGGTGCTTGGGAAGGTTTTGCCACTGGAATTCCACACTTTAGTTGCAACCTCCGTTGTGTCCCGCAAACACCCTGCTCGCCGGCTCCGTGACGCGAGCCGTTAGCGACGAGATAATAAACCCCGACCACTTTTAAATGTCCTTTTGTAATGAACGTGTCTCCGGGTGGCTTTTCTTTATAGGGAAACCGGGCGCCTGAGAGTGCCTGGGATTTGGCTGCGGGAAGGTCTATCCCGGCTGCAGGTGGGTGGGAAGGGATGTGGCCAAGTGCCCCGGCGCGAGCGGCGCTCCAGCTCGGTGCTGCCAATCCCGCTCCGGAAGAGACCTCTGCATCCACTCAGATGTCCGTGCGCCTTGGGAATATCCTGGGACCTGCAAACGCCCCGTTGCTCTTGGCATYTGTGCTGCTGCCAGTCCGAGCCAGGCTTTGGATTCAGCAGGAAAGCCGAGTTGGAGCATCAGCAGATCCCAGGAGCGCAGAAAACACTGGCTCGGCCCTGCTGAATGCCCCTTTCTCTCTGTGATAAAGACAGCAGTGTCAGCAGCAGAACAGCCCGTTACGGGGCCTGGTTTTGTGACAAGTAACCGGGTTAGGACCGGTGTCACGCCGCGACCGCTGCCTCCRCACCCGCGGGAGCGGCGAGCAGCGCCGCGCTGCCCCAGCCCTTCGTTTCCTCGGAAAGGGGACGGCTTTTAATATCTTAGCCGCTGCTGCAAGGCCCTTGGCTCCGGTGAGTTTGACCAGTAGGAGGGAGATTTCCTAGCGGGAGGAGCGCTTGGCCGGGAAAACCGTCATCCCTGCATCCCTGGCCGCTCCAGACCTCGTTGGCCTTTGGTGGCRATTTCTTAAGAGCCCGAATGTGCTCCCGTGGGTCGGGCTGGGTTTATTTTGTACCTGCTCTGTCCAATCACCCTCCCGTGCAAGAACTGGGTAAAAACGCGCTGCTTTTCGTGCCCCCCTTTCTCCCAGGCTCGTTTTTCCTTCGGAATTGCAGTTGCCAGGGAAAAGCGGTCGTGGATTCTCAGCGGCGCAGGGAACATTGGGGAGCAGGGCGGGTTATCCCGCAGGCGGAATGACCCTGCAATGCAGCTAGGGGAGAGGAAAGCCGCCGTGCCAGCGCTCCGTGCGCCCGTGCAGAGCATTCCCGCTGCAGGGACGAGGCGGGAGCGGGATGCTCATCCGCCGGCGGAGCCCCTGCCCGGCACGCGAGCCAAATCCTGCCAGGAAGCAGAGCAGCCCTCGGCTTTTCCGACACTCTGGGGGCCGAAGCCGTCGGGGGCCGTTTTCCCGGAGCGGATTTCTTCTTCCGGAGTTTCCCTTCGTGGCACGTGGGAAAGATAGAGGTTATGCAAAGCCTCCTTTAAAGCACCGGGAATTAGAAAAAGAGGGGCAGGATCCACGAGCAAAGATCGTGGATCATGGTGCCAAAGGGGCCGCGCTCCCATCCCCAGGGACGGATGGCGCCAGGTTGGACAGAGGCTCCGTGTGTTTTATGGGGGAAAACGGGAGAGCTTGGTGCTTATAGGGAGGAAAGTGAGGATTCACTTTATGGGGGGAAAAGTGGGGATTTGGGGAGCTGCTGGATGTTTAACACCAGGCAGCGGGCGCCGAGCGCTGCGGAGGGGGGGGCGCGGGATCCGCTGCGGGAAGCGGGAATGTTGGAGCGGGGAGACAACGGGGACAGGCGGGAGGGCAGCGGCGCCCGGGGCGGCTCCGGCTCTGGCTCCGGTTCCGGCTCCGCTTTCGGCCCCGTCCCGCTCCGCCCCGCGCCGCGCCGGGGGAGGAGCCGGCGCGGGCGGTGCCTCCTCCGGCCTGGGCGGCCTCGGAGCCGGGGCCGAAAGCGGAGCCGGAACCGGGAGCCGGGAGCCGGTAACGGGGGCGCGCGGGGGGAGCGTCCCTGTCACTGTATATATTCCATAGGCTTGCGCGTCCGTGTAATCTTGTACGTCTCTCTGGCGTGTTTGTGTGTATATACATATAAATATATGCGCTTGTTTTCGCTAATCTGTGGCCGAGCTGCGGGGCTGGGCGTGCAGGGCGGCCCGGTTCGGCCCGGCCCGGTTCGGCCCGGAGCCGGTGCCCCCGGGACGCGCGTCCGTCCCGCTCCCGGTTCCGCTCCCGGTTCCGCTCCCGGTTCCGCTCCCGCTTTGCCGGCTGCTCATGGCGCTTCCCCCCCCCCCCGTCCTCCGCAGCTTCCCCGCATCCCTCCCTGCATCCCGGTTCCGCACCGGCAGCATCCGGGCCCGCCGGGATCCGCATCCTCACCTCCAACAAGTGAGTGGCCCTGGATGCAGCCTGTCCAGCCCCGTCGCTTCCCAAATAAACGCGGGAGATGTGGGGGGCGGCATTTCCGTGGAACGCGGGGGTCCCTGGGAATTGAGGTGCCTCCCGTTTTCCCGGTGCAGGAGCGTCATGTCGGCTCCGGAGCAGCCGGCGGGGCCTCCCGCGGCCGCCGAGGCTCCGGAGCCGGAGGCTGCGAACAGGTACGAGGCCGTCGCTCCGCACTGGTTCTACTGCAAGGTCACGGATTCCCGGGAGCGCTGGATCCCCTTCAGCAGCCAGGATTCCGAGCGGCTGGAGGCRGCTCACGCTGCAGGTGGGATAAACCGACCCCGTCTTGGGTGCTGGGATCCRGTGCCTTCCCCATCGGAAAGCGCCGGCAGAACTCCGGCCGTTCCGGTTCTGAATCACCGGGATTTCCCAGCACTGCTTGGCTTCAGCTCCTATAATTTCTGCTTCTAAATAGCCCCGCGTTTTAATTACCTGGCCCTTGATCTTAAGAACAGCATCAGGGCCTGGCCAGGAGAGACTGGCAGGGAACATGGAGCGTGTTGTCCGAGGAGATCGGGCCACGATGCTCTAACCCAGCGTTGGAGTAGGACTTCTTTGAATATATCCGTGGCTGCTGCATGGCACGGGAAACTTTGCCCCTGGAATTTTAAATCTGGGCTTCTCTGGCAATGCACCTGCCCGTAGATCTTTAGCCACGTGAAAAACTTGAGTTCGTTAGATGAGTTCTACGGTCAGAGCTCATTCATTTGACGTAGCCTTTAATTGATATATAACCCCACTTACTTGCAGAGCACTCACGCGAATGGGAGAGCAGGGTGGCAGCTGAAGGAGGAGCACAGGGGCCTGGCTCCCAAGGGGAGGATGAGGAAGATGTTTAAAGCCCTGGCTCTGCATCCGCAGTCCGTGCTCTTCCTCTCCGCTTTAAAGGTTGTGCTGGAGGACCAGGAAACGGCAGAAATAAATGCGCAGAGTTCTCCAATTTCCAGGGAATGGCTTAGAGGTCCAGAGCGCTGCAGCAATGCATTTCCCAAGGCCACAAATCCATGGTTTCCCACCCGGGCGTGGGAGACCTGTTGGCCCCAGCCTGGAGCTAGAAGGGGAGACGACTGTTTGTAGCTTATGGCCTTGCTCCTACCTGCTGCCTCTGGAAAAAGGCCGGCACCAGGCAGGTCTCCACCAGGATGCCCTCAATGCAAGGCAGCGTGCACGGAGATCACGGGCGCTCGCTGCTGTTGCTTCCACGGGGTTTGGTTTGCGCTCTGGAGAAGGTGCTTGGCTCTTAGCCCTGTGATCCGGTGTGGCAAAAACCCTCTCTTCTCGTGGGCCGGTCCCCTCCCGCTCAAACCGAGCCCTTGGTTCCTGCAGGAARGGGCCAGGCGGACGTGACGGTGGCCACGTCGGGGGGCCGCTACGACGTGCACCTGCAGCAGAGGCAGCGCGTGGCCGTGTACTGGGAGGAGGAGGCGTCCCAAGTGCGCCGCTGCACCTGGTTTTACAAGGGAGACAAGGACAACAAGTATATTCCCTACTCGGAGACCTTCAGCGAGCAACTGGAGGTAAAAGCCTCTCTCCTGGCACCTCCCTTCTCGCCCGGATACTTTTTGGCTCCAACCCGAGCCGGTCCCAAACCCCATATGGGGCTCCTGGCACCGGTCRCGCCTGAGGACATGAACTCGAAAGAGGCTTTGGCGTGATTAGCAGCAGCGTTTTGGGTTATGCTGGGGCTAAGCAGCCTCCCTCTTCTCCTACYCTCGCTCTGCCGCTTTCCTGGGTCTTTCTGCCATCTCCTGAACTGCCCGTGCAGCTCTGGCCCTGATTGCAGTCTTCCTTTAGCATCTTTGGCGTTGCTTTTTTAACTTCATGGATTTATGGATTTTTAACTTAGGGATTTAACTTTATGGGATGGCGACGGTGCAGCTGTCCCTATGGGAATCGTCCTCACTGTGCTAATGGTTGGACTAAAGGCAAGGGACCTCTGGGTGCAAGGAAGGGTGCTCTCCATCCTGGGGACGTGCTAAGCGCTCCCGAGTGTTGTGAGCACAAGCTGCTGTCAGTGGCTAGAGACTTTTCTTAAGGAAAATACAAAAAAAAAAAAATGCAGTTTGGCATTGCTGCTATTATCATATATATTAATATCACTCGGGTGACTGTTGTTTCCCCAGCTTCACTTGACTGATCTTTACTGCCTTTCTCACAAAGTGTCTTGATAAGAGATAGCTAAGATGGGTGGGAAATCTCTTAAGTAGTTGAGTATTCACCGAAATACCTCCCGCTGCATGTGCTSTTCCCTAGGAAGCCTATATGCTTGCTGTCACCCTGGACGAGTGGAAGAAGAAACTGGAATCCCCCAGCAGGGAAATCATCATTTTGCACAACCCAAAGGTGAGGGCAGCGTGTCCATCGCCCTGGCGAGGGGCGCAGAGCTCCCCTCTGGAAATGGGTCCGGATGCCGCAGGGCGGGTGGGAGCAGCCCGTCCCGCAGCGCGGGGTCCCCGTTGCGCGGGGGGCTCCGGGCGGTCGCGGCGGCGCCCGTCCCCGTCCCCACGGTGAGCGGCCCTTCCCGCTCGGCAGCTCATGGTGCACTACCACCCGGTTGCTGCCTCCGACGACTGGGGTTCGGCCCCCATGGAACAGGGGCGGCCTCGGACTGTGAAGAGGGGAGTGGAGAACATTGCGGCCGAGATCCCGCCCGGTGAGTGCGGGCTGCCCCTCTCCTGGCCCTGCGCAACGTGTCCCTGCTCTGCCGCAAGGCTTGTGGCTTGTCCTCGTGCTGGGGACAGGCTTGTTTGCTCCCTCCCGGCCAAGCCCATCATTACCTGAGCACGTGCAAATTGAGCAGATGAAGGTGTGTGGGAGAGGAGGCAGCAACAGGAGACTCGACCTGGTGCCTTCTGCCGGGCCTCCCGAGTGCTAAGCCCTAAACTATGTGCAGTGACTCACCAGGGACGCCGGTGCCCTTGGAACGAGTCCTCCCGGTCTCCTGCTTTCCAAGGCAGAGGTGACGGTGACCCTGGGCTGCCACTGGGAACATCCACTTGTGCTCTGGATTTTGCTGCAGAGCTCGTAGGAGACAAAATTGCGGAGGCTCTCGGAGCCATCCCGCCTTCCTCAGCTGGCCCCTTGACTGGAACGTGCTCCGGGGGTGGGAAGTGCCCTGGGGGTGGAATTCGTTTTTACCGAATTCAGCAGAAACATGAGAATCCCCTCTGCTCTTAGAGCACAAAACCCAGGTGCTCACCTGAGTTTCCTTCCACCGAGGCTTGAGGTGAGGACGCGAGGTGCTTTCCYCCTGCCGAGGGTTTGGTTTCAGCGGATCGGTTGCCCGCTTGGGTGACGGTCTTCCGCAGGGAATGTGCCTCCAACCCTCCTCTTATCGCCAGGGGAGCCCCTGCAGATCGACCACCTGGTTTTCGTCGTCCACGGCATCGGGCCGGCGTGCGACATTCGCTTCCGCAGCATCGTCCAGTGCGGTAGGTGGGAGGCCAGGGCCGCCGCGCGGGYCTGCAGGACACGGACTCACGGAGGCTGCCCACAGACCATTCGCTCTGCAGACATCCAGAGCGGAGGTTTCTCACAGCAAAGCTGCCTTTAATTCCTAGAAAATATACCACTGCTTTATTTAGGCTATTCTCCTATATGTTCATCTAATGAAGCCGTTTGCAAGGCTGTTGACCACCTAGAATCAAGGGAATCAGCCTCTCTCCTGCTTCAAAATTAATTTCAAGTCCACCTCCTCCCTTCAGATTCCCTCCCTAACATATGCATCGTCACAACACATTTATTTTTAACTCCTAAAAGCACCTTTCTTATCCTGGCCGCTGGGTTTAACCCTGGCATGTGTGGCAGGAGTCTTATTACAGATCAAAGAGCAAAATCCTTACGTGGGGAAGGACACGGGGCCTTCCCTGGTCTTGTAGTTAAAGGGTAGCAGCAGATTAAAGACCCTGCTGGGATTTCCCTTGGTAACGATCTTTTCTTTTATCATATTGAGTGTTGTTGATGCAGCAGCCTTGCCCCATAGCCCTGGTTCATGGTGCTGAGGTCCCGCTCTCTTGCAGTGAACGACTTCAGGAACGTCTCCTTGAACATGCTGCAGGCGCATTTCAGGAAGGCGCAGGAGCAGCAGCAGATCGGCCGGGTCGAGTTCCTGCCTGTGAACTGGCACAGCTCCCTGCACTCCACCGGCGTGGACGTGTAAGTGCCCTGGTCCTCCACGTGCTCCTGGAGAGCTCTGCAAGCTGCAGAGCCCCTTGAGCACCGGGGCAGACCTGGCAAGGGGAGCCGAGGAGCTGCCTTGGACCTCCCGTAGACACTGTCCGTCCTTCCACGGACTTGAGGCCCCAGTTTTGCCCGAGAGGCACCCTAAGAGCTCCCTCCTAACTGCCGTTTCCTCCGTTTTCTTCTTCTCCGCGCAGCGACCTGGAGCGCATCACTCTGCCGAGCATCAACCGCCTGCGCCACTTCATCAACGACACCATCCTGGACGTCTTCTTCTACAACAGCTCCACCTATTGCCAGACCATCGTGGACACGGTGGCCTCCGAAATGAACCGCCTCTACCAGCTCTTCCTGAGCAGGAACCCCGGCTTCAAAGGAGGCGTTTCCATTGCAGGTCACAGTTTGGGTAAGGACACTTGCCTTGGACACCTTGGGTGGAAGCGAGGGCAGCATCCCCATTTCTGGCCCTAAAAGGGAGATGGTTTGGGTTTATTTTCCACGCTGAGGTTGTCTTTCTAGGCTCCCTCATCTTGTTTGACCTCCTGACTAACCAGAAAGTTGCCCCTGAGGATGACGAGCGTGGCAAAGAGGTAGGCTCCATGTCCYGGGGCTGCTGCGGCTCCGCCAAGCAAATAAAACAGCCTCGGAGCAAAGAAATTAGCCCAAAACTTGATCCCTGGTGGTTGTTCCCAAAGGGTTCCACGACCACTTCAAGCACCAGAGGGGTTGAGCAAGTCAAAGAAATCCTGAGGACGTTAGAGCTCTCTGAGTACAGCGATGTGTTTGAGAAGGAGAAAATGGACAGGCAGACRCTGGTAAGGAGCTCTCTATTCTGCCACCTCTGATGTTGCCTCTTTAATTCTCTCCCAGCATGTGCCCGTCTCCCCGGTACTGGGTCACCTTCCCATGATCCATGCCCTCGAAGTGCAGAAGGAGSCGAATCGCAGAGGCCAGAGTTACCTCCCCGCACACATCTCTCCGCTGCGGTACTAATATCCGGGCTGCTTATTCCCTAGTTCTTGTGTACGGAGCAAAATCTCAAAGAAATGGGAATTCCCTTGGGACCAAGGATGAAGCTCCTTCATTACATCAGCTCCAAAAGGGARACGCAGGTTTGTGTTCTGCCCAGCTCATTCCCCATCGCGTTCCCTCCCGGACAACAGGCCATTTTTCAGCATTTACGGTCAGTTTGGTACAAGGCAAGATGCAAAGCCCCTGTCTCCGAGCACCCTCAACTCCTCGTTCCTGCCTATCCTTCCCTGGGCTTCTCTGGGGTTGTGGCAGCAGGGCTGCTGTTTCCATCTGCAGCTGCTTGCACGTGTTGCATTAAATAAGAGAAGTGCCAGGAATCCCAGAATGGTTGAGGTGGGAAGGGACCTCTAGGGATCATCAGCAGGGACACCCAGAGCACGGGGCACCCGGTCACATCCAGGTGGGTTTGGAGGATCTCCAGAGACTCCACAGCCCCCCTGGGCAGCCAGTGCCACCTCCCAGCTTGATGCTGCAGCCTAAGGGATCCCAGCCGCTTGGGAATCACTTCTCCTCTCGCAAGTTTTGGGTGGGCAGGACTGCAGGAGCTGCATTATCCCCTGTCCGTGTCGGTGCAGGACGTCAAGGAGCAGAAGGCAACGGCTGCTGGGCACGGTGGGGAGAGCAGAGCGGAGGCCGGACCCTCCGCAGGCAGCGCGAGCGATGGGAGGAACTGCCAGTACCGGGATGTTGCCCTGGGGCAGGTAACCGCCGAGCTCGTCCTGCCGCCCGACCTGCAACAGCGGGACACCYGTAATCCGGGCACAGGGATTCTCCCGGTAGCGAATCCAACCTTCCCTCTCCCCCAGGTCTCGGCAAACTACCCCCAGCTCATCTACAAGCCGACCATCTTCTTTGCTTTCGGGTCTCCCATCGGGATGTTTCTCACCGTGCGAGGAGTGAAGCGGATCAACCCCAACTACAGCCTGCCCACCTGCAAAGGCTTCTTCAACATCTTCCACCCCGTACGTATAAGCTGGAGCCTTCCTACGTTAAACCAGAGCAGGAGGGAAAAACTGTTCCTGGGAGGGTGGTTGAGTTGCCCGGAGAAGTTGTGGACTCTCCATCCTTGGAGATATCCAGGACCTGCCTGGAGGGGGTTCCAGGCAACCTGCTCTGGAAGGGGGTTTGGACCTGACGGTCACCCGGAGGTCCTTCCAGCCTCAGCCCTTCTGCGCCTCGCATCTCCCTGTCCATCTCCGTGCAGTTTGACCCCGTGGCGTACAGGATCGAGCCCATGATCGTCCCAGACGTGGAGTTCGAGCCCATGCTGCTTCCGCACCACAAGGGCAGGAAGCGGATGCACCTAGGTGAGGAAGAGGGGCTCGGGGGGCGCCCGTGGGCCCCGCGGCGGCGGCGCTGACGCCGAGGCCTCCCGCGTTGCAGAGCTGAAGGAAGGGCTGACGCGCATGAGCGTGGACCTCAAGAACAACCTGCTGGGCTCGCTGCGCGTGGCCTGGCAGTCCTTCACGCGCGCCCCGCTGCCCGCCGTGGAGGCCGCCGAGGCCGAAGGGGAGACGAGCGCGGAGGCGCAGACGGGTGGGTGCCCGGCGGCGTYGCCACCACAGCCCCGTCCCACTATGGAGCTCATCCCTGTCCAGCCGCAGAGCCCGGCGSAGCTGCTGCTTCCTGGCGCTCTCGGAGCGGCCAGGGCTGCTCCACAGGCAAAGGGGACCTGGGCCTGTCCCTGCGCGCTCGGCATTCCCTGCTTCCAGAGGGCAAGCCCTCGGCTCGGGAAGAGCCCTTTGCCTTGCAGCGCTCTTCACCGAGGGCTGAGGCAGGGAAACCAGGGGGGACCATGCACAAAAGCCATCCGCAAGCAAGCACAGTCCCCAGGGAGAACCATCCTCGGTGGAGGGGAGCTCCGAGCAGCCCGTTATTCCGCAGCGTTTCCAGGGCACAAACAGCTCTGGTGGCTGTGTTTGAGCCCCAGCTTTCCCTCCACTTCCTTCCCGTAGAAACGAAGGCGGAGGAGCCTCCGGAGCCGGCGAAGGAAGAGSCCTCGGCCATCAACGTGGGCATGCTCAACGGAGGCCAGCGCATCGACTACGTGCTGCAGGAGAAGCCAATAGAGAGCTTTAATGAGTATCTGTTTGCACTTCAAGGCCACCTCTGCTACTGGTAAGCGTCCCTGCAACCTCTCGGGGCCTCAAGCTGATGGCTGACGTAGCCAGAACGTCATCAGTTTTAACGTTAAGATAATAAAGAGCCTTAATTGCTTAGGCCAGCCACGCTCCTTGCCTGTAATGCAAGTGGTGGCCAGGGGGAGGAAAGGGATGAGGTTCTTTGCTTTGCTGTATGGAGCCCATAAGCACAGGGATGCCCCGAAGGAATGGGGAGAAGCATCCCGCTCTGATTCCCCTGTTTTCCTCCCCTAGGGAGTCAGAGGACACCGTTTTGTTGGTTCTTAAGGAGATCTACCAGACACAAGGCATCACCCTGGACCAGCCTTTGCCAGGAGGCCAGTGACCCACGCGTGCTCTCCTGGCACTCCGATGTAAGTCACCTTGTCCACACCTTTCTTCTGATTTTTCTTAAGACCTTAGAAGGCACTGGCCCACGCGAGGGACAAATTTCCTATTCATGGCCCGTGCCAAAGGCAGGGGTTCGTTTGGGATATTCTTTCCTCATCTGTCAGCGAGTTGGGCCTCTCTCATCTTGCACGCAAGCGTTCTCAGGCACAAGGACTCCGAARCTTCTGCTGCTGAAGATATGGGCAAGAGAAATTGCTCTTGGTTAGGATCATTTGCAATCACCACAACCAGCTATGAAGCCTACACTTGAATCCTCAAGGACTAGACATTTCTTATAGACAGATAGGAAACCACTATGTGAACCTGCTACGATTACAGAGAGTGTTTTCACCTTAAACTGTAGTTTGTTGGGAGAGGGTAGACTAGAAACATTCATTTTTACTGTTTCTTGTGCTCCAAGTCCAATGCTGGAAATTGCTGGGCCACATGGGTTGGAGGGGTGCTCCAGCATGGCTCTTCTTACACTCTTCTTTTGCTTTCTTAGCTCCAAACCACCTCAGCACTCACCAGGAAAGTCCAGATTTCTTCTCTGCCTTCCTCTCTCCTCTGCTGCTGTGTCCTGCATGCTGCTTCCCAAGTACCTGCTGCTACCTGGAGACAGGGGTGATTTTCTTCCAATTTGGGTAGAAAAAACAATCATAGGAAAAAGCACTTCTTCAAAAACACACCCAGTACTTGCACCGTGACTCCCTGTGGCAACACGTACTCTTAACCCTCTACCCTACAACTCGTGTGAGCACCTTGTAAGTTATCACACCAGTAGGAGCACAGACTAGATGTCTAGGCTAGGATGCGATGTACRAGGGCCTGAAATCTGCTCCCAGCTTGTAGCTTGCAACCTTTGAGAAGAAACCAACGCCTTAAACACGCAGTTTTGAGGGAGCTATAGCAGCCTGGCTGAGCTGGGAGGGCTGCTGCTTTCTCTCAGGAGAAGGATGGGACATTGTCCCTCTCCCTCCTGCAGCAGAGAGGCTGCTGTGGTCTTTGCACAGTGAAGAAGGTGCTCCAAGGAAGCCTACCCCATAAAAACCACTCGTGAGAAGCATATTTGTGGATACTTGAGCCAGGCTTTGCTGGCTGCTGCAGAGCWTGAGCGTTGGCTGCTCAGCATCATCGTCTTGCCTAACTGCTCCTGGAGTTCTAGTGCTCAGGCAGGATTGAGATGGAGAGGTGGTGGCTGTGGGAGAGGTTATTGATGAGGGAACTTCCCCCTTGGCTGCTCTGTGCCCCACGGAACATCTGCTTCCTTCCTCATGCCCACAGATGAAGCCACAGGTCTCAACGCCTACAACTTGGGGAACCTACTGCTAGGAAAGATCCTTCCCACGAAATCTGTACCCACAGTGGGGGAAGCAGCTGGTCCTCAGCAGCATCCAAGGCCTCCCGCGAGCTTGGAGCAAAGCTCCCGTTCTGCTGCCRTGGGGCTTTCAAGGTGGCCGTGGGGCCAGCCGGGCTGCAGCACGACTCCACTTGTCGTTTCTGTTGTTAAATAGATGAAATGCAGCTAGCGAAAGCCGAGCCGGGTCACGCGGGGTTTGGACACCACATCCTAATGACTCCGCTGAGGGAATTAAAACCAGTTTTGCAGAGTTAGGGCTGCAGCTCGGTGACGCGCGCCTGCTCTAACCGGGGACGGAGCCTCAGACCATCTGTCCCCGGGGACCACAAGCATCCAGGCTGACTCACGGGCYGGGCTGACGCTTGAACCTCCACACAGATGTTTCAACGAGGCGCAAGGTCATCGCTCCGACGTGGCTGGAAACAGCCAAACCACTTCCCTTCCTACTGACTTTTGCCCTGGGTGGCTCGACAAGCCTTGTTTTTTCCCCCCACCCTACCTTCGGTTTGTTTGTCCTCCGTTGTACTTCATTGTTTGCACTATTTAAAAGCTCTTGTTTGCAATCCACAACCTTCCTCCCACCCGGCGACACCTGAAGCTGCTCTTACCTGACTGCAGACCAGACCTGCTGCTCGGTCCCAGCCCGAATGAAGCATCTCCTACAAGGGTATCAAAAGAAACAAGTCTTAACAGGAGGGGTGCTGTCATGATCAGCTGGTTAAGTTATGCACTTTGTTAAAAAAAAGAAAAAAAAAGAAAAAAAACCCAAACATTTTAAATRTTATTTAACGTCTTTTCCAGTAAAAGCCAAAACAAACCAACAACAGACGGCTGTTTGGTGTGTGCATGTCTGGGAGGGTTTAAAAACTTACATTTTCATAGTTTCATGAGAAAGTAAAGCTATTTCTGTAGTTACTACCGAAGTAAAATGCGGGGTCCTGAAAGGCTTATGGGAGCSAAGCTGAGGATGAGGGGGTGTTCTCATTTCTGTCCTGACTTGAGCTCACTGCAGGCACCTGGGCCCAGCTCTGCCAGTCCTTGCTGTTTGCAAATAGTTCTTTATTAAATTATTATTAAATTATTCTTTATTAAATTCTTTATTAAATGCACCTATCTGTGAGGGAAACTAAGGAGAAATAACTACTTACCATGGCACGCCGGAGAGCTGTGCCTTGCATTTCCCAGCAGGATTCTATCCTTTCTTGTCTGAGAAAAACAACTAAAAAAGGATGCTCTAAGGCACCATTTTCTCTACACCTGTGCTGCATTAAAGCTGCAAAGAGAGAGGTAGAAAATAAACACCACCTAGGAACCCGTGCAGACACACTGAAGAAACTGGTTTGTACAGCAACAAACCCAGATATCACAGCTTTTAGTATCACAAGGAATACAACTCATTTAGAAAATTAATTTTCTTTATTTGGCAAATTAGAGGACAAAAAAAAAAGAACAAGATGAACACAAAAATACAATCTTCCCTCTCCCCACATTAAATACATGATTAAAGACTGCAGTGTTGCACTTCCTACTCCCAATGAATTCAACTGAGCTTTAACAGATGTGCTTAGATTCAGCGCAAGGACCAGGTCCTGCACTTAACATGCTCCTTCTATGAAAATGCAAGCTCAGCTGAACCAAAGGAGAACATCTGATGATGTTTGCTGCATTCTTGCACTGTAGCTAAGACTAAGAGCAACCGTCCCACACACGAGCATATAAAAATGGTCACATATTTCTGATTTTCGAGTCAGGACCTTCTATAACGAGGCATTCCCCTTGCAGGCCTRCAGGATATCTGGGACTATCTCGCGCATTCCAGAGCAGGTCCAAGGGAAGAGTTGCTTACCAAATTTTGTGAAACTAAACCTGGTCCCCCTGCACAGACACTGCAGAACTGTTGATTTTTGAGTCAACTGTCATTTTAGTGGCTTCTCGTGGGCCACGAGCAGCCTCCCCCTGCCCTATTCCTACACATCCAGGCGAAGGCCGGACGTCACCGACTTCTCCTGGTGCCCCGGCGGTTGCCTGGACTTGCACAGCAGCGGCTTGTGGCACGTGGAGTCGCTCAGCGGCGGGTAATACTGCCGGTAGCAGAGGTAGGCGAGCRCGAGGCCGAGCGCCGAGCCCACCACCACGTCTGCGGGATAAACCAGAGCAGAAAGAAGCGCCTTTTAGCGGCGCGGCCGCTTCGCACGGCCCTGCCGCTGCTTTTCACAGAATCCCGGGATGCCTGAGGTGGGAAGGGACCTCTAGGGATCCCCCAGCCCAGCCCCTGCTCCAGCAGGGACACCCGGAGCACCCGGGCGCATCCCGGCGGGTTGGGAGATCTCCAGAGCAGGAGACCTCCCTGGGCAGCCTGGGCCAGGGCTCGGGCACCCTCACCCCAAACAAGTTCCTCCTCACGTGGAGATGGAGCTGCCTGGGCTTCAGCTTGCACCCACTGCCCCTTGCCCTGTCCCTGCCACCACCGAGCAGAGCTCGGCCCCTTCCTCCCTCCATTCCCGCCGGTGCTTGCACGTGTTGATGAGATCCTCTCAGCCGCGCTCACCCTGCCAGTGGTGCTTGTAGTCGCAGGTGCGGGACAGCGCGAYGAGGCTGGCGCCGAAGAGCGGCAGGAGGAAGGCGCAGAGGCGCAGCGCCCGGCCGCGGCGCCCGGGCACGAAGCAGCGCAGCTTCCCCGCCACGTAGAAGGAGGAGAAGGCGAGACCGGCAAAGGCGACTGGAGGAGAAGCGGGTGGTTTCCGAGCTCGGGGAGCTGCGGCTCCTGTTTTATATCCCCCTGCTTTGCAGTGGTGGGGGAGCCCCAAAAGTCCCCCAAAAGGCCAGCGAACGTGGTGCAGGGCTGAGAGAGCAGAGCCCAAACCACCCACCCAAGGGCTTGTGCTCCCCGCGCTTGGCTCTACGGGGCGGCAAGGCGCAGGGCACGAGGAAACACTCACACGAAGCGTGTCCGCTGGGGAAGCTCTTGCGCCCCTCGGCCACGACGCCGGGGTCCCCCGTGCACCGCAGCTCAGCGTTGGCTCGGCCGTCTGGGAAGCAACGATAAAAGAAGTCCGGCCGCGGCCTAGGGCAGAGGAGCAGAGCGCGTGGCACCCCCGGGCGGCCCCCCCTGCGCCTTGTGCTCCCGCAGAGCGCCCACRTCCACGCGGGGCCATCCCGCCCGGCTCCCATCCTGCGGGGACCGGCGGGACCCGGCACGGGCAGCCCGGCACTGCTCCCGGGGGAGCCCCTTACCTGCCCGCCGCCAGCTTGAGCGCGTTCGTGAGCACCCCGGTGAGCAGCAGGGCCAGGCTGGCGGCTGGAGCAGAGCACAGAGCCRCGCTCAGGGCCGTTCCAAGATTCGGTGCCCGGATACGGGTGTTTTGAACATCAGCCGGAGCCAGGGAGCTCCGCCGCGGTGCCCGGCGCAGCCCTCGTGCCCTGGCACTGGCCACGTCACCGGGTTCCCCGGGTTGCAGCCAGGGCCGGGGTCCCCGCGAGGCCGTTTTGGGCAGGGGGGCACTCACCCAAGCAGCCTTCCCGCGTGTCCTCCCGCTCGGCGTGCAGGAACAGCCGCGCCAGCACCATGAGCAGCAAGGGAGACAGGAAGGAGATGAGCTGCCCCAAAACGAGAGGACTTGAGCTCGGCAGCCAAGACACAACAGCAGCTGCTTAAGCACCCGGGGATAAACCCAAAGCCCATTATGTTTAGAGCAAAGTGCCTGGAAAGCTGCAATTTCAAATGGAGTTGCCTYGAAAGAATCTGGAGACCTAAGGAGAACAGTTTTGCTGTGTTATAAAATGCTGTTAAAAATGACKGCTTTGAAGCAAAACATTGCCCTCYGGGGAAGCACTGTACTCTGCAGTACTAGCAACGTGGAATTAAGCATGATTATGAAAACATGCAAAATGAATTTAGGCTAATTTATTAAATTCAGTCTAAATAAAGACAAAAGAATTGGGCTGCAGATGTCGTTTGGTTGGTAGTAACACCGTGTACTTTCAGTATCGTGAATCAGGAACCATGCTTATTTACAAGAAATGCCTTTTCCCCCTGCCCCCGCCCCACCTGGAGCATTGCTGCAAGATAAAGCATTGCTGCAAGATAAAGCATTGCTGCAAGATAAAGCATTGCTGCAA
>NW_020455659.1:205933-244325 GCF_003342845.1 Nothoprocta perdicaria
ATAAAGCATTCCAGAGCAGGAATAATTAGGAATAATGCAAAATAATTAAAGAAACGCCTGCAATCGGGAGCAGGAACTTACAAACATGGGCCCGGTGGGCACGTGATCCACTTCCACGTAGGGGTTTTTGTAGAGCCACATCTCCTCGGGCTGCACGACCCGCTCGAACGGAGGCAGAAACTCCATGATCCTGCAGAGGGGGAAAAGGAGGAGAGGTTGAGGGCGGGCGGCCGGGCGCTGTGGCGGGTCCCGGCGATCCCGGGAGGCCGGGATGAGCGGCGGAGACCACGGCACTCACAGCACGGCAGCGAGGAGCAGCCCGCGCACGGCGGCCTCGGCCAGCAGCTCCGCGGCGCCCATGGCCCCGGCGGCTCCGGCTCCGCGCGCTCAATTCCGGGCGGCACCAGGAAGCGGCCGCCGGAGCGCTCCCTGCAGCGCTCCCGGGAAAAGCAGGACAAAAGGCGCCGGCGCCCGTTGCAACATTCAGAACGATTTATTGAAGTCGACCTCAAGCAAAATTTCCAATCAGTGGAATGTCGGTAAAAACCTTCCCAAATTAATCCTCACGGAAGCAAAAACCACGTCGGGATTCCAAAGTATTCGTAAAATAAAAAAAGGCAACATCTCAGTAAATGTAATGTACAAAAATTATAGGTTCCTACCATCACACACATTCAGTAAGAAGCTAAAATATTACAGGCAATTTCTACGCGCTACCTCTAGCCGACGATAAGCTACCTATATACAGGTTAACCAAGCTTTACAGGGGTCACACTATGCAAGAGAACAGAGGCCAAACAACAAAACCCCCAAAATATTTTATATCTCCAAGTCTATGCGGCAACATCAAGTCATAATACAGTAATGCCCCCGTGGACCGCGGCCAGGGAAACTTAACACTCCTCTTGGTGTCAAGGGCTTCTCGGCAACCTCCCCGACCTCTTTATTAAAGATATTGACTTCAGTGAATATCGATGCTTCGCTAGTAAAGACTCGAGTGATTTTGGTAAAATAACATTTCACAGAATCTACAAAGTTTCTTACAGATAAACAAAGTCTACAGAAAGAACGACTCTACAAAGGGCTTGGGGACGGGGAAGGATTACATGGAAATGGAAACAGGATCCGCAGGTATCCGTGTTGTGCAATATCAGCCGCGTGGAAACAAAGGGGCTCGCTCCTCGCGGCGACCCCGGGACGCACCCCCTTAGAGAGAACAAAATAATCTTCTTATTAGCCAGCTCCAACAGTTCCTTGCCTTGTTTTCTGTGGCACCGTGATCGGTTTCAAATGGAAAAACAAAAATAACAACACGAGAAACGAGATACAGTTCGAGCCGTGGAAACGCTTTGTTTTTGCGTCCAGTCTGTTCCTCAAAGGACCGGGAATTCGCTGGGAAGCTCCGTGCCGCGGGAACGGGCCGCTTTGCTCATCCCGGACGCGGAGCGAGCCCGGAGCGCGCGCCGCGCCTCCCGTTTCATCCGTGTCCCCGGGAATCGCGGCCGTGTCCCGGGCATGAAGTGGATGCATCTTCGCGGGCGCCCTCTCGGCAGCAGCAAGGACCCCAATTTGCCACTCGGGCGCAGGAGACGAGAGGAAAGGGCGACGTTTCCCGGCGCGCCGTTCTCCCCGCATCCCCCGTTCTGGAGTGTGCGGCCAAAGTGCAAACGTTTCTGCTACACGAAAATCAACGGCAGGGTAAAGCGGATGGGAAACGCTCGGGACACGGGATCGGCAGCGCTCGTGCAGGACGCTTCTTCACCACAGACGTCGGAGCCGTCTGCTCTGCAAATCTAGCCCGCGCGCCCCACKCTGGGGAGCCTAAAGTAACGCCGGGAAAGACATCTCGCATGGAGCACACAAAAAAATACCATGTATAAATAAAAAGCTGTATAGGGAACCGCAGAGCTTCAAGTACATTAAACCCTGAATTCAATGAGGCAGAGGTTTCAATGTTAAAGTGACGACTTCGTACCAGCGCTGGACGCCCCCCTCTTCCCACCCTCCTCCCCAACCCGACCCAAATAATTCTGTAAAGGTTCAATATATACAGATTTTAGGCTGTTAATTAGGCCTAGCAATTGCGTCTTTCCTGTTCTAGCCAGAAATGAAGAGAGGATTAATTTGCAGCCGGAATGAAGCATTCCGGCCCTATCGCTTGCTTTGATGCGTTCTCGGAGACCACGGCGGTGAGCAGAGAAGGGAATTTGCCCACAAAAATCACCTTTGATGGCCCTTGTCCTGAGCTGCCAATGCCTTTAAGTCTCACAGTCTCTTGCTAAGACAAGTCTACGCTAATAAGTCAAAAGCTGCAATTATTCTTGCGCCGCGTGTCCAGGAAAACGCAGGGATTGCTCGTGGCTGGCGGAGCAAGGAGCACGGCAAAAGCTCCAGGGAAAGCGCACAGTCCTGGGAACGGCACGGAGCAGCTCAGCTTATTGCATTACTATATAGCRCACAGGCTCCAGATCCAGGGGCGGGTGCTCTCCGGGAGCAGGATCCTACAGATACAGCCCCAAACTGCCCAATATTAGTCTTTATCTCACGTGAGAGGCTACAAAGTTAAYTCAGCAGCTGCTCTCCCCTCTCCGCTGCTGCTAGCTAATCTAAAAGCCCCCGTTAAACCTTTCCCTTAAGACAGAAATAGCATTTTTGAGCCATTCTGCTTATAAAGACGCACTTAAAATGTGTATTTTAACGTTTTGTGCTGGGCATACAGAGCAAACCCATCTCCAGCCTTTGAATTAGACGTTTTCTTAGCTCAGAAAGTTTAAATCTCTGGAAAGATTGATCTTCTCCCCACCAGTGTGAAAAAGCCCAAACCTCCCCTTTTCCCTTATAAGCCCAAGCTCACGTGTTGGCTGCTCTAATTTAACATTTCTTAAATAAAAGGAGCACCTGGGAGAAGCTTGAAAACCAAGTTAACCTAAATATCAAACAGGCTTTGTCAATCTTAGCAGCTGGCAAGTTTTTAAGCCTCCTGTGAAATGCTATATAGTATTGCAATACGCTGCATGCTCCGGTTTTCCAAGAGAAAAGTCGTTCTGAACATTCCCAAGCCTCATGCAAATCCAAAGGAAACGGCCCAGACCTTGCAGACGCTGTAGGCGAGTTTGGAATTTTTATCTAAAGAGGTTCAACACCCTCCGTAAGAGCTTAAAAACAAACATTTATCACACCAAAAAATGCTAGGAAAAATAAAATCCTTTTTCGTAATTTTTTTTTTTGTAAAAAATACCAAAATATAGCATTGCTCTCAAGCAAGATTAGTGTTTTAGATATTCACTTTAGTATCGACCAGAGGATGAAGTGCTCTGTGTATCCCATTAGCCCTCCGTGCCAGCAAGTGACCCCAGGAGACACCGACTTGGCCCCCCAAGATACCCAATGTCATCGAGAGGCATCTGCAAACTCTGCAAGACAAACTGCCCCCTCGGTTAAAATGGGGCAGCGGCTGCTTGGGGAGACTGTAGTGGATTTTTCACCTTCAAAAATTGCACATAAAACCCAATGTTTGTTCCCTAGTAGCTGAATTCGAGAACGAAAAGGGCCCCAAGGCAAAGGAGGAGATTCACCAGGGACTAAGTTCCCTTGGGGGACACTTACCCTCCTAGGCCCTTTGCCCTGAATGGATGGAGGAGGAGAGGTTTTTCCAAGGAAAACGGGGAGTGGGTGCCCACCTGTGTCACCTCCAAACTCTTTCTCTGGCTCTCTTCCGACTGCCAAGGAAAGCCAAGAGGGATTCACCTCGCGAGGCTGGAGCTGCTYGCTGTGAATACACCCCAGGATGCAGGTACGGAAAATACCCTGTTCGTCAAACAAGTGCTCTTGGGAAAATAACTGGCTTTCCTTAAATCCATTAATAATGGAAACTAAAGTGAGAAGACTTGTCTCCCTCCGTAAAAACAACCCTAAATATTCCATCAAAGCCCACGTGCACGCAGGTCAGATTCCTCGAGCACTCCAACTCCCTTTGAAGCTAACGAGCGAAGGTAATAACGAATCACACCGATGGAACTGCCATCAAACAAGCGCAGACTTGGCAGATGACAAATACACAGAGCAATCCTGCATCCAGGGAAGTCAGCGACGGTGCTTCCACCTGCAGGGCGGAGACTCCGGCCGCCAGGAATGTGCTGAGGCTGGAAAGGCCTCGGAACCAGGCAGGAAATTCCAGGTTGGCTGGGGCAGAGAAGTAAACAATGGGCATCAGCTCTTCCCAGATTTCCTCCTGGCTGAAAACAGCCCTGTTACAGCTCTCAAGCAAGGAACCGGGATTTCTTTTAGAAAGCGCTAAATCTCGTGCCGCAAACACTTCCAGGAAGCCATACACCTGATTTCTCCTGGGGAAAGCTTTGCAATAATATTCCTAAGTTAACATGATACAGAGCCTACCTTCTCCAAATGCCTTTAAGAGATAAGTTCTGGAATGGAGGAATTTCACTGTCACCTGGTCTGAAGCCCACCTCTGTCTTTATGGCAGCTGAATGTCACACACAGCGGGAAGACTGATTCTCCTCCCATAAACTAGACATAAAAATTATGTTGGCTTTGCTATTTCGTTTAAAGACACRCTGACTGATCAAAACCAAATCCTTTAAAAATTAAATAAATAAATATGTTGCTATGCTTTGCTTTCTACACTCAGAGAACATACTTTAAACAGAATATTCTTCTCACTGTCAAAAAGGTCTACTTTGTTTCCTTAAGAAGGCCAAGATGTTCCTGTTTTCCAACAGTAAGAGCTGCTGTAGCACATTCAAGGGTAAAAGAAAGATCAAACAATAAAAAAAAAAACAAACATCACTGCCTGCTTCTGCTGGCTGAGATTAAATGGTCCCATTCCCAGTTCAAACAAGGCGGCCCTGCTGATGAGGACTGAACAGCAGCAGTCGCTTTGAGTTCATCACCTCCTCGCCCCTCTTCTCCCTYCCTTTCAAGCAAATTCACTCCTTTGCTTCTTCCGCGGGATTCTGTGATTCCAATTTGCACTTGATCTTGTTCCAGTATTCGGGTGCCACGGGAGATTTGGGGTCATGTGTGGAGCAGCAGAGACGGCCATCCAATGCCGAGGCCACCAAGGCTCCCTTCTCGTGATCTTTACAGAAGGAATGAGGGCAAAACTCACAGAATGAGACTGCGGGATTGCTACAGATGTCACACTGGTGCCACGGGCATTCCCACTTTCCTGAASAAAGAAGGAGAGAGCCAGGAAGCTTGCGATTAGTAGACTGACAGTGGCCTTTAATCCTTATTCCACTCAGCAATTGTTCAGAAAAACGCAAACAAAACCCCCCAAAAATCAGGACAGCAGCTAAATCCGTGTCTCCCTCATAAGAATCTGCCTYCAAACAAGTGATATGAGAAAGACAGACTATGTTTAAAATAAATGGATACTGCAGCTCAGCTCAGAGACGTGAAACCAGATGAATGCTCTTACCAAAAGGTGGCTGTGTCAAGTTAAGGCATAGGAGGTGGTATGCTTTGGGACAGTCCTTTTTATCACACATGACCAGTTCTCCCCCATCTCCACATTGGAAACAGTTGTCTTCATGCATTTGCTTCTGTTCCGTTTTGATTTTCCGTTTCTTCTGCTTCAATTTGGCATTCTTCACCTTTTCCTCGTTTGCTGTTGCAAATGCTGTCTAGCAAATCACAAACACAACCCACAGTTACTTCATAAAGTCCATGCACTGAAATGAACTGAATCACTTTGGGGTTATTTGCATGACTTTTGCTCCAATTAAATCTGCTCGAGAAAGTTTAAGCCACTCAAGTCATCCACACAGATATAAACTGATAATCTGGTAATTTTATGGTATTATCCAGAGAGTGCTCTGCAGCAATGGGAGGTTTATTTGCTCGTTCACTTTCTTTCCCAAACACCAGGATTTGTGTCACTGCTGTCCCCTGCAAGGGAGGATACACCACAAAGGCAGACTGACAGCGGGGCAACTTTTAAGGAATAAAAGCAACTTTTTTGGAATGAAATTCTGCAAAAATTCCCTTTTCCTGCACGTACCTTTGGGCGCACRCCTAGAAAGCCACTGCAGTTCTCTGCTCCACAGTGGCATTCAGTCCTACCATTGCCGAGGCAATCCAAATTGTAGTTAAATGTTAACTCCATTCCTAAAACGCAAAGAAAACCAATTCATCCACCCAGWTCCACGCAAAAATGCCCTCCGGATTTCTCTCTTCCTTGAGAGAACCTCAAGCTTCTGGAAATTTGACAATTTGTCAGAATAGACACAGATTAGCCAAATTCCAAGGAAAGTACCCCTCAATTTTGTTTTATAATTGCAAAGAAAGCTCATTCAGACAATTACAGGGCTGGAGAATCACAAACGTGTTGAGGTTGGACGGGACCATGGGAGCTCTTCTAGTTCAACCCCACTTCCTCAACACAGGGTCAACTAAAAGAGGAAACCTGACTCAGATTTCTAAGCAYGAACCTCCCAGTGACACTCTATTTGCTTTTTACTTTTTTGCCTACAAGACAGCAATGAATAAAGAAACTCCTGTAAATGTTACGGTCATTAAGGAATTTCTGAGAAGGAAAAAAAATATGGAAGTTGAGAACGTCGCCATTTTAAGAGGAAAGTAATCACAAAATTACTGGGGTTTTTTTGTTTGTTTTTTTTTACCTGCAGGAATATCACAAAGAGCAAAAAGTCCCACTCTAATGTCGCCATTCACGGTCCATTTCTGCGTTTCACAGTTTGGATTACAACTATGGTTCATAAAACGAGAATAATTCCCCTTTGGGCCAGCATCTATTATTCGGTCCTTCAAAGAGAAAGATAAACACATGGTTAGTACTGATAGAGGCAAGAAAAGGTTCCTAATGACAAGCACTAGGCATTGCACAGTGCTTTATAAATTCATCTCTCTACTCCACAAAAAATAAATAAAAAAGCCCATTTAAATCAAAATCAAGACAGAAGAAGCCCCTAAATTAGGTGCTCCATAAGGACTTCAATTTTTCTAGTGTACAACAGCTAGAAATGAAACTCATGTGGTTCAGTCTAAAGCAAAGCTCTCAGAGTGGAGTACATTTCCAACACGGAATGATGCTCCTGTTAGGCTTTTCCACCAAGTTCCAACCTCGAGCCCAGTTTATCCCCCACAGAGATGTAATATTTACCTTGGTAACAGTTAACATATAAAAATTGGTGACGCTGTTTTCATGAGCTCGCTTGATCCGCAGTCTGCACTCTTCTTCATCAATTAGCTCCCCGACGTATTCGTTCACAAACTCACCCTGAAAAACAAGAGGGAAAGACAGACTTTTTAATCCATACTTACTGCTTCTAATGTCTACAGACAAAGGGAAGCAGCACAGAAAATAAGGTGTTTCCTACCATTTACTGTAATACTCACAGTAGGCATTAAAGTCCTTGCATCTAGCGGGGAAAAGGTGATTAAGCAGATGTGCCCACTGGTTATTTCTCTTCTAAGCAGCTAAGCTAAAAAGGCAGCACTAGAAGCAACAGTTTCTGTATTCAGCAATAGCTTAAAACACCAAGTCACTCATATCTGGCAGCTCCCTAGAATCCTTTTGTCTCATGCTTATAAGAGGCTAACATGGAAATACTCACAGAACCCTAAGCCAGAGGACCCATCACAATGGCAAATATTTTCACTAGACAGCAGGCAACAGTCTGATTTTATTAGGACTTTTAACAGGCAATAAGAAGCTTTGGAAACTCCACAGTAACAAAGCTTTAAYGCAACACAGATTATACAAAAACGGACGTCACCACCAAAACCATGCTTCAAAAGGGGGCCTCCAGGCCAACAGTGTGTTCCCAACCTTTGCATAATGGAATTTCGAGTAGCTGGGACAGGATGAGACCTTGATACACGGGGAGAAACACTCAGCACACTGAGCATCACTTTGTCAGACAGTCAGTTGACGATGGGCAAAAAACACTGTAAAAAGTAGCTTTCTGATACACTCAAAATCAAGTCTCTAAGGAGCACCTGGTGTTTCAAGAACAGCTCTCCCAAAATACAGTATAATGGGGTAACCAGTCCTACACTGTCATGGTCAGGACACCGTCATGCCCCAGGACGAGCTCAGAGCAGCCAGATCCTCACATCTGGATCAAGACATTTCTTGGATGCACATGGAAATCTCAGCCTGAATCCAAAAAGGCCCCTCCGTCACCACCAAGTTGCTCTCTGTTCAGCCTCTGTGTCTRGGAGCAGCTGGACAACACAACACAATCCTGGAGCCCTTTCGGGAAAGCTCCTGCAGGACCCAAAGCATCTCTGTAATTTGCACAGTAAATGCACCAAAACTCTATCATAAAAACAAACTAACCCTGCTGCAAACAGGCACCATGTACTTGGGAGAGGAATAATCAAAGCCAAGCAGGCAGATATCTAACACAAATGGACAAAAGCCAAGAATTCACAGCTGAAATTACTATATATGAGGCCTAACCTTTCACCTAGACGTGGCAAGATCTCTTTAATGGCTCATCCTACACACTATCTATGTCTACCACATAAACATCACATCACTTAATGATTTAGGAGGTGATTCGGAACCTCTTTGCTTTGATCTATACATTCTGGTTACGCTTGAAGCTAAAACAACATCCAACAGAGACTATCCCATCCGAAACATCACAGCAGACTATCCAAGTCTGGAGGGCAGCCCGTTTCTTTCTATAGAGAAGTGCAGTGAGATCCTTACATCAAAGTCCACCAAAACTATGTGCTGCATCTTTCCAGTGAGAAGCCCCGGGATATTTTCCCTACTAAGATGAGGGCAAATTTAAACTGAAGAAATTAGGAAGGCAACCAAGAGCAAAAGACTTCTCTAGAGCAGGCGCTTGAGGAGGAGTTCAAATGACAAAAATGACGTGTCTGGAAGTGTGAAATTGTCCAATTCCACCTGCAGCCGAGGCTGCAGCTCCTGTTTTTCAGGTGTGTTCAGCCGTCTCCTTGTGCAGGAACAACGAAGTAAATGAAACCCAAACCGATCCATATCCAGGGCCTGAGAGCCGGGGAAAAGCATTCCCATTCTCCCAGCTCACTCTGATCTCATCCACTAGCACTATTTCAAAGATGCCGACCATGCTAATGTGTATTCCAGAGTATCCTGAGGCTAATCAGTCCTCGCTGCTTTTTGCTACGACACCACCAGAAATTTCTGCATCTTCGTTAAATTCTGCATCTTCGTTAAATTCTTCTCCGCCTTCTTGAACTTCCAGAGCCTTCCAGGTTTGGGGTCCAGCGCAGCCCGATCACCTCCAGCCTTTCCTTCATCCCCTGCGAGTTCTTCGGAAATGAATTCAGCCTGGATTTGAGTCGGATGCCAAGGAGGGTGGAAAYAGCCGCCGTGTTCCCGGATGTCCGGATGGGTAATCCCGCAATCCCTCCTGCTCCAAACAACTGGCTACCACGAAAACGCAGTGAGCACCTTATGGAGTAAGATTTTATCTTTAAGAGGAAAAAGCAAAGCCCCCCCAAATAGCCTTATTTAGGCTAAGAAACCATCATCATTTTGTTCCAGACCTCTCTCCTTTCTTTTCCATTGCCATGCTCTTTCCTCTTGGAAGCATGAAAGAGTCAACTCTTCCCTTCCATCAACAGGATTCACAAATTTACAATCAAAATTATTTCTCTGAGTAAATAGCAGTTAAGAYCCTGATTCTGACAAATCAGCTGAGATTTCCCTATTATTCCCTCACCTACCAGAGTTTCCTGTCYTTGTAATACAAAACACTGACTGGCAAGTGCTGAAATTTTTGTTTGCTTAAGCATCACAAAGTTGCAGCCTTCTCACAGGTAACACCATACTAATGGCAGGCACATTTGTCCGGGGCAACTCTACCTTTTTAATGTTCCTTTTTGTCCGGAGACCCCATCCACGTCGCTCGGTTTTTATGATTTCAGCATCGGGGTAGAGTCTTTTGGTGAAACACTGGTTCTGGCAGCGCTCGCCCGCGGGGCAGACCTGCGGGTGACACTCGTACTGCAGCATCCTGTTCAGACACTCCGACTCCAGGCCGCAGGGGTTCTCATCCGAGGGCTTGCAGTTGCAGCGAGGGATCTCGGACAGATCAGCCACCTGAATCTGAACCTTCCCTATTACTTTGTTGGACTGCAGGGCAAAGAGAAAGAATAAACGATGGAGTCAACGCACACAGCACATAATCATCTTTCTTTGAGCTCCCTCATTTGACTGGAGGGGGCAAGCAATTCATTATTACATCGTTATTTTCCCACTAAACCTTTTTTGTAGATTAGTGTGCCAGGACAAATGTAATTCTCTGCAATCCAGGAGCAGACACAAGCACGAGCTTTTACAGGTGGCATCTATTGCCACTCAGCTGTCAACTTCAACAGGGACACACAGTGCTCGGAAGGGCCAGGGTAAGTCACATACSTAAAGCCCATCAGATAAAATCAGGACTCCAGATGATCCAGCATGAATCCCTCCCAGCACTATTGCTGGTTTAACGACTCCTTTAAAGCATGCTAAGTTTATCAAATGCAGCCCTGGGGCTTCTTTCAACTTACTTTAATATGTTTATAAGGTGGAGGCTTTCTTGAATTCCTCTCAATCTCTAGTGCTTCTTTACTTTCTCTTTGTGCTTTCAGCTCCTGGAAGCGTTTTGCTGCTTCTTCAAGTGCTGCGCAAGGGAGGTCAAAATGGGAAGCAGTTAGCACCAGTTACTGTTAATCATACACGTACAAGTATATATATATGTGTATATATATATATATTTAAATGTGTTTTTTTTCTTAAAAACAAAAAAAAAGCTAGGAACTCTATGAGCAAAACACAAGCTAAAAAATGAGTTATTGCAGTATATCATGAAACTCGCTCCAATCTGGTACTGCTCAGTAGTTACTGAGATACTGAATGATGATCCCATGCATTAGAGGCCAAGCTCTGTCTTAACATTTCCCACTTTCTGGAAGAACTGAACTTGCCCGCAACGATACACAATGGGAAGGCACTTAAAGCAAAATATTTTTATCTGCAGTCAAGGGATCTACATAATGTTTGCAGTTTTACGTGAACACAGAACACTAGTCACATAATATTCCCATGCAGGTTAAGTGGTGATGGAGACACAAACACGTGGAACTTTTGTCATAAACCACTATAAACTTTGTTTGATTTTACCTTTCTTGAAGGTCTTGTTAATACTAGTTTGCCCCTCAGCAAAGCTTTTATCTCCTTCAACATAAGGGAAAACTCTGCCCTGGTGTACCCAATAGTAGTCATGTGAACCAAAGAAAAATACTGGGAAGTCCCCGATATCATGTTTGAGGCCCTGTATGTTGAGAGGCACAGACCTGGGATTGCAGATCTCTGCTGGCCACCACCTGAAAAAGTAGAAAAAGAAGTAAAAATCTAAGTCCTGTGAAGCATAAGTCAGTATGAGTTGTGAAGCAAAAGCTACTTTCTAAAAATAAAAACAATTAAAAATATTCCACTCATGCGATCGAGGCTCCTTTTGTCCCCTGCAAAGCACAAACCGCTTCATCCTCCAATTCCAAATGTTGGAAAAGTGTCATAAAGAAACAGTTCCTGTTTCCTAGCAGTGAAGTGATTTGAGTGATTGCTGTGCAACTCTGTAAAGAAATAAGTGTCCAAAGCGTCGAGCGCCGATCGCAAACTTGCCTGTAATTTCCCAGCTTGACCCAAACGATCTGCTTGTAACGTAGTTTCTTGCCAGCTTTACAGTCATTGCAATTCCAGCATCCTTCAGGCATTTCAATGTTGAGACACTCAGGGTGAAAGGAAGCTGGGCAGGATTCACAGCACAGTAATTTGCCACCTTTAAACAAAGAAAGCCCGTTTGGTTTAGAGGATAAGGATTCGCTTTCCTCTGCACAGCAAGAGGTATTAATTTTAAGTTGTACGTTCTAGACTTTGATCTGCCTCYGAGGAAACAAATGGCAAAAGAAAGGGATGGAGCCAAATTTGCAATGCCGGATTAAAAAAGATTAAAAGATTAAAAAAATGCACAGTGCACTTATGTGTAGGTTGTGACTCTTGACTGCAGCCAAGGGGACTGCAAAGAGCAAAGGAGGATTTAAACACGAGGGAAGCGGGCACTGGAAGCAGGATTCCCCAAGGAAGCACTGCCCAGGAAAGCAGCAGCGCCAGCTTTTGTGCAGCGTGGCCAACACTACCTGATAAATGAGGGAAATTATTTTCCCTAATAGGAAAACAGGGAAAACTTCTCAATCAGCGTTGTCAGGACTGAATCCCTTGGCAATCAGGGTGCACGGGAAAAAAAACAAAACAAAACACAAAATCCCACCGGCTATAGGCTGATCGTTGCTTTTCTGCACCAAAAAATGGTATAAAATAAGAATTGTAACAAGCTTGGGTTTATTCTTTGAGAAGTTTACCTGTAGGAGTACTGTAAATTCAAAATGAGATAGTGCACAAGAGCTCTCCCCATCCCCAAAGTTCCCTTTAGGGGCAAAGGAAAGCAGAACGCAGCAGGRTTAAGATTATTTCTTAAATTTTACATGTATTTGGGCAAAAGTTCTTTTGGCTGGTTTATATTCTGGCAGATGTAGTAACTGTGGAGAGCCAGGGCACATCTCCAAGCCACCAGGAAGAAATAAAACGGCTCATAAGATAGCATTTGTTTATATATTTATATATTTTTTTACATATATACTCACACACATGTACACACACATATATATGTGTGTGTGTGTGTGTATATATATATATGTGTATAAATAAAAATGTAGTAAGTTTTGGGGTCTCAGACTGAAAGATGGGTGGGATTTGTGTGCATTTAATGCAGTTTTGGACCACAAAATCAAAGGAAGTGACAAGGGCAGCATTTAAACATTTATCAGAAAAATCTGTTCACCTATAGTCTTGAAGGAAAGTCCTTGCATTAATCAATTGCTGCATATTGCAATAAGCGTTCCTTAAGCAAATCGGTGACATGATAAATACTGTATTTCCTCTGCTAAAAATAATAATAATAATAATAACATCCAACTATGTGGACTTCCCTGAGCTCCCCAAACCTCCAAGAAAGTTTTAATTTCCAAAATCATTTTTGCAAATGTTGTTTCAGAGGAAATACAGCCCCAGCACGAATTACTGCAACAGCATCCAACAGGGTAAAACGCCAAGCGATGCAAAACCAAACCAAAACAGGAAAAAAACAAATACACAATTTTCAGTGCTAAGCCAGAGGCAAAAATAAATAAATAAATAAATAAATAAATAACGAAACTTTGCTCTTGGGATGCATTAGTAAGATATTGTTCGAGCTAAGCAGAGGGCTCAAAATAATTTTTGGTTTTGGGAATTACAGAAAACACTCCAAGCCATCGGTGTTAGAGCATTCAAAATAACCTAACTTTAGAAGGGTTAATCGGGCACCGTTTCGGAATCCTCTTAGGAATCGAATTCTGGGGGGAAGAGAGCAATCCCCSAGGTGCTTTTTATGGACATCGGAGTCTCTTTCCGTAAGGTATTTGGGGATCTACATTACGTGCACAGTGTCGAATCATTAAGTGTCTCCTGGCGAATTCCCTCTGTTCCCCGTCGGAGCTGCAGTGTTTTTCTTTGCAGCCTGTGGGCTCGGGATGCAGCATCTCCCGTCACACGAGACCAAGGGGCACCMGCTCGCCCGAGCCCATCCACGGGGAGCACAGGCACAGACACCTCCGCGGGAAAACCCTTTCCAGCGGCCTGGGATTTCCTCGGGAGCAGCAACAGCACCGATCCACGGGCAAGCRGAAAAATCCTCTCCTCTCTCAGGGTTCTCAAACTCTCCCTAAAAAGAATTGCAACAGAACAGGCCCCTCTTCTCCCTTAAATAAAATCCAGTTAAGATGCTGTCGGGTTTTAATCCAGGCAGGCACTGAACTGCAACACCATGAAGCTCTAGTTGGCTCCTCTTTGCCTTGTTGTGCAAATAGCTGCCCCGAAGCCAGGGGAACCCAGGGGAGCTACAGAACCGGATAACCTCTGGCGAGGGGAATTTAGTGACAGGAATTATTTTAAGCCCTTTTGTAATTAACAAAAAATTGCCCACAACATGAACACACGCTCACAATAACCAAGGTTACTAAAAGCAACAAGTGGTGCTCGACAAGCAGACATTTCTTGTTTGACTTAAAGAGAAAGAAATCACAGAGAAAAGCAAAAGTAAATTAAAGAGAAAGAAACTATTTTGGTTACCTTTCTCACATTTCTTTTTGGAAGCTGACGAAGGAGGAGGAATCATAGGTAATTTCATCAACTCAGCACGATTTGATTCATTCAGTAGGTAGTGGGACTTATAGGCATATGAACTGAACATGGGGTCTGAATGATCCTGCACTACCAGCCCTATACGAAACAAACAGAAAGAGATGAGTTGCAATGAAACTACCCATGATTCCGTAAAGGAGAAAATAAAATCAATCAAATGAACGCCTCTAATGCACATATACACATAAGGGTGAATGGAAAGAGATAAAAAAGGAGAAAAAAGAAAAGGCTGACAGGAAAGGTTTCTTGACTAACAAAGAGGTTGCGTGTTGGAGAGGCTAAATTCAGCTGCATCTGGACAAACTTACAAGGAATAAGCCACTTCCGAGGGCAATTTCCATTGTGCTTTTAGTTTTGCTATGTGCATTTACAGAAAAGCACAGAAAAATGTGACTGCTGCGCGGAGCACCCTCCCTCCCAGAGGACCCCAGCCCCTTGCAAGGGCTGAGCCCTGCTGGTCACTGCGGCCGCGGTGACGCTGCTGCTTGGGGCTACAAGGAGGAAAGCCAAAGAGGCACAGGAGCCCCACGGGAGCAAAAAATTCCCATCCTGCTACACGGCTGCAGATCTGATCTCGAAGCTTTTACCTCCAGAATGTGCTTTGTCTTTATTGCTGCATTAGAGAAAGCAAATGAAACAAAATACCTCCCTCCCTACCCAACAAGGGGAAGGGGCCACCGATTCTGCAAAGCACCCGAGGCAAAAGACCAGAGGGAATCCATCCTATGCCACGTAAGCGAACGGCGAAACTATCCAATAAAACATTTGGCAGCAGTCAATGCCATTCTGCCCACACTTCAAATGATGTATTTGTTCTTTTTCTTTGGTCCACGGGGCTCTGAGAAGCGCAGACTAAAGCTCTAGCTCAGAAGAGGACGGCTGGGAACCTGAAGCAAAGAGTCCAGCACCACGGAGCAGGAGATGAGCTATGGAAACAGGCCCCAAATCTTTCCCTAGGGAGCAGATGCTGAATGGAGGGTGCCCCAAAACCTGGAATAGGGAGCAGGGTGCCTGCCCACCCAAAAAGGAGGTCCTTAGAGGGGTTCATAAAGCACTTATGAGCTTGTAAGTATGATCTAGACTTAGGCAATTATGTGAAATAGAAAGGGCTCAGAGAAGGATAGTTCAAGATGCGAATGCCAAGTCTTAAGATCTCCTGGATTTCCAGTGTCTGGGAATAAGCAAGTTTTAACTGTGCTACAAGTGCTCTCACATCCGCATTCCCATCCTTTGTACTCAAATCCAAAACATTACGGAAGTTTCTCCTGTCTATTATCAGCTAAAGCTTATCAAACAACCCTTTGTACCATCCCACTGCTAAAGGGTGGCTCATGGGCCAGTTCATAAAATGGGTGCCAAAGAGCAGCTTTCCCAGAAAGTCCTTCAATACATCCCRTCCAACACAAGTGGGAAGCCTCCATTTCACGGCTTTGGGTACAACGTACGCAGGCAAAACATGGACAACAAGACTAATCACGAGATTCATCTCCTGTTAACAAGATTTTTTCTGAAGCAAACAGCATCAGGATTCCTGGATTTTACAAGTCAGCTTCGGACACGCTTGGTGGCTGGTCACAGCTTCAGAGAAGCTGCTTTGAATCGTGCAAATTGCTTCAGTATTGCAGCTTACGACTGTGTTTCTAAATTGGCAGCAAATCAAAGATTGATGGAAAACCYCGATTCTCCAAGTCCGTCACTGCTTTTCATTCACATTCTAGCCCAAACCCAGCTCTTACGGTTGAGATTCAAGATGTTTTTGGCTGCAGCACAACTCGCTAAAAGCTTGGAAAGACAAATTTCTAACCCAGATTTTCCAACTGAGGAAGATGCACAGAACCCAGTCTGTCGCATAGACCTTGATGCCAGACTAACCTTAAAGTTGGAGATAAACAACATAAAACTGCCCTGATTTAAATATTATGGAACTTGGTCTACCTACCACAGAAATAGCCGTGTTTGACACAAAATGCCCCAAAACATTAAACATTAATCACACGTTTTGGCTAGCTACGCGTCAACAACACAGCAACTGGCTATGTATATGTATATACATACATACATATATTATGTATATAATATATATACACACACGCCCACATATATATAAAACCCGCTATAGGAAGAGCATAAAGACACATTCAATATCATAAAGTTTCCAACACTAAACCTCCAACTGAATGAACGCAAGTAGAATAAGGCTTTATTAGAGATTTCCACTCTTTACTAGTTAGTGATTTTCCAAAGCTGGTGACAAGAATATACCCAACGTGAAATATCTGAAATTATCTGAATATTTGATATTCAGATATCTGAAAATATCTGAAATTACTATTCAAAAACCTAATCATGATACTACTCTGCTTCATCTGAGAGAATCACAGAAGGGTTGATGTTGGAAGGGACCTCTAGAGACCATCTAGTCCAACAAGAAAACCTATGTTTGCATTTTGGAATGAAACAACTGATGTCGCAAAACTTTTCAATTTATCTGGCAGAAGTCAAGGGACTGAAGAGCCATAACAGTAACCATTAGGGGAAAAAAAATTAAAAAATGGAAAAAAAAAATTAGCATATGGAGAATAAATCAACATAAAACTTATTTATGTGGTATTGTGTAAATGTTTTCTTTCCAAGTTCTCAAATGTGATGGTTGCTATAAATTAAATTGAATTCTTCTAACTCACAAGTACATCCTACCTTGTGGACTTAAAAATGGAACAGTTTTTTAAGTTTAAGTGGTGAAGCAAGCCCATTCTGCTTAAGAGACTGTCGGGRGGTAACACAGCACTGCAAACATCCACTTTTCCCCCCCACTGACAACACGAGCATCTCTGGCTATTTCTAAATACCCATTATTAAATAGCAAATAGAAGTCTAACAAAAACTGTTTACTATGTTGAGGGGAAAAAAATAAAAAAGAGGAAGCACTAAAATCCAAGGAGGAACCCCCCAAAGGAATTCTTATGAATTTTTTAATCGTTTAAAATCATTTTTAAGCACTGAACTGTACAAGTAATCATAGAACTATAAAACAGAAGGGAAGAAAACCCAAATGTGCTCACCTCTTGCACAAACGAAACAAAAGCCTACATTTACAGCTGATGAGGAGTGATTCCTTTTGGAATGGTTACTACAGATGAGAATGTGGGATGACACAAACAAGCTTCCTGCAGCAATACAGCCATCTCCTGAGTGATAGGCAATGGGACATCTGAAACATCTCACCATGCGACCTGTTTAATATAAATGCAGAAAGAAAAACGCACCAGGTCACCCTGGAATCACGATATGGTAGAAGGCACCACACAGACAGATGCAAGATTGATTTTTATTCCCATCGAAGTACTGAAGAGAGACATTTCCATCTTTAAAAGGAATGTTTCACTGAAGTTGGGAGTTAAATTTCACTTTAAAGCCGTGTTGAAAACCAAATAAAAAAAACACACCATGGTTTTAACTTGGTTCTAAACCACGTTAAACCTGGAGTCTGCTTGTTCTGTTTAATCGTTTTGCTTTGCTTCTAAAAGGAGAATTGCCTTCTGGAAAGTAACTGCTCTGCAGGCCACTGGCAAGCATCTTTTAGAAAGATGCTTCAACCTTGTACCACTAACCTACCTTGCATCAGGCCCAGGTATTCACAACAACTAAAAGCAATTAATTATTACGGATTCAGGTAGAAAAGAGGTTTCATGCTATTTTCCCACCCACGAGAGCTTCATGTTAACAGTATCATTAAAAACACCCCTTTGCCCCTACGTGATGCCCTGGAGAGGATAGTGACACTCGTGGCCGTTGCTGTGAGGGCGTCTGGCCTCCTCCTCGCGCCGGCGCTCACCTTTGCTGGCTTTATGCATGTCCTTGTCCACGGAGCAGGCCGTGCAGCAGTGCTGGGGGCAGCGGAAGCCGCGCGCCTCGAAGAGCGCCGTGGCGAACTGGCGCACGCAGGCCTCGTGGTAGAACTTGCCACAGGCCGCCACGGCGCAGCGCTTCACGTCCCTGCCGGGCAGCTTGCACGAGAAGCACGTGTGTTCCCCTGCGGAGAGAACCGCACACAATTATCAACGGCAGTTTGGTGGCGATTCGCGGCTTGCAAGGAGGAAAAAATCCGGAGTCGGACAGGTTCAAGCTGCATGGATGCCTTTCCTTGAAGTCTGTCGCTATAATCCACAATAACTATGGAATTGGTGCTAGCAGAAAGTCCATGATTATGAGTATACGCTGAGTAATGCATTGCTTGTTCTCGTACCAGGTTTTTGTCACGTAGCAAATAACGATTTGGCCTCAGAAGTTAAAAATCAAGTCAAACTAAGGCAAAAAATCAAGTCAAACTAAGGCAAAAAATCAAGTCAAACTAAGGCAAAAAATCAAGTCAAACTAAGACAAAAGTAAAAATAAGACAAAAATAAAATAAAAATAAAAACAAACCCATGCCTGGAAGTTGGAATCTTTCTCACCCTACGTGTTCCGCCCAGGACACGGCTCCTCAGAAGAGGAAATCACAGAATCACGGAATATTCAAGGTTGGAAGGGACCTCTAGAGATCATCTAGTCCACCCTTGAAATCCCTCCCCGTCTCTCAGCCGCGGGCTCGCATTTACCGTTTTTACACTCGGCGCAGACAAACTTCTCCTCGGGCGCCGCCGTCAGGCCAAGACACTCGGCGTGGAAGACCCCGCAGCACTCGCCTTCGCAGGACACCAGCGACTCGCCGGAGCTTTCGCAGATCTTAAACCAGCAGAACAACTAGTCAGAGAAGAACGGGTATCTGCCACCCTTAAATATCGATGACTTGGAGATGTTAAACCAAGCAAAAAGCAAAAGAAATCACCATTTGGCCAAAACTGGCTGAAATGGCCTCAGCGCTACAATATGGCAGAAGATCGGTCTATGCCTCAGGGCACYCAACAGTATCTAGGGGATGGAGACAGTTACTAGATTTTTTGCCCCCTCAATGGTGCCAGSCCTTTATTTCATGGGTAGTTAGGAGAATTACAACACCGGGACTCATATTTTCTTGTAATTCTAAAAAGGAAGAGCGTTTTTTCCTTGCTGTTCATCAGGAAAGTGGTCAGAATATTCCTGTGTTTGACTCTCCAAACTACCAAAAAACTATTTCTGAAAGGCCACCTCAAATGTTCACATGGAGCAGAACCTGGCACGTAATTTTTCTATGTGTATGGATTAGATTAAAATGTGGATTAGATTAAAATATCTGAACTTTCTGGCATGTAGAAGGGCTTAAGAGTCATCTCTAGAGCATAAAAAAMCACCCATAAAAGCCTAGATATTTCACCTAAAACATCAAATTATGAGACAGATAAAGTGGTATAATTCGAAAAAAAAGAATATCAAATCAGCTTACTATCAGAGACAATTCACATTCGGCGTGTATTTCTTGAGAGGATCCCTGCTTACCTGACAAACGGTGTCTTTTTTACTGGTTCCAGTTCCTCTCCTGGACAAGCTGGAGTCCACTGACTGCACATCAGAAGCATCAGCATCCGCAGTAGCTGAGGGGCTGTCTGAACGTTTCCCAAAACTACCCTACAAAAGGGAGAAAATCCAAGGCACTCTAAGCCAACATACTTGCAAAGGACGGTCACGCTGTGAAGAAAAATATTGAAGGCATCGCTGCCTGAAAGATCAGTYGCTGTGTTAAGAAAGTTAAAGTTCCTTGAAAATAGCTGAGCTTCACTACAATGATACAAGAAATATTGCTTTCTGAACCCATCTTTTACTTGCACAAGGCAAAAGTTGCTCATTTTTTCTCTTTTCTGCCACCTCTCTCTTCTGCACCAAAACAGAAGAGTAAAATACACCAAAATCAACCAAATCCCTCAATTCCCAATTTAGCAACTTTCCAAAGAGCCAAACAAGACAGTGATATGTTTTGCTAGGCAGAGGAATAGCAAAATTAGTAAAGAAAAATTATATATATATATTTTTAAATTGCAATATAGAGGAAGATGAAAAAAATAAAAAGATGATGCTTTATTTTTCAGACAACAGGAATTATATCTCACAGATTTAGCAATATGCAAACAAAGAGTCTGTTTTACCACTGATCAGCTCAACAAGCCACACAGTCTCTGTGAGAAACAACGTAATTTTACCTGTAAATCATTAAGTCCTCTTGAGTCAGAGTCAGACGTATCCCTGTACGCTGAGCTAGTCAGCTCTACGTCAGTTGAGGCACGACTCCTTTTCTTTAAAGGTTTACAGGAATCTGAAATCTCGCTGGCACCTTAATATAACGTACCAAAATTAGTCCTAAAAGATGCTCTCAACTCTTTTTTTTTTTTTTCTTAAAAAATGAAAAAATAAAAATTAAAAGCCCTGCAAAAACTAACTAAATGAAAATCAGTTTAGGATGATCTTCTGCGAAACTTGTGGGTATCCTGACAAAGCAGAGGAGGCTACTAAACTGTTCCTCTAATATTAGAGATTACCATCTTTAATCTCTAATAATTATTAGAGATCTCTAATAATTATTAGAGATTAATCCACAAGATTAGAGAATATTACCTCTCCATCATTCAGCTTTAACACACAGATAGGCAAAGGCATCACCTTTCTTATTTTATTTTCTAATACATGACAAAGCCAGGAGGAGGAACTAAACTTAGACCTATCTTCCCAACTAGCACCGCGAAACCAAACACATAAACACCAAAAAACCCACCTCACAAGGCAAATTAAGATCAATGTTTATCATAACGACCATCAGGAAGCATTAAGATCTCTGTAGTTCACAGGGACTGCAAGCCATGAACRCGATATGAGGAAGGGCCAGCAAATTTAAAACGGGGTTTATGTTTGGTTAAGTCAACTCACCTTTCTGCAGTCCTGTCTTCACTGCAGTCAGTGGTACCATTTCAACCTGTTTGAATAGGAAAATCCATAGTTAACAGAGCAGAGGCATTTCCCCCCCTAGTATTAAAAAAGAAAACATTTAAGTTTAAGCGATTAGCATAGCTGAACTCAGATGGAGTCTGTCATCCCCTTCTTAGCGGGAGCCTTCTGGTCCTGTCGGGTTTAATCCTAGCTGCCTACGCTGAACACCAGGAGCCAAGGCAGCCGTGGGAGCGCTAGCAAAGTCCTTCCCAACTGCTCCCTTTGGGCATGAAGACGAGAGGGAAGGTTCCTCCGTGTCCAGCAGGCACCAGCGGGGTTCTTTTGGGCAGCCAACGCTGAGGCTTTTGTAAAACCCCACAGCTGTGTAAGCACAGGTCTGACCTTAAGAGGTAGGACACTCTTAAGTGTTAGTGAGACACTTAACGCCGTGCCACCTAAAGGCACTTCCACCACGCATGCACTCGGTAGCTTCAGGGAACACAGGCCTTTCTCTGTATAGAGTGCTGCAAGGCCCACCAAGATGGGGGCCCGACTTCGCACGGGGCGTTGCAGAGCTCTATACAGCGGGAAACTCAATGCCAGGAGGGACTTCAGCAGCTACGGTTAGCAGCTCGCAAAAGCACTGCAAGTTCTCGACCCTACAGCAGAAGGGCACGTTTAGAAACTGCTCTGCCAACGGACGTGGAACGGGAGAATTTGGCGCCTGCCTCATCATTAGAGAAGGAGGTTGTTGCCTAAAGTCTTGTTTTTTAAGCTTAAGAATTACAAGATTTTTTTCTTTTTTCTTTTTTTTTAAACAATGTGGTTACATATGCATGTAGAAACACATTTAGTAAATATTTAAGGATTATTCTATAATTTTTTTAAAAAATATTTTATTTTGTTGTACAATAGGTAAAAACATACAATAGAAGGATTTGTATAGGATACATTTCGTAATACAAATATAAAATCTAAACAATCACTTTTATTTCTCTACTACTCACTGTAACAGTAGCATTAACATTTTGTTTTTCCCATTAATTGTACTCGTTCCAGTTATAATTTTATACCAAGTGGTTGCAGACTAATTTGGGAATCAGTTGCAAGAAAACTTGACTTTGGGTAACAAATATTGTTGCATAATTGTAAGAAGTTAGGTTTTTTTTTTTCTTTTCTTTTTTTTTTTAATATAACTTAATACATTCAAGGTTATGCGCATTACAGTGCATCTTTGTTTAAGTTTTAGTCATACACTTTTCCTGAGAAAAGCAATTTTATGTTCATAGTCTTAGTTAGCTACATAATATACGCATAAGCAAAGCTAACTGGGATCCATGAAGTTCATATTGTTGGTTCTTATACCTTTGTTAAATTAAGAAACATTTACAAACACAAAATAACTCATTTGAAAATACGGTGGCTGCAAAACCTCAGGACGAGAGGTTTAAGGGACGTCAGACACCTTATGCCCAAGGTTGCTTTGAAGTTTCAGCAAGAAACTTTTTAAAGTGAGAATATTCTTCTGCTGGACACAGAAGTAAATGCTATAGCATAAAAAAAAAGGAAAAAAATAGGAAAAATAAAAAGGCAATTAAGTCTACCTTCAACCTCTGAAATGAACCAAGTGCAAAAAATAAAGTGTAAAGGGCAAAGAATAAATTAGATTAAAACAGATAAAAACATTCCCCCCCTCCCCATTCTCATAATAAATCTTTAGACGGACCACTCCTTGTTAAAAATGCTCATTTTTAAAAAAAGCTGTAGGAGAAAACCTTTTTATATAAAAAATTCGCAGGTTTCAAGTGGAGAGACCCTTAAGGAGGGAAAATTGACCATGCAAGGAAAAGAACCAACAACTTTGACAAGCTTGTTAAGAAAGTGTATTCAGTATTTAATGTTAAAGCACGTCCATCTGCTCAACTTCCCTATTCATTCCCAGATTTTTAATTTTTTTTTTTTTTTAATTAAAGCAACAACATTTGTCTGCCTGACATCCAGATTAAAGGAATGCCCTGTACATGTTAGATCTACTTAAGGAAAAAAAAAAAAGTATACCCCAGAAGATCTGTTTTTCTGATGTCTGCCAACATAAAAGTCAAATTATTCATCTTTAAGTTAAATCATTCTTAGAGTCCATTTTCAAAAGTGGTCAGATTAATCAGTCTAATTTCATTTGAAAAACAAAACCTCAATACAAACCAGCAGCTAAACCAAGAGCAAGAGGAAGGAACCTGGTGGCAATTCCATCAAAGAAATTACTGAAACAAAATCACTTTGCTCATTAACAGAAATCTCAAAGGAAACATGGCACGTTCGTTAGGAGTCTTGCATCATTGAGTTCCCATTATCCATAGCCTGACTGATACTGTGAAGATGCCAGTAGCAGAGTCACAGCAATGGTTTTGACAGGGGGATTTCATGAAGGATAGTCCAAAACGAAACCCGATGGGGAAAAAATGGAGAAAAATAAAAAGGCACCAATATAAGCCACAACATTTATGAATACAATATATTTTAACTCTCTACATGGAGGAAGCCAACCTGCTCCTTTTTGATCTTCTTCTTTGGCACAACTTCAGTGGATTTCTCAGACTCTGAGCGGGTTCGAATCGATCTTCTCTGTTGCTTCTTTTCTACAGAACCTGAAGAAGGAAAAAGGTTTCCATTACACGATTCCTCGTACTTCACACTGACAGCAAGACGTTGAACACGAAGTCAACAGATAAAGTAACGAAACCAAGACTTTTTTTTTTCCTCTTTTGAATGTTTTATTTTTTAAATTCAGGTCCAAGCTATTTGCCAACTGGGTCTCTGGTTGCAGATAACACCTCTGGACTCCCCAGGGAGAGGCCGCTGCAGAAAAAGACACCAGTAACAGAACAAAAGGAAAGGCTGGAATCCGGTTTAGGGCAAACAGGTTTTTCACGACCCAACTCTCAGAGTCTTCGCTTCGGTTAATTTTTAACCAAACAGTCCGTCTTTGGTGCTTTTGGAAAGGTCTCCACGTTCAACGTCTTCAACTAAAGCATGCTAGAAATTTCAGACACAAAACAGCTTCCAGCATTTCACTCTCAAAAACACAGTTCTGCGCCCTGCCGTGCAGCAAACAGGGCAGTTTTCTGCCAGAACTCTAGCTATCAAAAAACCTTAAGTCCAAAAGCACATTATAACACGTGCCACRAATTGGAAATTCTTGACTAAGGATTTCAAGAGGCAAAAAAGCTTCAACAAAGCCAGAAAAGCAGTTACAAYGTGCACTACTGTAATAAAACTGAAAACCAAGTTTAAATATATATATATAAAAACATGGAAAACAAACTCGGATTTATGATTGTCATTATGGTGTTGCAAGAAATTATAAGTTGCTGATTTGGGGGGGGCTGGTTCTGTTTGGACACCTAAGGTAGGTGAGATCAGAGGACACTTCTGTGCTCCAGGTTTTCCCTAAAGGCTGGGCTGGGGACACGTCCACACTTAGCCAGGGRACAATTTTTGAAAGAAAGTTAAAGAGAGCAGGACAGGCAGCAAAGTGAAGTTCCCAGTTTTGAAATGATCTTGTCTCGGTTTTCCCTTTAATCTTCTTTTTCAATTTGGGGCGCTTTAACTGAAGAGGACAAGACTGAAAGGCATTTTCTCTTCTCATGAGTGAAAATACAAATCCCTGAGACCAGGAATTGGCTTCCAGAGTCATGGTGAGCAGTCGAAAGCCTCTGCCTTGTTTTGGGGTATAGTATTAACTAGAAAGAAAGGCAGACTTCAACCATGGGCTGGGAAAAAAAGCCTTTCAAAGGATTCCAGCAGAAACTTGCATTTCTTCCTTCAAGCATCTTGATGAACCGGAGGAGCTTAAAACACGCGGAGCACGTTGYGTGTTAGTGCTGCGTGTGGTTTCCAAAGTGCCAGATTAGATTCCCAATTTAACCCATCTCCTCTGTTAAACCGTGCACCAAGGTGAGCAGGAAGTGCAGTCAGCCCARGTGTTTGCTCCCTAGCTTCCCAGGGAACACTCAGGGAATTAAGGGGCAAGGTCTGGTTCCGAGGAGAAGCTACCACCACTGCACTCGGTACGGGCCAACAGCAAGGTCGATCTCTGCAAGAACTCCGCGTGGCGCCTCCGCAAGGCTCCTATATCCCATCCTCAGGCACACCTGGATGCAGAGCTTCAGGCCGGGTTTCAGAGCAGCAATCTGCTCTGCTGCCGAGCAAGCCAGGCCAACCTCTGCTTCAGCCCTGAGCGGAGACCCGCAGCACTCAAAATCCTCACCGCCGATCCCGTATCAGATTCCAAAGTTACAGATGTAACTGTGCAGGGAACTCGGAATATTTAACTGCAGGTTATCAATAAGGACTCCCAGAGTCATTCTTTAAAATACATTAGCATAAAGGTATTCTGAAGCGCCGGTGACCTTAAATTTAAAAAAAGGCCTTTGCAGTTATGTTCCCTGAGAGGGGACCAGTAACTGTCTGGCCTTTGGMAATGGCTTTGAGGGTGACTGTTTGGAGTGGATACTAAAGTAAAGCTCATGCACTGCAGAGGGTGTTAGCAGGTGAAGTTTTACATAGCCAAAAAACCTAAGAAAATGAAAAAAGAGAGGCTCAGAATTCTCCTTTATGTGTGAAGGGCCATTGAGAAGGTTCSTTTAGTTCCCAGGTGAGAGAAACAAAACTCCTCATCTCTCCTGCTGCAAGGCAAGTAAAGGAGCTTGCAAAAAGTAGAAGTTTGGAAAAGCTGCAGCCACCCACAGGGGATTGAAGAGTCGCTGGGAACAACCGCGGAGGAAACCCCGCTCACGCCAGGACCCCAGGGTGCTCAAACTGGGGTCCTGCTCAAATCCCCAAGCGCTGCCCGGGGAARAGCACCTACAGAACAAGCCTTCCCACGAGCTCTGCGAGAGCAAAGCTGCATTTGCAGGAGTGAGTCTTCCTGGGGATGTTGTCCCCYGTGAGGCTTTTGACTGGGAGTCACACTTCATTTTTGTTCAGAAAAGCAGAAACAACCACGTGGGCAGATAATTAAAGCAAAAGCGACGCTGAGTAACATTACACGGTCTTTACTCTCTGCAAGAAAGAGGGTTTTTTTTTTTTTGCTGTGTAAACTGCAAGAAGTTTCCCACCCTTTGCTTCTGTAACAGCATTTGTTCACCCTACTATAAGAGTTTGTTCACCCTGCTATGAGAGAGTGGGTCCTGCTCCAACCTCAAATTTACCTTGACATACCCAATGTAAAACTAAATATGCTCAAGCATTCCACGGACACGATTAAAGCACAGAAACACGCAATAATTAATGCATTTTACACGGCTGGTACAAAGGCTGAAATACGGAAGTGACTACAGAAAATGAAGGAACTTGCAAAGCTCTCGGCTTAGGATGACTCAAGATCGTGTCTCTTTTCAGGAACCTCTATCCTTTCCCCAGAAGGGTATGTGTCTCCTTTGGAGGATGCTGAGAGAACACACTGCAGAAGGAAATTTCTGCTCGTGGGGAGAAGCATTCCCTTTGGAAGAATTCCCGTTAGCTGCTTCTTAAACAACAACCAAAAAAAAAAAAAAAATCAAAAGATGTTTCTTAAAACTCAAAAAGCAGGGGAAAAAAAGAGAAGTTTTCTGTTCCAAGGCTAAACAGCACTCGTTCAGTTTATCATTTTTCTTCTTCTCTAGTACCACACTAGAGATTAAACTTCAAGTAGTTTATTCTAGGCTCGCTTTCCAGGCTCGACCTCCATTAGTTGCTGCAGGGACTCTTCTTCCTCAGCCATAACACTTCACAGAACACGGTGCTTCGCAAGGGGACCCCTAAAATGCTTTCAAAAGAAAAGCACTTTCTCATTTCGTTGATGGCACCAGCTGAAGCAGCACAGAATTTCACTTCCTTTACAAAAGTCAGACAGGAAGGCAAAAAGGAGCCTCAGGGAAAGCTCTCATCCTGAGAGTTGTTCTGCACCAAACTGGGACTCTTCAAGACTCTCTTCCTTTGATCCCAGTTGCCATTTTTTTTTACATTGGGGCCCTAAAGACAGTACTTTGCTAACACAAATCCACTGTATTGCCYTCTAAAGCAGCTTGCTATGCTCTCCACAACACAGACACCCTTCCARGATGTTGAATCCTGGAGCACTTTGAGTTGCAGACAACGAGAGAGGTCACGTCGGCCAGGCCCAGACATCCTCAAACAAGAAACAACCAAACCCATTTTTTACCTCACGGGGAAATACCAGTTTTTTACATCTGAAATCAAGTGCTAGCTTGAAAAAGCTTAGGCAAGGAGCCCACAGCTTTGCCTACCTGCAGACCCCGAAGTTGTTTCAGGAGAGGACGCATTTTGCACCACTGCTTTTTCGGTCCTCTGATTTGACGAAGAATTAAGCTTGTCTTGTCCTTTGACGCTTATTTCTGTTTTGCTGCCAACTCCCTTAAAAAGGAGGACAAAAAATAAGTTAGCTTCATTGTATGTGTTGTTGCTAACAGACATATTAATCTACTCCTAAGTCTCAGGATAGAAAACTCCAGTGCTCTTCAATCAGACACCTATATATATGCAACAATATTTACTGCTGAGCTGCTCCCTTTCCCTCCTTCTCAATCTCGACTTACGCACAGGGGAAAGAGAAGAAAAGTATTTGGTGGCTTTTCTAAAGAGCATCCTACCTATAATGCTTAGGATTAAATAAATATCCTCTGCGTAGGAGGCAGAAGGAAGCAGAGAAATAGCCCTAAACCTTTTCCTTATACTGAGAAGCTGCTGTTSAGCTGAACGAAGCTAGGAGGCAGAACTCATTTGGAATAAGTCTACTACACAGAATGTGTAACTTGAGAAACATATTAGCAAGAGTTTTGCCACGTTTCTCACAGATTAACTTTTCTTAATGGATTGGTTTAACTAGAAAGGTGAAATGAGTCAGCTATGATATACTGAGCAAATTATGAGCCAGAATCAGCACTTAGCAGCATTTGTAGGGAGCCCCTCTGCTGGCAGCCAAAACGGCCAGGGACAGAGTTTTGGTTGCATTGAAATTAAGCGTTTACTGCAATAAAAGTCCATGTTGTTGAATGACAGATTTAGTGTCTCCAAAAGACATACACTGCTGCAGGTTGGCGGACACAAGWGCCACCTCTGCAACAGGAGGGCTCATCCCCAGAAAAAGAGCAGTCCCCCCGCAAGCCACCTACCTTCGTAGAATAAACAAACTGATCGATGAGCTTTCCATCCCCAGCAGCGTTCTGGAGGGCAAAAACCTGCTCTATTTTAACCACTGGAGACATGTTACATTTCTGAAGGTCCAAGGTCCCCTTGTGCATGGTGATTGAGGCCGGCAAGGACTTGCGAGCCGCGGCGGTTTTCCAGGCTATTTTCACAGGAGGAGGCTCCTCTTCCTCCGCGCTCGACTGTCGCCTTTGGCTCTGTCTTCGCGCCTCGGCACTCGAGGGCGACGCGGCCGCCGCGGCGCCGTGTTCCAGCTGCGCGTTGGGTGCTGGCTTCGGTCGCCTGTTCTTCTTCGCCTCCGCTTTGGAAGCTGCAGTCTTTTTGGCTTTGGACAAAGCCTCCTCGGGCTCTTGGTCTATATAAATGAAGGTGTATTGTTCTATCCTCTCTTCTCGAGTCATTTTCAAGGCTTTCTCAGCATGGGCAATACCAATATCCCACTGAGCCCGCTCTCTTTGTGGCCTCGGTTTGCGAATCTTGAAGAATAAAGACAAGCAGCTAATTACAGCGAATACATCTGTTCAATTTTCCATTTCTCCCTCATAAACACCCTTTTCCTCCCCATCAATGTTTCCGCTAGCACAAATACTGACTTTAGTYCATCCTACAAAGCAAATAACTGCCGTAGCTAACGCTTCCTTTCTAAGGCAGCACTGGGAAAGGACGTGTCAACTCTCCTACGGCTACACAGGAATTCTTTTTTATTTGATATTATAGTATAGATATAAAATGACACTCGATGCCTGGGATGACTGCCATCGTAAGAAAGACATACAAGAAGCTGAACCACCAGGGTCTTCRCAGGGAGGTAATGAAGAAGCAATGAAACCTTTCTGAATGCTACTTTTGCAGGTGACAGAACCTTTCCCGGGGCTGGCACTGGAGCACTCCGGCCTTGCCGGGTTGCCCCGGGCAGGTTTGGCTGGCGCGGGCACAGGCGCTCCGTGGTGCTCCTACCTTCTGTTTCTCAGAGTGGTTGCTGGCTTGCTTAGCAGCCTCGGCCAGTAACTGCTCGTACTGGTTGTGTCCTTTGTACTCTCGGACGCGCTTCTCGTGCACCCACGCCCTCTCGGGCTGGTTGCTAAAAAACTGCACGTGGTATTCGCGGGCACCTGCAAGTGAAAGATTCTAGTGAGCGCTTTTATCATCTCCGCTGCTCTGGCTTAAGCTCTCCTCTTCCATATGCTCCTTAAGATAAGGCATGTATAGCTGAAGTTGGGCAATAAATGGGGCCTCCAGTGCAAACATGCTGCCAGGGTAGATAAGGGAACTTTGCCTAGACCTCACACTCGCACTTACCAGCATCTTCTCACTGACAGCGACACGAAAAGAGTAACCGTGGGAGCATCTGTTCACAGGCCTAATATGCACAGCTCAATGGTGGGACTAATTTTAAACGTATGGCATTGCATACGTTGCAGAAGAGCCCGGCTGAGCATGCACACAAGCAGAATCCAGCTCACAAAGCATTCAAACACATGAGGTTTTTAACTGAGGAGCAACTACAGAGCCCTGCTAGCTCTGACAAAGATCTTCCACCCTTACCTCGTGTGTTAATTTTGGTATGAACATCAAGCTGGGGGTCACATGAAACCATGCAAGGCCACCACGGGTACGTTCCCACCTTGGACCAAACCAGATCGCCAACCTGAAACTTGATGTCATGGGCGACTTGTGTTGGAAGAGAAGGCAAGAACTGCTGCACCTATAAAGAACAGCCACAGGGATTTGCTATTTTTCCCTTAGTTATCACCAATTTTTGACAGTCTAACTGAGACATGAGAGCTATTTGGAAATTTGACATATACTTTTCTTACAAACACGGCAAAAGCACTTAAATACAGTCAGAATTAATGTAAAATAATCACGGATTAAGCAAAACAACAACAAAAACATTTCCAGTCATAGGTTGAGTAAAAACGTTGCTTTGGGGACGATAAAGCAATAAATACAGCACAACAAAAGACATTTTGAAGCACCAAGCGTTTAAAAGAACGACAACTAGTTTATCTGACAACTTAAAGAGTCTGTATCGTAGTTAATATAAAACCAGCAAGACATGAGAAGTGCAGAAAAGAGTTAATTTGTATAAATACTAACCGGTGTTTCCTCTGACAAGGTATCTTCCCTTGGCCTTTCTGCTAGCATGCTAAGCCTCTCATTTGGTCTCTAGGAAATGGGTAACAATGAAGAGAAAAAAAGGGAAAATAAACACAAAGAGGGTAAGGGGACAATAAAAGCCAAACCAGTATCAACGAAACCAGGCAGAAAAAGAAATACTGAGCATAGAAAACAGTCATGAACRTCGCCAGCGTGGGTCTGATGACTCCTTACAAGCAATTCAAGACACAACAGGATCACAATAAAAAATCAAACCATCTTTTTCTTCTGCAGTATTTACACGAGCATTGAAACTACATGGGCCAAGGTTCTGCTGTAACGGGTGATGGAAGGACATGCGCTYGGGCACAGTAAAGCCAATAAACCCAAAGAGCTTCCCAGCTAAGTGAAGCACAACTTGGAAGAAAGAGAAGGGCAGCTGAAGGATATCCATAGTAATTCGAGGAATCTCACTGCATAYGGGTTATTTTCCAAGAAAACAGCAGCACTACAAAAATCACTGGTTGGTTTAAAGGCACAATATGAAAATTGTTAATATCTCTCCCGAATCGCAGGTGCTTGACAAAGGGTTGGAGCTTCAAGGTGGAAAAAACAAACCTCCAAAGGTCTTTACGAGCCAGCACGTTGCAAAAGAGGCAAGAGAAACAGGTTTGGCAGCAGAAAGATCAACACGGAACAGGAGCCAAAAGCATCAGAGAGGGGATGATAGGGAGAGTGCTGACACAGCAGGTGAGCAGGCGCGAGCCGCGCGGGGAAGTATCGGCGGAAGCAGAGAGCACACGTTGCTTTTATTACGGCGAAAGTCGTTAGCGAAAGGACTTGGAGAGGGGCTAAAGAGGTGAGGAATAATCACGGAGGAACTAATAGTGTGAATTATACCTAGTTCATTTCAAATGGAGCCTCTGTGTTAATCATTGCTGCGCACTTCAGCTCGGAGCATCTGAGAGACACTCATTTAAAAACCCTCTCTGGCAATTAAAGTCAGTTTTGCCACAGGTCAGGGTTTCATTTAGAGCTGCTTAGAGGCAATGAGCAAGTGCAAGCAGCTATCTGCTGAGTAGAAATCCTTCCTCCTTGGTGAGGCAGGAAACATAGTGATGATTCCTTCCTTTCTGTGGCTGCAGGTCAGTGGAAATTTGGTGTCTGCCACAACTAAGCGCGTTACACAGGAAGCCTAAACAAAAGACTGAAACTTCCCACTCTTCCCAGAATACGACTAACTAGTAAAATAACCCATTTCTAGCCCGAACTGTTCCCACAGCTGGTGAGGTTCTGCACGTCACAGGATCCGAGTGAAGCAGAAACTACCGAATGCCCGACTTCCGAACCTCCGCGTTGAATAAAGCACGGACCGACGGAAGCTGCGATGGAAATGGCATTTCTACTGTGCAAAATCACAAATCTCATCACATTACTATGAAAAGATGATCAAATTGCACCCTGCAGGAGCGAACTAAATGGTGAGTGAATCAAACTGCCCCTGGACTGTGATAATTTGTGTTAAAAACCACTGGCACAAGGCACTGTTCAACCTGAGGAGCTGCACTCTGATATGAAGCTTTGCCTGAAACAACTGGGAAAGACCATGATTTCCGTGCAGAAAACGCTCTTCGAAAGGGAAACAGAGGCCATCTCCAGACTACATTAATGATTTGGGTGAATTCCAGGTGACAACGGAACAAGGGAGCCCAGGACTGCCTGGGATTTTTGCAGGGAAGTTTCCGTTCACACTGGGAATGGATGCGGGAAAAGATGCGAGCATCCTYGCCACAACCAAGGATAACCTGTCTTTTTGCCTCGGAGAGGGTTACTTCATTTACGAAAATGGCAGGGAATTGCACTCAAGGAAACCAGGCTGATCAAAGAGAGCAGAGGTTCAAAGGCCTAATTGATGCCCCACTCATTTGCCCTGGGCACCACTTAGATGCCCCCGCTGGCAGACAGACTTAGGGGAAAACAGTGCAAACCACGGTGCTAAGAGCAGGGCCAATCTGCAGATCCTGCATTAAAAAAAGAGAATATGCAACCAAATAGAAACAACCAGCCAAAGAAAGGTGGGAATTTCTAAGCCATAGAGGGTAGATTATGCTCCATAGAGGGCAGGAAATACAGGAAAATACAGGAATCAGTATCACAAACCTGGCGGGGATAAGCAAGAGAAAACGGAGTCACCGAGTGACTCATTAACCTACAAAAGAACAGACTGGCAGTCCTGCCAACCAATAATTTCTCTCTCCACTTCCTGGAGGTGAAGTTAAAATGCTGCACGTAAGTGCAGCCCTGTATAGGCGCATCCATACTGCAAAACTTGACAGAAATGGTAACGGAAACGGCGCTGAACCCGTGCAGAGGCTGCGGTTGTTACCCRAATTTCTCATTTGTTTGCTAGTTTGGAACGCTGATTTCTGCTGGGTTGTACATTTGCACAAGAGAGAGCTCTCACTTTTTGTGCGTTGTTCAAATGCTCACATATCTAGGAAAAAATTACGTGTCAGCAGATAGGATCAGCACTCAGACACGGCGTAGAAACAGGAGAAGTATCCGAGATTTGCCATGGTGGATTGGGGTTTATTTTGGAGGGAGGCAAAAGCTGCTGCCTCTGGGAAACCAGGCTGCTTGCACTGCATTTAAAATGCGCTGCTGAACCAAGGAGCCCCATTTCCCCCTCAATCACCCAGCATTGCTTCAAAAGTTAATTYCAGAACATTCTGAATGGGTATTTCTTTTGCCAAACCTCTAACACCGTGCAAAGCAAACCCAACTCTGGGCATCAGAATGTTAAATAATACTGGAAAAACATAAATAATCTCTTCTAGCATTTATTTTTGCTACGCGGTCTTTCCACAACGGTGTTGTCCTAGAAATCAAGCTGCTAGCCATCTAATACGGAGTACCTGACAAGTCCACGGAGCCTCCCAACGTTTTAAGCACGCATATAACTAAAAGCAAGGAAAACCACYGCCGGCGCCGGCCTCTCCATCAATAACATCAGGTATAGAGACGGCTGAAACAATTATTCCACTTACATTTTGTTCCTCTGGTTCTAATTTGGGCATTTTGTGCGACTTGCGCTCTTCCGATCGGGAAGAGTCATGCTTGCTACTTTTTTTCCTTTTCTCTTTTCTCCCTTCATGTTTCGCCTTAGCATACTCACTCGCTTGGACTTCATTTAAAAGGTCCCCACACAGAGAGGACTCGAACAATTCCCTGCCGTTCTGGATAGTTTTGGTTATTTTTAATTTGATCTCTGGTGAGCCAGTCTTCTTTGGAATCACCGTCTGGGACGCTGCAGGTGGCGGCGGCGGCGGGGAAGGTTTCTCCGGAACGTCGTGCGGCCGCGCGGCAGAGTTCTCCATTTGGTAATACTCCGGGGGACTAAAGTTCCTAACGGTCCCGAAGCCGTTGGCGGAGCCRTTGGGATACTGGGCGTACGCCTGGAATTTGGCCTGAGGTTCGTACATGCCGAGGGCGGGCGCGTAGCCGTTGGCGAGGGGCGGCAGCTCGTCCGGCGTGGGCGGCGGGTACGGGAAGCCCTGCTGCAGGGCGCTGCCGTACGGCGTCTGGCCGCCGTCCTCGGCGCCGTCGCTGCCGGCGTCGAAGGCATCCTCTTGGCGGATGTTGGCGGAGTCGATGAGCTGAGGTGGCTGCTGAATCGTGTTCCCCATGATCCCTTGCATGAAAGAGAACGAGAAATCCATTGTTCTGCTCCAGCATCCTCAGCTTTCCCTTCTTCTCATGGGGCCTAGGTGGGAAAAGCAGGGAGGGGGAAACGGGAAAGAAGTTGTGAGCGAAAACTAAGCGACTGAGTGGCCRGCGAACTGAAAGAGCTACCGGGTCCAGCAAGCAAACCCCTCCTCCCCGCTTCAGCAGCCACCCTTCCATCCTGCACTTCGGAATGGTATTCCTGCATCATTAGGAAAGGCTGTTTTTGCCAAATTTATACATTTTTGCCATTTTCCTTTCACGTCTGCTTGCTTCCCTTCCAAGGCATTTCAAGCAGTGACATGAGCACCTGCAAGCACTTAAAAATCACAAGCCCAACTGTTAAGAGTGTCAGGAAAACRGTGCTAAGACTCCAAACACTCTCCGTGCTCCTCCTGGTTGGATTTTCRGGTGTGTTATTGGAGCACAAAGCAGTGACACGACAGACTTTGATCCCCGCTCGAACAAACTGAGGGTACCACGTTCGGTCGACGCCATCGAGCCCTGAAAACATGGGAGGAACCCAAGGAAGCCCCTCAAAGGGACAATGAAACTGTCCCCTGCCTTCTCCTCGCCCCATGTGGCCAAATTTGAGAGGGACGAGCAGCCCGTGGCCACACAGGGACCATGCCATGGGCTTGGCTCATAAAACTCTCAGGACTTGAGAGTTTTATGGTTCTGAAGGGGTGAAAAACAGCCCCAACTATCAGAATATCTCCAGAAACAGAGATTATCCACAGAATAACACTACTGCTGAGAAAGYGCTGTTACACATCTTCAATTTTCCACTTCACACTAAAACTCTAACATCAGATTAAACGAGGCCAGACCCAGATTTCCAGAATTTAACCATTCACTCAAAGGAGGATCTTGCCCGCCTTTCCCCCAAATCCCCTCCAGAAAACATCCCCCACCACATTCACCTAGATCTCAATGTTCAGTAAGAAAAAAAACATGAACAATGATCTGAACTTCAGGTAAGAAACACAAGTTTGCTTCTCAGCAAGGTCAGTTTAGCCCTTCCAAAGTAAATATAGTGCGGTATTATTTATTCTGTCCCTGTGCAGGCAAAAGGGAGGGTTATTGTGCCCTTTTGGTTTGGAAATGCCACTAACACGTCCCACAGACCCTTCTCATAAGCAGAATCTGCATAGAGCCCTGCCCACATTAAATTCTCGCCCTCCCCATGCAACGYGAGTCAAGATGCAACCTAATGGCTTTCCAAACACTAACAACCCTTTCCTCCTCAGAGGCTGCACAAAGAAATTGAAGTTACAGGAGCAACGGGAACAACTTAATCGGAATTTTATTGTGTATTTTGTCGACTCCGTACTGGGGTTATATGGACAGTAGCATTCAGCTGCTCGGTGCTGTCAACTCCGCGTGCATTTGTCACTGTAATTAAGTGGCTTAGGGAAACTATTTCACAGCCCGGCAAAATTCGCTTAATTGCAGTGACTTGAAATCCCACGGGAGCGAGAGCCTCCGTGCCCTCCAGGAGCTCTGCAAACCGCGAGCCCATCACCAAAACGGCCCCGTCGCTGCTGCGCAAGAAGCCGGGTGCAACGCAACAAAACCACCACCACCCATTCCAGGAAGAGGAACTCTGCACTGTTTACAAATCGCGGGTCTACGGAGGCCAAGCTGCAGAGAAAATGACAGTTTTCAGACTAGTAAGAAATTCCACGCTAGTTTGAGGGGATTTCTTAAGAAAACGAGGTTCTAGCTAAAGCAACTTTTTCTGAATACCTCAGAAATACCTTTAAACCCTTGGGTTTAAAGAATACCTTTAAACCCTTGGGTTTAAACCATGCGTAGAAAATAAGCAGCCACTGGAGTTTCAGTCCTCAGAGCACATGCACTGCTAGACAGAAAGAAGTATTAGAATTACTCTTAACTTCCTGATTTTTAAGAGAAAGTCACTTTTTTTTCCTTTCTACCCAAATGCTCTGAAATTCAAGTTATCCATCACTGGCCATCCATCAAGTTTGGGTAGAAATAAATGCTTGACGAGTTGTGCACCCCAGCGTGATCCACCCCAGAACCCAAAGTTCGATTCAGAGCCACCAGAATTCTAAAAACTACCCAAACAACCCGCAGAAACCTGAACTTTGCAAAACTAAAGGCTATACAACATTTTGGGCTTCACCAAAACTACAATTTTGCTGTTCTCATGTGGTACTTGAACAACTTTGCTTYGTGTTTTCCTACTTGAAAGTCTCAAGACTAGAAAGTTGGTCAAGTTTTGTTTTCTGCTGGGTGGTGCAATCCTGACGCCTTAAGACAAGGGTAATATTTAGGTGCTCTCTTTTCCCTCTTGGGGAAGGAGAGAAAGGAGGTTAATTCATTCCAAAGATGCATCTTTTCCCAGTGCAGGTTCTTTCCTTTTAGAGATTGATTTGGATTTCTATTCATTTCACCAAACAGGGCAGTTCTTTCAATAAAAAAGTGTATCCTGATGTAAGAGGGGGAAAAAATGAAGACTTGAGGCTTCTACCAGCACAACTAATCCTCATCCAGACCCCACCACTGGGTCTACAGACACCACCGTAGGGCCCAGAGCTGTCATGAACCCTCTGGTCTTCAAACCAGCAACAGTCACTTATGTTTAGGAGACTGTTTTTAATCTGTACGTACCCAACACCTGCACAACTGTCTTCTAGCTAAGGAAGGGGCTCGGACAACTTGAGCACTCCTGGCGTCGCACACTGAGAACCTGGGGCTAAATTATTGCACCAGGGAGAAAAAATGCCCCTGTCTTCCCATCCCGACGGGCACGAAAGTCCACTCGGACTAACACGCACATGTCGGATGCGAGGAATTCTGCAGAACATCCGCCCCGAGAGCGGAAGCCCTGCGGCTGACTCGCTGGCAACGCTGAAAAAGCAGCAAATAGTCAAAACCTGAGGGGCTCGGGGAGCAGCACCGCTGCCCCCCAAGCTGTCTCTCCTATYAACTCTCCCGATATCCGAAGCTCTCGGTGACTTTCACAACATCTAACCAAGCGTGGAGCAGCCCAGCTCCTGCTCACGCAGACCCGAGCCACACGCACAACCAGAGCCACCCTGCGCACGCGTCTCCCTTGGGTTTTCCGCGCTCTTCATTCCAAAAGTGTCTCCAAGCTGCGCCCGCACTGGCCATCCCAAGGGACTCATCCCTGCAGGAATCATTCCCAATATTTGCTTGCTGCCGTGCGCATTTTACACCCAGCTGCATGGCTGAAACCGTCCACGTCACCGGGGTTTCACCCAAAATTACTCAGACCTGGCGCTCTCCCTTTACCTCCGCGTTACAGCACAGCAGGAAAACRCACAAAAAACACTGCAGCGGGGCAAAAAGTTTCCATATGATTCACGGGCAACTGCATTAACTTGCTATCCACAACACCAAATTAATTCCCATGCCGTTCATTTTTAATAGTGCCTTTTACCAGCTTAATATTTGTCCTGCAGTAAATTTAGAAAGTAAGCCACAGCAAAAAATGGTGGTAATAATAATAATAATAATAATAATAATAATAAATCCTATTGTAAATTCAATTGCTAACTAAAGGAAAAGATATCCTGGGTAACTAAAATAACACATTTCCAATCCTGTGCATAGACTTACTGGCGTAACAACTGCGAGCTGGGGATTTCTACAGAATTCAGCTGAATTTAGCACAGCGTCACTTCTAGCAGACCTAGTGGATCAGGGGCCTCCTGTCAAGCTTCTTCTCASGGTTTTGAAGTATCTAGTAAGGCCGAACACTTCCCCGTGTGTCTTTTTAAACTTTTCGCTTGTTCCTTTTTTAAAGCCAGGAAAAACAAGTCATCTCTGTCCCATGTTTTTGATAAGGCGACTTTTAAACAAGTTTCCCACGGGGAATGGAAACTCGGACACCCAAAGCAATAAATGAATGATCCCCAGATACGCTTAGAGGGTGCATCTGGTGGTCGAGACGCGGGATGCGCGTGGGAAGCGCCAAGGGGGAATGGTTCAGCTCCCGGCACGAGGCTCAGCTCCCGGCACGGCCGAGGCTGCCGGGAGGCCCGGGACGACGGTGGGACCATGGGGCTGCGAAGCTSGGCGCAAAGCAGAGGGAAACGGAGCCCTGTGCACGGCGCCCGGCCCCTCCTGCGCCCCCAGCCCGCTCGCACGAGCAAAAATTCAAATTTTTTAAATTTTTGTGCCCTTTCAGGCCGTTTTCAAGCAAGGCCCGAGCGCCACCGTGCGCGGGCCGTTCTCCCGGCTGCGCTTTGGGTTGGTTTGCGCGGTTTGGGT
>NW_020455659.1:245080-249249 GCF_003342845.1 Nothoprocta perdicaria
GCGCTGCGGGGGGAGGCCATGGCTGCGCGCCCCCCCTCCCGTCTCCGCCATGGGCCCGTTTGGACGTGCAAATTAAAGAAATTAGCGCTGCGAAATGCTGGGGTTAACCCCTCCCCGAGCCCCAGGCCTTTGCTAGGATGAACTGTGTGCTGCYAATCCTTCCCGCAGCAAAAACATTRTCATGTGGGCAAGAAAAAAATACAGAAAAGCAAGAAAAGAGCAAGCAAAGGGTGGGTGGACAGGGGGGACGAATGCGATGTCTGATACCAGCGCAAAACCGACAAAAAAGTCAACAGCAAAACGAGATGGACCAGCTGGGGAGCGAGACATGGTCCGTGGATGCTGCAGGCGCTCCACAGCACCGAACAAAGGCGGATTCCCAAATCCGCGGCGTTCCCGCCGGCGGCACCCCGGGGCCCGGAGCCCTCGGCAAGGAGCCGCCTTGGCTGCCCGTGCTCAGGTGCCCTTTAAAGGTGGATCTCCTCCCGCCTAAGCGCAATAAGTCGTCAAAAAATGGAGGTGACCCAGAAAAGGATTCCTGCCGCTCGGCTCTTCTTCCACCTTCCATAAATTCTGCAAAACCGGTGGYTGGAGTAGTCACGGGGTGGGAATTCGTTTCCTTTTTCCCTCCTATCGACGAGCGGACGGGAATCCTTGCTGCCCTCCATTTTGCGCCGATACAGGTTTATTCCACATGAGTTTTCTGYTCCTGCTCCCCATGGGCTTGCGGTTCAGGGGCTGTTGGCTCCTGGAGCATCTGTTGGTTGGGAAACAACCCCCAAAAACAAAGCCGAGGGAGGCCCTGCGGCAGGAACGTCCCTTTTCCTGCCCCAAAGGCGGATCGGATGGTCCCACGGGATGAGGGGAAAATARACGACAGGTTTTTGCCCCTAGGATGAGAATTAGACGTCTTCTGGTTGGAATTTTGGAAGACTCTTCTAGGAGCAAAGACTGAGTGTAAAGAAATGTTTTAATAACTCATGAAAGTCCAGCTCAAGGCAAAGTTCAGCGGAGCCCAGTTTTATTAGCTGCTCTCTCGCGTACGAAGTCCATTGGAAACCCCATGTATTGAATGGTCTCCTATGTGCCCCGAAGGACCTTGGCTCGGGCTGCGCTTCCCCCCCAGGCAGCGGGAACGGGGCTCCTGGGATCCTAAACCCGCCACCTCTGCTCCTGGGATCATTCCCGAAAGGCTCATAAGGGCCCGGATGCTCAGCAGCCTTTGGGAAGCTGCAGCTCTCAGCAGGCACCGGCCAGCAAGATGTTGTGCCCCCCGTGTATGTTTTAGTGCCTTTTAGTGCCTTAAYGTAGCGTGGGGACGTGCAAACAGCAGCAGCCTCAGGAAAAACAAGAGGGGGAGGTAAAAAAAATAGGAGTTTCTAGCCCTCTTTCATGCAGAAAGAAATGTCTTGAAAACAGAACTCAAGCGTGTTTGAATTAGGGGACAAGCCCTTCCAATGCTGACGCCAGCCCGCAGTGTTTCAGAAGGTACRAGGCAGCTCGCAAATTCACATAGTGGCTCTGATGAGACAAAGGAGTTTATTTTCCACGTTCTGGAAAGGTTTAGGTTGCACAAACATGTGAATCTTCCACTCCAGGGGACCTCCTTGAGCTGCGCTCAGGGGGCAGGGGCTTGTTTGGGGCTATTCACCTGCTTTTGATTTCCTGTTCTGCGAATGCCCCGAGCGAAAACCTCCCAAGGAAAAATAATAATAAGAAAAAAAATCTCTTCTGTGGTCCCAAGGGAGCAACTAGCTTAGCAGAGCAAATTTTTGGYGAAACAGCGCACACAGGGACTAAATTGTACTATGGTCTGCATTAACAATGCAGAAACGCTTTCAAGAGTAACCAAAAAATAAGATTTGCATTAACAGCGGCGTCATCCCCGCTCGGGAATTTAAAGGACTTGGAAAGCAGCCGTTTATGGGCAACATTCCTTCCAAAGGTTTTCCATGGAAATGGATCCCGCCGTTTCAGCAGTGCCCTGGTTAATCAGCCTGGTTAATAAAGCAGAGGTTAATGAAGCCTCTTCCCTCCTGCCGAAACTGGGGCCGAAGCTTTGCAGGACCCAGCGGGGAAGGGAAGGGCTCCCCGGGGGTCAATCCCCAAACAGGGACTTAAGTCCCTGGGGAGGTGCCAGGGGAGGCCACAGGGAGGTCCTGAGGGGCCAGGGAGGCCACAGGGAGACCCCAAGGGACCAATGGAGGCTGGTCCCAAGGGGATGGGGAGCGTGGAGGGCAGAGGGGAGACCCCAAGGTGCCAGGGGAGCCCCAAGGGAGGCCCTAAGGGGCCAGGGAGGCTRGAGGGGAGAGGAGAGACCCCGAGGAGCCAGTGGAGGCCACAGGGAGGCCCTGAGGGTCTGAGGAGGCCACAGGGAGAAGGGAGACGCCAGGGGGCCAGTGGAGGCCACAAGGGAGATGGGAGACCCTGAGGGGCCAGGAAAGGCTCCAGGGAGGCCCCAAGTTGCTGGGGAGGCCGCGGGGGAGCAGGTAGCCCCAAGGAGGCCACCAATGGCCGTCGGAAACCCCCRCTCCTTCCTCCCTGCCTCTGGTGACAACGCCGCTCTCCACCATGCATCAGGGACCTCGGTCAATGGGGGAGATCCCGGACAACYGGAGACCTCCCGATGTGGCGTCCACCTACGAGAAGGATCCGATGGAGGATCCAGGGGACTGCAGGCCTGTGAGCCTGGCCTTGGGATCAGGGAAGGTTATGGAGCRGATTGTCTTGAGGGCGGTGACCCAGCAGGTGGGCGACAACCAGGGGCTCCGGCCCAACCAACAGGGCTTCATGAAAGGCAGGTCCTGCCTCACCAACCTGAGCTCCTACCGGGTGACCGGCCTAGAGGATGAGGGTGGTTGCCCAAGGGTCACTCTTGGGGCCTGTCCTCTTTAATAATTTTATCTATGATCTGAATGAGGGCATTGAGGGCACCCTAAGCAAGTTTGCACCCAAGYTGGGAGGAAGAGTCGAGGTGCTTGAGGGTAGGGGGGCTCCACAGAGGGATCTGGACTGGATCGATGGGCTGAGACCAGCCACAAGGTTCAATAAGGTTGAGCGGGCTGCCCAGGGAGGCTGTGGAGTCTCCTTCTCCGGAGAACTTCCAAACCYGCTCGGATGCAGCCTGTGCCACCTGCTCCAGGTGGCCCTGCGTGTGCAGGGGGTTGGATTAGTTGATCTCCAAAGGTCCCTTCCATCCTTAAGGATTCTGTGATGCTGTGAACAAGGCCAAGCGCGGGTCCCGCTGGCCGAGTCCAGTGCCGTCCCGGCTTCTATCAGGAATGGTGCAGCCAGCAGCACCAGGGAAGAGACTGTCCCCCCATGGAGGCCGCACCTTCAGCCCTGGGCCTCACTACGGGAAAGACATGGAGGTTGGAGCATATCYAGAGATGGGCCACAGAGCTGGGGAAGGGGTCGTGGCCCAGACCTCGTGCGGAGCAGCCGAGGGAGCTGGGAATATTTGTTCTGGAGAAAGGGAGGCTTGGGGAGACCCTATYGCCCTCTACAACCACCGGAGAGGAGGCTGTAGTGGGGCGGGGGTTGATCCTTTCTCCGGAGTAACAAGAGGAAATGGCCTCCGGTTGCGCCACGGGAGCTTCCAGTTGGGCATGAGGGGAAATGTCCACATGGGAAAGGCGGGAATGCACTGGAAGGGGCTGCAGGGGATGGGACCGGGACCACGTGGACGGGACATGGCGGGTTTATGGCCGCACTCCGTGACCTCAAAGGTCTTTTCCAACCATAAGGGCGCCATGAAACCGCACCCTTCCCGCTCCCCCGCCGCGCGGTGACGTCACGCGGCGGCTCGTGACGTCACCGCGAAGGCCCGCCTCCCCCAACGAGCGGCCCTCCGCGGGAGGTGGGGCCGCCTCAAGCCAAGCCACGCCCCCTCGCAGCTCCCATTGGCTGCCGCCGAGCGCGCCGTGACGTGGCGGCAGGAGGACCATAGAGCGGCGCCCGCGGGGCTAGAGCGCCCCCTGGACGGGCTGTGATGGGACGCGGTGGGAGGACCGCGGCCGCGGGCGGGCCCTGGGCGGCGAGCGGGGCCGGCGGTGAGGGGGCCGGGGGCGAGCGCAGGACGCCTGCGGGGGGAGCGGGGGGTCAGCACCAGCATCCCGAGTCCAGGGGGTCCAGCGGGGGGGATCGGCGTCACAGCGCCTGGATGCGGC
>NW_020455659.1:249706-263306 GCF_003342845.1 Nothoprocta perdicaria
GGGAGGGCAGGGGGGGTCAGCACCTGGATGTGTCCCGGCTTTACCAGGGGGACAAGAAGGGGGATCTGCAGCAGGAGCCCCGGGTCCTTCCCGGCGTTTCTGGGGACAGGGGTGGGGGATCAGCCCCCTTGGGCGGCCGGGGGGACCCGCGGCGGGACCCCCCRCTCCGTCCTCACCGTGGGGCCCCGGCCCCGCTGACAACGATGTTGTCCCTTTCCACAGCGACGCTCCGGCCGCGCGGCCGCCCCATGGCCCCGGCACAGCGCTCGGCCCCCTGCAGCGACGCCGGCTCCGCGAGGCTCCCGGGAATGCCGCTGGGACGGTCACGGTGACAACGGGACACCATGGCCTTGCGCGGCTGCAGCGTCCTGCGCGCCGCCGCCAGGTAGGACGGGATGGGATGGGACGGGACGGAGCAGCGCGCCCCGCATCCCGGGAGCCCCGCCGTGCCGCTCCTTCCTGCCAGCCTTCACCCCAGCTCCCTACCACGTTATCCACTGAGGTGGCCGTGCTCCGCCACGCTCTCCTTCCTCTCCTGCGCCCTGGCACTCCGTGTAAATGGAGACCGGTGCTGCCCTGTGTTTTGTTTTTTCCATACTKTGCAAACCCAGGGCAAAACTAATGCTTTAAACGAGCACAGTCATGGCCCAAACTTCCACAAGAGGTCAGCTCGCCAAGCACAGTTGCTATTCCTTTGGATTTGGGTGAAACCCCAGGCTTTTCTGCAGTTGTTATAACCCTTATTAGTTGCTGTGGGCTTTTCATCCTGTCCTTTTACAAATGAGAGCTCCAGTTCTATAACCGCGTGTCTCCCTCTCCAGTGTCCAGTGTGTCTTTTCCAGCTGAGTGTGTTGCAGGGGGATTATGAGAGACAGCAAATGCAGTTATTTTCAAAAAAAAATGGGGAAAAAGATAATGTTTTGCCTTTTTCTTATTTTGTCACTGGCAAATTTTAACCCTGCAGCCACTAGCAGGGCTGTCTAGAAGAGCTCTCAAGTCTGGAGTTACTCTTCTCAGGGAAAAATTAATAACATGAGGCAGATTCGCAGTATTTTACCGAGGATCAGAGGCTCGGGTACTGAGGGAGTCTCGAGCAATTCCCCAAGATCAATCTGGCACCAAGAGCCTGAATTAGGTGTAATTTGGAGTCAGCTCCATCTCAATGCGCCGTTACCTCCTTAAACACGTCTCCGCTTTCAGAGCCTCCCATCTCCTCGTGCACTCCAGCTCTCCATATGCTCCCGCCGTTGCTCTCGTCCAAGCCGTGGATCCTCATTTCAGCTGGATCAGCTGCATCGGACACTCCAYGGCCCCGCAGCCGGGCGCCGTCCTCGCCCGCTCGGGCTCTCGCGTCGCGCGCACCTTTCACACRGCCGCTCACCGGCAGCTGCAGGAAAAACCTCCGCCCGGCCCAAACGCTGCGAAACGGAGCCCYGAGCCTCCCAAAACTCCAGCAAAACACGGCGTGGAGGCCGCTGCGGGGAAACGGTCGTTACGCCAAAAAATTGTGGATGAGCTGAGGCATTACTCCAACGGATTCCACTTGCTTTGGATCGACACTAAGGTTGCGGCCAGGATGCTGTGGAGGTTGTTACACGGGCAGGTCCTCACTAGGAGGGAGAGACGCAGGGTAAGTGCTGMTCACCTTGTAAAATACACTAAAGTTGAAGTTTTAATAACGAAACAAGTGTAACCCCTCATTCTTTAGAGTGTCTTTTTATTTTGCATTGAATACTAATTTGTGCTGCTGTCTTCTCTGTGCAGTTGCTGAGAACGTGTGCAGACCTYTTCCGGCTGCTCCCTTTCCTGGTGTTTGTCATTGTGCCCTTCATGGAATTTCTCTTACCCGTATTCTTGAAAATCTTCCCGGAAATGTTGCCCTCCACATTTGAGACGGAGTCAAAAAAGGTTTGTGGCCGTTTGGAAGACACTCTTCACTCCATTGCATTGAGTCACAGCCATGAAGCCACTAGTTGAGGAATACGGTGTCTAAACCAATTATGAGATGGTTCTAGCCTCAAAAGTTTGGAAACATGGAAGTTTATGCATTTATGAAAAATGCAAAAGTCCTGGGAATGACAATGACRTGTATTTTTTGCTGTTCAAAGTTGAAAAAAATGTCAGGAGTGGCTTGGCAGCTGTGGTGTTGAACAATTGGATTTTCTAAATGAATCAAAACCTGTTGAATTTAGTACCAAAGTCTTGCTCTTTCCCCAAACTCTGCTCACTCCCACTTTCCAAGTGGGATTTCTAATTCTGTTTTGTTTCCTGAGTGAAGGAAGAAAAGCAAAAAAAGAGATTAAATGCAAAGCTGGAGCTGGCAAAGTTCCTGCAGGAGACCATTGCAGAGATGGCCAAAAGGAACAAGGCAGATACCGGAGAAGGAAAACAGTTCTCTTCCTACGTGCACCAGGTAAAGCGGGCATGGCAGCAGGCTATGAAGTRTGTTGGGAGTGACAGCAGCAATGAATGACATCTTTTTAGTTACCTAGTTTTAGGCAAAGAATGTGGGATTTGTGTGGAGACTGCAGAAAGCTTTGACAGCACCGAGCGGCGCGGTGAGGTCTTTGCAATTGGTYATTGGGATAAGCAGGAGGGTATCCCATTAATCCCTTCCAAACACCTGACATCTCCTTGGAGGGGAAGGAGAGCTTGGAAACGGTGATTCCGTTTCGGTCGGAATGGCTTTTGACTGCGGTGCCTCTGCTTTGCCCTTGAGATTCGTCACAGCGGTCAGCAGCCCAGCACCCAGGAGATCGTGCGCTTCTCCAAGCTCTTTGAGGACGAGCTCACCCTGGAGCACCTGGAGCGGCCGCAGCTGGTGGCCCTCTGCAAACTGCTGGAGCTGCCGCCCATCGGCACCAACAACCTGCTGCGCTTCCAGCTGCTGCTGAGACTCAGGACTATCAAGACAGACGATGAGGTGGGTGTAACGGAGCACAGGTGCTGTTCAGGTGGGCTGTGTGCTTCTTAGCTGTCGGAATTCTGCCCTTTGAGTCACAGTCTTGCATAGAATCATAGAATGCTTAAGGTTGGAGGGGACCTCAGAGGACATCTAGTCCAATCCCCTGCACACGCAGGGTCACCCAGAGCACGTGGCACAGGCTGCATCCAAGCGGATTTTAAAGATCTCCAAGGAAAGAGACTCCACAGCCTCTCTGGGCAGCCTGTGCCAGGGCTCTGGCACCCTCACTGTCAAGAAGTGTTTCCTTAAGTTCCTGTGGAACTTTCGGTGCTTCAATTTGTGGCCATTTCCTCTAGTTCTATCGCTATCCACGACTGCAAAGAGGCYGCCCTGTCCTCCTCACTGCCTCCCTTGAGGTGTTTATAGACACTGATCCGATCCCCTCAGCCTTCTCCAAGCTGAACAGGCCCAGCTCTCTCAGCCTTTGCAGATGTTCCGGGCCCCTCATCATCCTCGTAGCCCCGCGCTGGACTCTCTCCAGCAGCTCGCTGCCCCTGCTCCATCCTGGGATGTGTGAAGGTTAATATTTTCGGGAGGACAATTCTTCCAGTGAGAGATTTCAGAAAAAAAAAAAAAAGGAGTTCCTGTGGCTTACAGTATGCCCAGGTAGGAATGCTGCTTTTTGTTCCAGATGATTGCCAAGGAAGGAGTCAGTGGGCTCAGCGTGTCCGAACTGCAGAGTGCGTGCAGAGCCCGGGGAATGCGGTCGCTCGGTCTCACGGCAGAGCAGCTGAAGGAGCAGCTCAGGCAGGCAAGTGGAGTCTGGGCTGCCAAAAAGAGATCAGAGAGAAACCCAAAAACATCAGGCCCTGCTAGAAACCCAGCAAACACAGATGTTTTAAGCTTCTGAAAGAGCCAAGACTTGTGATGGAGCCAATGCTGGTCTTATAAGCATTCGGATTATGGATACTGATGTAGGTGCTGTATTTTGGATAATCTGTACAGAATTTGAACATATTGACTGTTCATAAGTGGTAATGTTGGTATTTCACTAGTGACTTCAACTCTGGAAGCTTCCTCGATATTATCTGTTCCATACAATATTCTAGCTCTTCAAAATGCTTTTTTTTTCTCACTGTGCTAACTTAAAATTATATTAGTTAAATCCAAAGTGGCCACAAGATATTCAAGGACAAGTACTATATAAACAAGTAGAATGTTTAAATGTGTTCTTTAAAGTGAATATAAAACATTTTTCTTCTCTTTTTTTTTTCTTCTAATAGTGGCTAGATCTGCATTTAAAAGAGAATGTTCCACCTTCTCTGCTCCTGCTTTCCCGTGCCYTGTACTTGATAGATGTAAAGCCACCGTCTGTTCAGGTACCACAAAATAAGGTGAGTTGTCTGAATAAAGCCTTCAGGTTAAAAGTTTAGGCATTTTTACATTATGAAAAATGAAGCACTGAGACRTATGAAACTTGTTCCTTCATCCTCAAAGTGGAGGAAGACACTGCACTGAGTTACGTGTAATTCCTTAGGTGGATGAAACTGCTGAAGAAGTCATGCCGGCTCTTCCTGAGGATCAAGAGACTCTAGTGGATTCTGCCCCTGTTGTACAGGGAAGGAAGGTTAGAAGATAACAGTCTCCAAGTAGAAAAATGAAYGTACAGTGCTGTGATGTTTGGGAAGAGCAAACCTTCCCAAAACCAGAAGGGGGATGAACAAAAGGCAATTTCATACCACTGCTCAGAGCAAAACCAAGACTTGTATTCTTGCACTGTGTGCATGTTTTTGCATTTGGAGAGCCTCACTGTGACTGTCCTAARGTAACAGGCAGTGAAGAGGTAACGAGTTCATTGTGACATGTCCGGTTCTCCTGCTGGAAGCAGCTGCTTCTTCAGTGCCGTGTTACTGGCTTCCAGCAGCACGTGCCCAAGCTTTTAATTGCATTATTCACATAAAGCAAATGAAGTCAGCTTCAGTCTATGTACGTTTAGCTAACAGAAGCTGGTAAAAAAAAGTGATTATTTTCAGCTCTCCTAGTGAACTTGGGCCTTTTTGTTCACAGCAAATACCCAAAATAGCTAAAGAAAGGCAAAACTTACAGTTCTGAGTATAGGGAAGAATTCGTTAGTCCAAACTGATAGAAGGGGAATGTGGTGTTAGCTGTAAGGAAGATTTCCACATAGCTCTGTTGAGCAGTCCAAGAGAAAGGGAAAWAACCTTATGGAGGGAGGGGAAGGGACTGCACAGAGTCTAGCTACAGCCTTGTTTCCAGATGGGTTTCTTGACTTTAAACTCCTGTTTTCTTAAAGAATGAAGAATTTGTATCTCGGTCGCCAGAGAAACTGCCAGTCTCAGAAGTGTCAGTTAAGCCACCGCCCCGAGAGGTAAGATTTTCAAAGTTCTTTGGCTGTTCAAAATGGGATTTTTCTTTGTACAACTTGTAGTCAAGCTGCAGAAATCTGTGCTACAAGATTGTGCAGTTACTTAGGTCAGGGAGTGATGGGAGTAATTTGTAGAAGAGAACCAAGGGTTGTTAAATACAAAAGATACCACATRCGGCTGAGGAAGACTCCAGTCAAATGGGGGAAGGTAGGAGAACATCCTGGGGAATTATTGGCGTGTTCTGTTCGTGTCCATATTCTTCCCCGAGCATCTACTTTTAACCACCTGGTTAAGGCAGACCAGCCTTCAGTCAGAGCTAGAATGGTATTAACTTTCTTTCTGCATCTTTAAAGACATTTCTGCTATGAACTTGCCTTTTTTTCCCCTGTATCGTTTTCTTTCTGTGACTATTTGATTTCAGTTTAGCTGTTTACACATGGAGCTTTGATCTTAGTCAGCTGTTACTCTATCAGCTTTCCATATTAAATASAATTCAGATTTTGGGACACGTTTGTATCTGCAGCTTTCTCTTACATTTAGACTAAAATGGAAGCGTCCCAGAGCAGCAAGGCCAGCGCCAATGGAGCTTAGCGTGAAGCCAACACGCATTGTCCACCACGAAGAGGAAAGCTGGCAACTCCCAACCTCCTTCAGCTGGAAGAGCGGTTTTCCAGGAGCGCAAAGGTGTCCGTAGCCCCAAGGAGCCTCTTGGTCTATCCCAAGCTTGTTAGCCACAAGGCCCTGCTGTTTAGATGGAGCCAGCCCCTCGTTTGCACTTCATCCCTACACTCACCATTTTAACTTATGTTGTAAATATGTAAATGCTTATGTTACTGTGCTGTTACTTACTAAATGGATGTAGGTCCTGTTAAACCTTAGGTAAGACAGCTTTTCATTTCCATAAAGGAGAATTTTCMCCCTGGGCACAGGATGAGCAGGGCAGGAGCTGCAGGAGAGGCCATTGTGCTGCAGCCAGGGCTTGCAGCTTTCCCTGCTGCTGCTTTACACATCTTGATCCTGCTTTGCGTGGTTTAACCTGTAACCAGTGCACAAAAGGACCATGTAAGAGAGGGGACAGGGCCACCTGGAGACATGTTTGCCAAGTTTGAGATAAAACTTGGTGGTTAAACCTTATCACACTCAAAACTATGCAGCAGCAAGTGCTCTTGGACTTGCTACTTTATAAGTAATACTTCACACGCTCCAGTGTTGCCTGTTTTCTTAGTAGACTGTACATGAAAAGCTGTTTTTAGAATTTGTTAACATTTTTGGGCTTTGGGTTTTGTAAATGTTCAAGAGCTACTCCCGTTGTGGACATTAAACAGGRATATTTATATTTAACGTCAAATTAAAGGTAGACTTGGTGCTAAGTAGAAGGCAACGTCTCTTTCMGAGGTCAGACAGCCTTGGGAACAATCCAACCCCCCCCCCGAAAAGCCAGTCAGGTGATAGTCAGGAGTTAATCAGCACTTAAAACGTGTTACTTCTTACTAATGCAGAAGGAGCTTGCAAAAGAGCTTGCATTTTGCTGTGCTTTAGGGTGAACGTGTTTCTGTACCTGCATCTCTGCCTCCTTGCCCCGAGCAGCCTGCAGTGCTGAATACCTGTGTTTTTTTAAAACCTGAYGGTTAGTAAACAAGAGCAATGTTCTTTCAATAAACGCCCCGTTGCTCAAGTGTCCCTCCTGCCTCGTATCAGGGCGAGGTGTTGCCAGGGGTCATTGCTTTGCTGACGGGCAGCCCTCGGCAGCAGCTCTCATCTCCTTGATAGCACTGACAGTTGCTGATATTTGTGCAGAGCTGACTTGTCTGCAGAGSCTGTTTCTTCCAGAAAAGCCTTTCCCCGAAGAGCTGAGGACAGACCTCGTGCAGTGCAAAATTCACTGGGTTGAACACTGAGGTCAGTAGYGCAGAAGGAGCCGAATGCAAATGGTTCCTGTCATGCTGTTGAAGATTCAAATGGGCCGATGTCATTCCTGAAATGAGGACAAGCAGGGAGAGCTCTGTGTTTACAGACAGGAGGAAAGTTAATGTGTTTGGTCCCAGGCTCAGGGCGGTGTTGCCCAGGGTTTTTACAGTGCAAGATGAGAGAAGAAGCCGTGAAATAAACTGGAATATGTTATTGCTCTGAATACCAGGACAAGTCTGCTGAAGCTGATCAGTCATGGGGCTTCATCATCTGCAGCCACTTTTCCTTCGAAGCTGCAGTGGCAGTTCGGGAAACAGGGTAATAGATTGATGAGACTTCCCTGGGAGCTGGGGATGGAGAGGGAAAAGCAGGAAGGCAGGTGCCATGACCAGAAGGTCACTGCCACACAGTCAAGTCTTCAAATCCCCTCGGATTTGCTTACAAGGTCTTGCATAATTGCAGCTCTATGATGAGTAGTTCAGCTAATACGAATCCAATTGGAGGGAATTGATCCCTCTGCTGTAGTTTACAGATACATTCCCAAATCCCATTCCCATCGACGGCCCTGCTCGGCTGCCTCGAGCTCCCGGTCTTTGCCAGCAGTCGATAATTGACGTGGCTGTTACCAAGGGCCGTGTTTTTCCTGCCCRACGCAAAGAGGTCGCGCAGGATCTGGGCACAAACAACCCTCGGGCAGTGTTTTCCATGGGCTGGGAATGACCGCTGATACCTGAGGCCGTGCAAGGCGCTGCCTGGTGTCCCGTCGGCCACGGTGAGTGCAAACACCAAATCCCAACTCCCAAGAGAAGGGAAAAACCAGCGGAGGAACCTCCAGGGCYGGGCCAGGAGCCGCTTCTCCCCCACATTCCCTTTGCTTGGGCAAAGGCCCCACGTGCTGCGTGTTCCCAGCGCACCGTGGATTTGCCGGAGAACAAGTCGGATCCGTGGGTTAATTATTGCTAGCACGGGATTGGGGAATGGAGCGGGATTGGGAATGGAGGACACATGGCTGCAGTGCCCGGTGCCACTGCCGCYTCCCGCCAGCAGGTAGCAGCAGCCTGCAGCTTCCCTGGAGCTGCAGCTTTCTCGGGAGCACCTTGGGCTAATCCTAAGTGTGGTGCTTATCCCTGCAGCTGGAATGTCCTGGTCTTCCAGACTTTTATCTCCAGCAAGCTCAAGGCAGGGCTGGGAACTCGGGGGGAGTCTGCAGAGCTCAGCGGCGCCGGCACCATCCACCTTTCCCGATGGAGCTGACGGTGCCGGTTAACAAGGAACCTTCCCCAGGAGATTGCCAATTCCAGAGCTCCGCTGCAGCCGGGAGCAGCCCAAGGAAAAGGTGGATAACAGGCACACTTAGAGCATGTGCTCAGCGGGCAGCCCTGCCCTCCCGAGCGGCCAAAACGAGCAAAAAACAATTATGGAAAAGCTGCTTTTCCACCTCTTGGCCTCCGAGACCTTTTTCCCTGGAGCCAAGAGCCCCGGGAATTCATCCCCATGTGCCGGGATGTAAACRGGAGTTGGGAAGCAGCAGGGGAAGGGTTAGCGGCCGCTGTCGCGAGGGCTTGGACGACGTCGGAGCCGAGTTCCAAATTGGCAGGAGCTTTTCCGGCCTTGCAGCAAGGAGTGGGCAGAAAATGACGGAGATAATGCCCTCCATTTCCTGCACGGGAATAATGGTCCCTGGAAAGGCTGCTCCGATGCTCTTTAAATGCATCTTAAGAGCACATCTCCTACCGCAAAATAGGGCGTAATGAGAGCAGCCGGGCTCTGCAGCCGGCTGCTCCCGCCCCGTGTCTGCTACGGCTCCGAACCTTCCCGGAGATGGGTTTTCCAAGGAAAAGCACTGCTTTRGAGAGGCCTCGGCACAAGAGAGGCTGGGATTTATGGCTCAGGATTTATGGGGCAAGGCTGCATGGCGAGAATGTGCACAGGGAGCCAGGGAGCATCCCAGGAAGGTGGCTGGGGATGTTCCATGTCTCCCGCTGCAGCCGYATCCCGGGATCCGGGGCGCCATGGAGACTTGCCATGGGAATGGCTGCGGGCAGACAATCCGCTCCGGCACGGCCGCCTCCAGCACGCACCCTTTCCCAGAGCCCCGGATCTGGAGCATCCCTCCCGTCGCCGGCGCTCCGAGCCCTCCCGCGTCCCCCGGCACCACTGGAGCCTCCGCGGCGCTTCCAAGGCTTTTAATCACGACAGCAACTCCGGCCTCGTTACAGAAGAGTTTACAACAAATAACGTTTCTCCATACAAAGGCAACAGAAAACTTTTCAAGTAAGAGCATCCCGGCCCTGCGGCATCGAGGGGGATGCGGGGCAGGGCGAGCGGGTCCCTTCCCGGCACCCTGAGCATCCCGCATCCCGAAACGCACTCGTTGCTCCCAGGAAAAGGCAGCGCTCGGAGCCGGGACGCGTTGGGCAGGAGCAGGACGAGCGGCTCCCCCGGCCGCCCTAAGGCACTCGATGGGCGAGCTCCAGGCTGCTCTTTTCCCCCAAAAAGAGCCACGAGAAGAGGCTGCCCGAGGGGCTCCTCTCCCCGGGGCCACGCGGGGAGACGGGAAAGGCCATCGGCAGCAGCAGAGCGGGTTCCCGGAAGGCATCGACACGTTAGGAGCACTGCTTAATAAAACCCCATATAAAACTGAAGCAGCAGCAGCAGCAGCAATTCTTATCGAGGGACCTAAACTGAAGGAGGTTGGGAACATAATTTAAAAAAATAAAAACGGCAAAAGTAGCAAAATATATGATTTTTTTTGTTCTTTTTTTTTTTTCCTTTTTTTTTTTTTTATATATATATATATATAGCAACTGATATCTACCAGCCACTAGTACCTTCCTACCCAACTGGTATATCTCTGGTAACAACCCTTTGAAAAAGACATGTAAATATATATTCATATTTATACATATTTTTCCGCTATGTACAGGAGACTCCTGCTCGGAAGCCTGGGCCGCCGGCGGGAATATCCCGGCGGGATTATCCCTGGACGCGGCCCGGAGGGACACGAAGGGAGCGCGCCTCCGTGCTCGGTGCCGGCGCGCTCAGAGCCGCCGGAGCGCGCCGGGAACGCGCTGCGCCGGCGCCTGCGGCAGGCAGGGCTCGTCGGGCAGCGGGTCGTGCGAGAAGACCGAGTCCTCCCCGGAGGAGCACGTGGAGCTGCGGGTGTCCGGGAAGGCCGGCGAGTACTGGTCCAGCGGCACGGAGAGATCCAGGTACTCCTGCGCAGGGCGGGAGAGCGCGTTGGGGTGCAGGGGCGCGCGGGGGGACCCGGCGCCGGTGCCGCCGTGCGCACCTGGTTGGCCGTCATGGCCACGACGCGGTCCAGGTCCTCGACGAGCTGCTTGAAGGTGGGTCTCTGCGAGGGCACCGCGTGCCAGCAGTCCCGCATCATCATGTACCTGCGGGGACGCACAGGGTGACGCGGCGGCGCCGGGCGCGCGGCACCGGGCGCGCGGCACCGCCCCGGCCCCACTCACAGCTCGTGCGTGCAGTTGCTGGGCTTGTCCATGCGGTGCCCTTCCTTGAGCAGCTTGAAGAGCTCCTCGACGGGCACGCCGGGGTAGGGCGAGCCGCCCAGCGTGAAGATCTCCCAGAGCAGCACGCCGAAGGACCAGCTGCGAGGGGCGCGTCAGCCCGCGCCACGTGCCATGCGCCACGCCGCCCGCCCGCCCGCCGCGCACTTACACGTCGCTCTGGTGCGTGTAGATGCGGTCGAAAAGCGCCTCGGGCGCCATCCACTTCACCGGCAGGCGGCCCTGCGGGGCGAGCGAGGCTCAGCGCGCTCGGCGCCGCGGCGGCGGCACCGGCCCCGCGCGCCCGGCACTCACGTTTGTCGTCTTCTTGTAGTAGTCGATGTGGTGGATGTCGCGGGCGAGGCCGAAGTCAGCGATCTTCATCACGTTGTCCTCGGTCACCAGCACGTTCCGGGCCGCCAGGTCCCTGTGGATGCACTGAGCGGAGCGCGGGGCCGTGAGGAGCCTYCCCGTGGGCCACCCCGCTGCCACCGTCACCAATGGGGACCGGGGAGCGGAGCCACCGGGTGAGTCCCTGCATGCAGAGGGGTGCAAGGCCCTGCGCAAGGCTCAGCCCGGCCCAACTCGCCCCGGGCTGCTGCTGCGTGCCCCATGCAGCCCCGTGCATGCCTCATGCACACCCTATACACACTCGTGCATGTCCTGTGCAAACCCCATTCCCACCCTATGCATGCTCCCTGCGTGCTCCATGCATGTACCCTGTGCACACCCTATGCATGCTCCATGCATGTACCCTGTGCACACCCTATGCCTGCCCCTTGCACTCTTCTGCACACCCCATGCCTGCCCCACGCTCGCCCTACGCCTGCCCCATGCGTGCTTCATGCTTGCTGCGTGCTCACCCCGTGTTAGCCCCACGCATGTCCCATGCTCACTCCATGCTCGCCCCACRCATGCTCCRTGYTGCCCCATGCACACTCCATGAATGYTCCRCACTCACTGYATGCATGCCCCACAAGCACCCACAAGCACCCCATGCATCATCCCCATGCACACCCCATGCAAGCTCCACGCTCCCCCCCTGTACTCCTCATGCTCACCCTGCGTTTGCCCCATGCACCCCCCATGCTCACCCCATGCTCACCCCACATTTGCCCCATGCTCACCCCCTGCATGCCCCCTGCACACCCCTGCACACTCCATGTTCACCTCCTGCACGCTCCATGCACACCCCACCTTTGCCCCTGGCTCACTCCCTGCACACCCCATGCTCACCCCACATTTGCCCCATGCTCACCCCACATTTGCCCCATGCTCACCCCGCATTCGCCCCGCGCGCCCCAGCTCCCCCGCGGAGCCGCTCACCTTCTTGGAGGCCAGGTACTCCATGCCGCGGGCCACCTGGTAGGCGCAGGACACCAGGTCCTTGAAGGAGAGCTGCTCCTCGGGCACGCGGGCCGGGTTGTAGCAGTACTCCATGCCCGGCGGCCGCCGCGCCTGCAGGTACTCGCGCAGGTTGCCCTTGGACGCGTACTCCACGATGACGTAGAGGGGCCCTGCGGGGACCCGTGCTGAGCGCGGAGGTGCCACCGGGCGCCGCGGGCGCCCTCGCCGCCGCTCACCGTCCTGCGTGCAGGCTCCCAGCAGGTTGATGATGTTCTTGTGCTTGCCGATCATCTTCATCATCTCCATCTCGGAGATGAGGTCGGACAGGTCCTTCTCGGTGGCGTCGGCTGCAGCGAGCGGGGTGCAAACGGTCACCGGCGCGGCGGCGGTGCCGGTGGGACCACTCGTGGGACCCGTGGGCCGCCACTCACCCTTGAGCATCTTCACGGCCACTTTGGTGACGCGGTTGGGCTTGTCCTTGTCGAGGCCGATGGCCTCGGCCAGCACCACCTGCCCGAAGCAGCCTTCTCCCAGCGGCTTGCCCAGGATGAGCCTGGYGGAGAGGAGCTCCCGTGTGGTCCCCTCCGTCCCCGGGGGAGGTCCCGGAGGGGGGACAGCGGCCGCCTCACCTGTCCCGCGGCAGCTCCCAGCGCGGGTCCTCGGGCAGCTCGTACTCGGAGACGCCGGCCAGCATGGGGGTGCCGCTGGAGGAGAGGCGCGAGGGCCGCACGAGCAGCACGCCCGAGTTCATGGAGGAGCTCGAGTCAGCCGAGACCTGCACGGGGATGTGGGTTACCGGGGGGCGCCGCGRCAGCCCCTAACCAGCCCCTCCACTGCTTTAATCAACGCGTTTTCATTAACGCCGAGAGCTCGCCGGCACCAACACGCTGCAAATCCTCCTGTGTCCCGCATGGGGAYGATGATCCGGGCGTCCGGGGACCTCAGACCTGCAGAGCCCGAGCTCTGCAGAGACCCAGGGGGGTCCCCAGGGTCTTCCCTGTCCATCCTAAACCACGGCCCGAGCGGAGGGTGGGTAGGTGCAAGAAACCCCCTCTCTACTTTCTGTTACCTGTCTGCGCAGCGGGATGCTCTTGGCCAGCTTGTGCACGGCCAGCTGGCTGTTGAAGTCGCTCTTCTTGGTGCCGCTCTTCATCTTGTAGATGATGACGGTGACCACCATGCAGGAGATGAGGAAGGCCCCCGTGCAGTAAATGATGATCTCCAGGTAAAGGGGGGACGTCATCATGGCCGGGGCGTCTTCAATAGCTGGGGCGACGCGTGGGGCTGTCAGCGCCGTGGGGACCCGGCAGCGCCTCCTGGTCCCCAGGCTGGCCGCCCCCCTGCACGGGGACGTCCCCAAGGTGCCCATCGCCCCCGCGCTCTGCGCACGCRGAGCTGCCGCTCTCCCGGTGTCGGGAGCGACCGGGAGCCCCGGAGCAGCGCCAGGAGCCCGGCCGCGACCTTGGGCAGCGCTGCGGGAGCTGCTCCAGCCTTGGGATGAAGCAGCGCCCCGGCACGGGGTGCAGCGGCTGCCACGACAC
>NW_020455659.1:264050-266172 GCF_003342845.1 Nothoprocta perdicaria
CCCGGAGAAGAGCAGAGCATCAGAGAGGTGCGAGAGGAGCGGAGCGGCCGGCGGGCAGAGCTGCGCCTGGCAGCGGCCAAGCTAGGCAAGGTGCGTCAGCCAAGGTGTCCAGACTGGGCTGATAACGGCCAAGTTTGGGGCTGCCCCCCAAACTTCCCCATTTGCCTTATCAGGCCGGGATGTTGAGAGCAGCAAAGCGACCCGGCACCGTGCACCCCGTCCCGCGCCACGGGGCCCGGCCGGCTCCCGCCGCGTCCCCAAACGGGGCGCGCGGCCACCGCCTCGGCCCCTTCCCCAACTCGCTGCCGCCGCGTTCGCTGCCTGGCCACGGCGGCKGGAGGGCGACGCGGGCCGGGCGCCGGGGCGGCGGGATCGCCCCATGCGGATGGAGCCCCCCTCCCCGGTTAGATGCACCCCCATATGCATTGCCGGGCCGGGGAGAGAGCCAGCACAGAGCCCGTGGGACAAGGGGACACATCCCAGCGGCTGCGCGGGCGCCGCGCGCCGCACCCYGCCCGCTTGCTGGGCCATCATTAGGCTTCAGGGCAGACAATTCCTTAAGGATTGAATGGGAGGGCTCTCTCCCAGACTGCAATGCATATGCCACGGATCGGGGAGGGAAAGAGGGAGAGGAAAGGGCCAGGGAGAGCAGTATATACCTTCGAGAACTGTCAACCATGCAGAGTGATGGGAGATCCCAATAGAATTACCCGCCAAGCACGTATACTCCCCCGCATCCTCAAAGGAGACATTCCTTAAGTGAAGCACTTCCATTTCCTTGTCGGTTGTGTTAACGCCAGCCGTCTAGAGGGCGAAATGGAAGGGGAAAGGGACAAGCGGAGCGCGTGAGACCTCCGGGGAGAGCGGGCAGCAGAGGAGGAGGAGGAGCGGGAGGAGGAGGAAGGCCGCGCTCGCCGGAGCGCACAGAGCCCAGCGCAGCCCTGCCACAGGAGAGACCCCGCGGATGACCACTCATCCGGGCGGCACCTACGGAGAGGCCGCTCGCCAACCCGCCACCAACCGGCGCCGCCCATCGGAACATGCTCCCAATGGGCGCCATGGAAAAATGGCCCCGCGGAGGCGGCTCGGCTGCGGCCACGCGAGGACGGACACGGGAGGACGTCCCCGACCGCCACCTCTCCRCGCGAGGACACACCGGGACAGGGAACACAGGGGCCAAACCCAGCCGGCCGCGCGCGGAGCATTTTTCCATGTTTCCAGTCAATTCACTTTGCCTTTTTCCTGTTATTTTTTTTCCCTGTTTTTGCTTTTTTTTTTTTCGCACCAGGAAACAAGAGCGGAGACAGGAGAGCCCAGAGCGGCGCCGGCGGCCGGGGTCCGGCCGCGGCRGCGTTACCTGTGGCCCGCGGGCCGGTGACGGTGAGCCAGGCCGACTGCGTGGCCTCGCCAATATAATTGGCGACCTTACAAACATACTCCCCGCTCTCGGCCTCCGTCACATTGCGGAGGGTCAGCACCTCCGCATCGGAGCTATTGATCCCCGAGCGCTGGAACAAACCAACAACGGAGAYGGTCACGGCGCGCCGGGCGGGAACGGTGGCGGGACGGGGCAGGGGGGCGGCACCGGCTGGGAATGCTGCTGGACGGGGGGCTCCGCGGGCGGGAATGCCGTGGAGCGGAGGCTCGGAGCCTTCGCGGGAGCAGCGTCCCCTGGGAGCATCCCTGGAGGGCGCAGGGAATGCCCCGCGCATCCGTGCGGAGGCTGCCGGGGCGGGATGCGGAGCGGGACGCGGGGGGCGCCGGGGGGGTTACCTTGAGGATCTGCACGTAGGGCAGGTTGTCGGGGCCGATCTTGCTGCCGTTGACCTCGATGTGCTTGAGCCACTGGATGTGGGGCTGCGGGTCGCTGTACACCTTGCACACGAACTCCACGTTGCTGCCCAGCGCCACCGTCTTGTTGGCCGGCAGCCCGGCCTGCAGGATGGGCCGGTGCGGGGAGCGCTCTGCGGCCGGGAGGGGGGCACGGGCCGCCGTCAGCATTCCCGGAGCCGCTTCCCRGGAGCCGCTTCCCGGAGCGCGCCCGCCCGGCTCGCCGAGCTCCCGGCACGCCACCGCCCCTGCTGGGATGCTCCTGCCCTTGCTGGGATGCCCTGCTGCTCCT
>NW_020455659.1:267009-270284 GCF_003342845.1 Nothoprocta perdicaria
CTGGGATGCTCCTACCTTTCTGAGTTGCTCCTGCCCTTGCTGCTCCTGGGATGCCCTGCTGCTCCTCGCATGCAACTGTCCCTCCTGGGATGCTCCGACCTTTCTGGGATGCTCCTATCCTTTCTGGGATGATCCCACCTTTCTGAGTTGCTCCTGCCCTTTCTGGGATGCTCCTGCTGCTCCTAGGATGAAATTGCCCCTTCTGGGAGGCTCCAACCTTTCTGGGATGCTCCTACCCTTGCTGGGACGCTCCTGCCCTTGCTAGGATGCTCCCGCTGCTCCTAGGATGCAACTGCCCCTCCTGGGATGCTCCGACCTTTCTGGGATGCTCCTATCCTTTCTGAGTTGCTCCTACCCTTTCTGGGATGCTCCTACCCTTGCTGGGAYGCTCCTGCCCTTGCTAGGATGCTCCYGCTGCTCCTGGGATGCAATCGCCCCTATTAGGATGCTCCGACCTTTCTAGGATGCCTGTGCCCTTTCTGGGATGCTCTTACCCTTGCTGGGATGCCCTGCTGCTCCTAGGATACAACTGCCCCTTCTGGGATGCTCCAACCTTTCTGGGATGCTCCTACCTAAGATGCTCCTATCCTTTCTAGGATGCTCCTATCCCTTCTGGGATGCTCCAACCCTTCCTGGGATGCTCCTGCCCTTCCTGGGAGACACCTACATTTCCTGGGATGCACATGCCCTTTCTGGGATGCTCCTGCCCTTCCCGAGATGCTCCTGCCCTTCCCAGGACACATCTGCTCTTCCCGGGACACATCCAACCTTCCCGAGTTCCGTGCCGCGCTCCGCTCACCCACGACGTCCAGCTGGTAGGTGTGGTTGATGCTCCCGTACTTGTTCTCCACGATGCAGGTGTAGTTGCCCTTGTCGGAGGGCACCACCGAGTCCATGATGATGCTCCAGGTCGCGTAGCGCACCTGGGGGACGCGGCGCCCGTGAGCGCTCCCGGGCATCACTCCGGGGTGCCGGAACGCCGCTCGCGTGGGGTGTGCGCGGGCGCCACGCGGGAGCCTTCCTCCCTCTCCCCCAAAGCTGCGGCTGGGGCGGACGGGGCCCAGAAGCAAATGGAGACAGCAGGGATTTGCAGCAGGGATGCAAAGCAGGGATTTGTGCAACAGGGATGCTCCAGCGGAGCTCGCGGGAGTTGGCAGCTTGGCCCCTAGGGCTGAAGAACCCCTTCCTCCTCCTCCTCCTTGCAAGCAGCGAGCAAAGCGCCGGCTCTGCTCGCACCGAGGACTCGGTCCCGGCACCCCGGGAGCGCGGGCAGCGCTACCTTGTAGCCCCCGATGCGGTGGTCGGGCTTGAACTCCTTGCCGTTCTTCAGCCAGCGCAGCGTGGGGTTGGGCGTCCCCCCCGAGGGACACTTGAACTTCACCGTTTTGGCGGCGGGGACGGCGTGCAGCTTCTTCTCCATCTTCTCGGGGTAGGTCCAGTAGGGAGCCACGGCCTCTGCGGAGGGCGCGCGCGGGGCGTGAGCGCGGGGCCGCCGGCCGCGCGGCGCTCGCGGCGGCGACGCGGGGCTCACGTACGGTTGGCCTTGCTGTTGTCGGCCTCCTTCTCCTCCGAGGAGGAGTCGTCCTCGTCGTCATCGTCCTCGGCGGAGGGCAGCGCGTCTGCGGGGGAAGGACGGCTCAGCGCCGGCGGCACCGCGGGGACCGCTGTCCCCGGGAGCCACGTTCTCCCTGTGCCCGAGTGCCCGCGGCTCCAGTCTGGCGCACGGTGCCCGGCTGCGGCGGGATGGCATCCTACGGCTCGCAGGGGGGCAGCGCCGCCCCCAGCATCCCGCGGCCGCCTCGCTCCGGCCTCCGCGGCGCCCGGCGCAGACGGCGCTCCGCGATGCCAAGGGGYGCAAGCGCGCGCAAGCAAGCGGGCAGCGGCTCCCCGGCGGCTCCTGCGGCGCCCCTACGCACCTGAGACGTTCACGGAGAAGTAGGTGGTCTCGCTCCCCGAGGGGCTGTTGGTCATGCAGGCATAGAGCCCCGAGTCCTCGGGCACCGCGTCCCTGACCTCTACCTCCTCCCCGGTTATGCGCGTGCGGTTGTTCTCGGCCAGCTGGAGCCCGTCGCGCACCCAGTTGATGCTCTGGACGTCGTCGCGCAGGCGGCAGCGCAGCTGCAGCAGGTCCCCCGGGTGCGCCGCGTGAGCCTCCACTTGGACGTGCGCGCGGGGCAGGGCTGCAAGAGGGGCGAGAGACGGCGGCGGGAGGCGGCGGGGACGTTACCGGCGGCGGCTGCTGCTGCATGCGGGGCCGGGGGCGAGCGGGAGCAAGCGCGCGGGCTCGCAAGCGGCCGCCGGGAGCTGCGCGCGGGCCATGCGCCGCCGGCTGCAGCGCGCSGAGCGGGGGTTATTTGCAGGGGGGAGAAGCGGGATTGGGGCGCGCTGGCAGCTGGTCCCGCGGGGGCCGCGGGGGCCGCAGCTGCCGCGTGCGGCACCTGTGCGCACGGCACAAAGCGCCTCTCTGTGCGCTCTGCGCGGCATTCCCGTACGGACGCACTCCCCGCGGCATTCCCGTATGGACGTACTCCCCGCGGCGCCCGCCGGCTGCGGGAGCTGCAGGCACTCGCGGGCGCCGCGCTCGCCGTTACATCCATGCGTGCGTGCCGGGCTCGGCGCCGCGGAGCCCGCGCTCCCGCCTGCCCTCCCCAGGCCGGCGGGCGATCGGGCGCCGCGAGCTGCCAGCGGGCGACGGGCCCCTTATCTCAGGGTGCTCTCATGGAGCGCACAAGCGCCCAGCTCCTCTCCATAACGCCGCTCGCGCGCTTTTTTGGGGCCTTTTTAAGGGGTTTTTGCATGCAAATGGCGCCCGGCTCCGCACTGAGCCCCGGCRGCGCGAAGGGCAATAAAGCGGCCGGCAAAGCGGCGCGGGAACAAAGGGGCGAGCGGCGCGGCCGGCCCCGTCGCCCGGCAACGCCGGCCCCCGCGCCGCGATTTCCGCCCGCCGCTGCCACCGGCAGCCCCCTAATCCCGGCAGGAAGCGCCGTCCGCTGTCCCCTTTGGAAATGGGCTCTCCCTGCTCTGTCCCCATGGCCCGGCTGGGGACACAGCACCGGAGATGCCGGGGTGCTTCCCGCTGCATTATCCTGTTGCTGCATCCCGCAGGAGCATCCTGCTGCGGCAGCCGCCCTCTGCATCGAGCTGCTGCCTCCCACTGCTGCATCCTGCTGCAGCATCCCAGCACAACACCCTGTTGCTGCCTGCAGCTGCTGCAGCCTCACTGCAGCTTCCCACCGGTGCATCCAGCTGCTGCAGCCTCACTGCAGCTTCCCACC
>NW_020455659.1:270779-274731 GCF_003342845.1 Nothoprocta perdicaria
TCCCACCGGTGCATCCAGCTGCTGCAGCCTCACTGCACCATCCCACCACCGCATCCAGCTGCTGGACCCCACCAGTGTATCCTGCTGCCGCATCCCACCGTTGCATCCCACCGACGTGTCCTGCTGCTGCATCCCAACGGAGCGCGGCCATGCAACTGCTCGCCCATGCTCCATTCCCAGCACGGGAAGTGCCTCCGGCTCCTCGTCAGCTCGGCATTAACTAAGCAGCATTTAATTACAGGGCAGGCTGGACGAGCAGAGCTGCAAAGCCCCTTCCCTGGGGCTCGCTCCGGCCTCRCTCCCTGAGGAGCCCATGGGACTGCTGCCAAGTGGGAATTTTGGGGGTGGGAAGGGGTGTCCCGGCCTCGGCACATCCCAAAGAGCCCCAGAACCATTCCTGGTGATGAGCACAACMTGCAGCAGGGAGGTTTGGGTGCAACGCTCGCCCAGAGAGCACAAGGGGATGAGTGGGAGCAAGTGGAGGAGGAGGAGGAGGACGAAGGGGASGGCTCCTTGCTCCGAGCTCGCACATGATGCTGCAAGTTGGGCCACTTGAGCGCCCCATCCTCGGCCCTGAGCGCGACTGCACGGAACAGCCGGGAAGAAAAGCCGGCTCCGGAGAGCGCAGAACCGTCCGGGAGAGGGGGAGAATCCCGGGCGGATTCCTGTGGGATCCCTGCAGGTTGCTGCCGAGCCGCAGACAAAGCCGCCTTTGTGCGGGAGAGCGGCCGGCGGCGCCGGCACCGTCTTGGCTTCAACCCTCAGCCGGGTTTTTTTTTCCCACCTCCAAATTTAGGTAACTATAAGACGCCGCGAGTGCCCATTAACGTCGCCTCTGCTCGCGCCGCACGGAGCCCACGGGAAACGGCGAGTCCGTGAACGCGGAGCGCACCAGCCGGGCACCGGCGCCCTCCATCCCGCTGGGAACATTTTGTCCCTGCTAATTGGGAGGCTGGCGGGGACCCAGCTCCGCACGCCCGTCCCCGAGCAGGGACCATCAGGGCTCCCCTCTCCAAGGGAGGACGCCGTGAATCCCCACGGCGATCGGAGGCGCCCGCGCGCCCGCTCCCGCGAGCAGGACCCCCCAAACCCCCCCGGGGGCCGCGTCTTACCTTGCTCGGGCAGCGTGGGCGCCGGGCGGGCCGCCGAGAGCGCGGCTGTGACCAGCACAGCCCAAAGCACGAGGCGCCTCCAGGTCCACATCCCACCTGCGCGCCTAGCGCTGGGCGAGCGGCCCGCGCGCCTGCCGCTCCATGGGGACCCCGCGCTGGCCGGGGCGCTGCTCCGGGGCGCCAGCCGCTCCGCTCCGTCCTGCCGGCGGGAAGCAGAGTGAGGGCGGGCACGGCGCCGCGTCGGGAGCGCCAGGGAGCCGCGCGATTCCCGGCGGGAAGGGCACGCGGGCGCCGCGCGCTCGCCTCGGGATGCCTCCCGCCTCACGGTGCTCCCGAGGAGCCAGGGCCCCGCGTGCGGCCCCGCTCGCTTCCCCGCCTTCCGCGCGCCGAGYGGGAAGCGCTGCCAAGATCCACGCTCCAGGGAGCGGCGGGAGCCCGGCCTGGCCGGCTGCTCCAAGCGGGGACGGCTCCGCGCCGCGTCCCGGCGGCTCTCGGCACGCGCTCCCAGGGAAGCGGTGGGACAGGAGGGTGCCCTGCCGGCCTGCCGGGTCCGCGGGCGCTCCCGCCACGCGCCCCATCCGTGACTCACTGCTCGTCACCGAGCCGGGGCCGCACGCGCCGCTGTGTCCCGGGGCCGGGAAAGCGGCGCCTCTTCCCGGAGGCCGCTCCCGGAGCGTCGCCCACGCTCCGGGGAGAGCTTGGGAGCTGCCCCAACGACCGCCGCGGCATGGGACAGCTCGGTGGCTTAGTCAGCACCTACCCCTTGCTCATTGGCAGGGGGAAGCCGGCAGGAAAGGGCTGCATTTGGGGGGAATYGCTCCCCCGAGACCTCCGGATGCTCCCAGAGCGTCCCGACCTGTGCACCTCGTCCCACGCACTCCTCGCGCCCATCCCGCTCCTGCAAGGAGCCCTTGCCCAATTCCAGCTCCTTGGGGCTTCTGGAGCAGCGGGAAGCRGGGCGCCGCGTCAGGCCTGGCGCCCAGCGGGTCCCCAAGTGCTGGCATCTGTCACCCATATGGATAGAGGCGCTTCAAAGCGGAGATGAAAGGGAGCCCTGCGCGGGGCGAGCCCTGCAGCTGCGGCCGCAGCCGGAGCTCGCGCCGGGGACGGGCTGTTTGCCGAAACGAAGAGCAAACACGGCCCCAAAGGCAGCTACAGGGGAAAAATGTAATGCCGAAAGCAGACGCCTGCTTGGAAAAATAAATATCCACCCGTGCCGCGTACCTGCGGCTTAACCCTTCCGCGGAGCCCGCTCCAAGGCCTTGTGGCTCGGCGGTGGCCTCGGATCGCGGGATTCCTGTCCAAGGGCTTGGATTTCAGCTCTGCACAACTTGTGCCCCAAAGCCCTGCCGGGCRCCGAGCGCTCCGGCTGCTGCGGATGCCCCGGGATCCAGCCGTCCTGCGGGAATGGCGGAGCCCCGGCTCCTGCCTCCAGGCCGGCACCATCCCGCTTTATTTTAATGCCGGGACACTCCGAGGAGAGGCGGGAGGGCCACGCCAGCCAGGCAGGGATGGAGGGAGGGACCGCTGGATGGGCGGAAAATGGCTGCAGGTCCCTGCATCCCGCTCCGAGTGCTCCACTCTGGAAAGCAAATCCCGCTTCCACTCCCCCTTTCCCGGGAAGATGAAGGGCTTCCCRGGTAGCCGCCTGAATGAGCAGGAGCGCTCGGGCGAGCCCGGAGGAGCCGCTCYGGGGCGGCCGGGCGCTGCAGGCGGGAAGGGAAGGGATCCCATCCTGAGGGACGCGGAACGGATCCGCGGCTCGCGGCTGGCTGGCGCGTTACATAAACCCGGCTTGGGCCTGGCGCCCGGCTCCCGACACGGCCCCGAGCGGAGAGGCCACCGAAGGGCCACGCACAGCCGTCGGCTCCGGGAGAAGGAGCGCGGCGCTTCCCGAGGATCCCGGCGCGGAGCCGAGCACGTTCCGACGGGCCGCGGCTCCCAGCTACAAAGGCAGGGATTGGGATGCGAGCTCCTTCCCGCACCCTTGGAATGCCCCGGGAACAAAACAAAACCCGGAGCGTGCCGGCCCCTTGTTTGTCGGCCCCTGCGAGGCTCCGAGCTCCCATTTCCAACTTCTCTTCGCACCGTCCAGCAGGGCAGCTGCTCACGGAAGCTCCAAGCGAGGCCGGAGGCCAGCGCCGAGGCCGGAGCCCGCTCCTCTGGCGGCAGCTCCAGCCCCCCGTCCCGCCAACTGGGGCCCCGAATCGGCGCCCCCCCGCTGCTCGCAGAGCCCCCATGCTCGTAAACTGCGCCCCCCGCCCCCGATATCCGCAGAGCCCCACGGACCTTAAATCGGAGCCCCCCCGCGCTCGCAGAGCCCCCATGCCACTAAATCGGAGCCCCCCCCGCGCCCGCAGAGCCCCGATGTCCCTAAATAGGCGACCCCCGGTGCTCGCAGAGCCCCGATGTCTCTAAACCGGAGCCCCCCGGCCCGTAAACCGGCGCCCCCCGCGCCCTCAGAGCCCCAATGTCCCTAAATCGGAGCCCCTCGGTGCTCGCAGAGCCCCGATGTCCCTAAATCGGAGCCCCCCTGCCCGCAAATCGGCGCCCCCCGCGCTCGTAGAGTCCCGATGTCTCAAAACCGGAGCCCCCCTGCCCGCAAACCGGCGCCCCCCGCGCCCGATGTCCCTAAATAGGCGACCCCCGGTGCTCGCAGAGCCCCGATGTCTCTAAACCGGAGCCCCCCCCGCACTCGCTGAGCCCCAGTGTCTCTAAACCGGCGCCCCCCGGCCCGCAGAGCCCCGATGTCCCTAAACCGGAGCCCCCCGGTGCTCGCAGAGCCCCGATGTCTCTGAACCGGAGCCCCCCGCGCCCGCAGAGCCCCCCGGCCGCAGGCA